>NC_060215.1:914444-1227916 GCF_021130785.1 Homalodisca vitripennis | reverse complement strand
GTTAATTCTACTTTTACGTGGAGTGAATATTTATAAGTAATTAGCGTAATTATAAATTTCGATTTCAAGTACATGGTTGAACGCTCATGAGATGTCAACTATATTAGCGGAAATGTCTAATACAGCGTGTGAAACAAACCAAGCAGCAATGGATAATAATATGTATTTCGTCGTAAAACTTTAGTTGAAATTAGTTGTCAAAAGTCTGTCACAACTTGAATATTTGCAAGTTTACAAATTAATTTGAAATAATACGTATTATAAACTGACATAATAAAATGATTATGTTTAAACAAATGGAAAATGTCGTTAAACAAATAAAATTTTACATTCTAATGTGGATTAATAGTAAAGTTATAATAATTATATTGTACGAAACACAAATACGTTTACATAATCTCCTGCAAGATCATACCATCGTGATACATGGTTTTGTAATACACTATCATGTACTAGGCCTAATATTCTTACATCATGACTACACAAAAATCTATATCGTATCGTCCTTTGAGTTTGTACTAACCTTTTGATTTGATTTAAAATGAAATTGAAGTACCTACTCAGCTGCTTTTGAGTATCGGGCTTAAAATACTACTCAACATAAATGTGTAAAGGCAGTGTGTGTAAACCGCCACATTGCTGACCGCAGCTCTACCGTGTATTACATTAGGAATAATGTGGCTCTTGAATTTGAGTTGAGTATTATTATGAAAATTTAATGCAATTGTTTACTTCATATGTAGATAACTACGTTCTAACAGATTGTGTTTGTTGCGTTTTAAGTCCGCAATATTTTTTTTATTTGGATTTGTTCGCCTATATATAAACGCACGAAAGGATCTGATTGAAATATTTCAATAATCAGCAAATACATTTTATTCATAATAAGTGAAAAGTAATAAGATATACGGAAAAATGATTTGTAAACAATCTATCTTTTAACTATCCTATATTTATAAACTTGAAATACAAGCATGAAATATTATGTATTGTTGTAGAACTGTTGATACAAATTTATACATGATAAAAAACACTCTACAAGTCAGCGATATAATTATAAGAATTAGACAAGCAGAAGTATTAAACCTACACAAACTACATGTAATGAAGAAAATTTCGTCTTTACCATATATAATAGTATCATTAAGTTTGCGACCTAAATATTAAACGAGGTCGTGAAACGTTGATTGGAAGGTAGGGCCCACGATATTAACACCAAAACACCGTGCCGGTTCGTCGAGGGAGCGGGCAGCCAGCTTTGATCATACTCCGACCACAGAAACTCTAAGATGTCCTCGCCCTACGGAAGCCAGAAGAGAAGAGAGCAAGAAACCTAATTCCAGATATCTAGAAACCTGAAAACTAGAACCAATCAAACAGGCAGAATTCCACAGAAACATCTAGAAATAGAGATAAACCAACTGGAAAAAACAGACGACTCGACCAGCTGTAGGGAAACAGCTCCCGGCCCGTCCAACGGCCAACAAAATAAAGTGGCAAACGCCACATCCTCCCCCTCTAACCCCGGGAGTGATAAGAAAAAAAACTCAAAAGGATAAGGTAGGAAGTCAAGGACGGAAAGAGTAGAGACTAAAACTGGTACCGCTGTCGTTAGCAAACTGCTAGATATTGCTCTAGTATGGATCTCCTGCACGCTCTCGAGGCGCTCCAAAAGCGTAACGGCTAGAATCTTTTCCGACTGACCACACTACTCAAGAATAAAACTTTTTAATTTAAAGAGGTTTGAGGAAAAGCCTTGTGGTAGTAAAAAATCTCAAACCATTTTTCTAAGTACTTTCAGTGGTGTGAAGTGTTGACACAAGGATGGGTTTATTCGTTTCTTTACAAATCACTAATACGCTTGGTGGTCAAAAGCTCAAAGAGGGTGTTCCAGTAAGGTTGGGAAGGAAATTAAGTAAGTGTACACTTATTAGCCAAAGCACTCCCTAAGTCTCCACCATCCGGTTATCTCCACCCCGGAACCCAAGGGCCACTTAAGCACCCGGATGGAAACTCCGAACGGTTGGTGGAACTCCTTGAACCACCAGGAGAGTATTACTCCAGACATAAAGTCTGTACTTTTGTTCAGAGATGGGGGGATCAGAAAGGATGAAGAGATCATCTCAAAGCGTAATTGAAAATATGAGAAAATTACACCCATCATAATATCAACAGACCTAAGTTTGCGTTGACAAGACTAAATAGGTAATAACCTGGTACTGGCAAAATTTAGTTAAAGTGGGCCAGTACTCTCCTCCCTCTACGGGACGGCTGAGAAAACAAAATTTGGTGGCCAGTGGGAAAAGACAAAATAAAGTTTTATTTTTCCATACCAGTTTTTAAATTTAGAGAATTGGAGCAAATTAATTCAGGCTTTTAAAGGCGTGAAAGAAAAACATTGTAGAGCTACGGCAAGAGCTTAACGGAGTAAGGAAATCATTTGGTCGTGGTAAAGTGGTTTAATTAGGAACTTAAAAAAAAGAAACTAGTTTCTTAAGTGTTGGCCAGGAAAGGCAAAAAATATCCGAAAACCTAAGGAAAAGAGACCCAAAAAACGAACAGGACCAAAAACCAAAAAACTAGGAAAACAAACAATAAACCTCTAAATCTTTAACTATAACAATGTCTTCAAAGGATCAAAGTAACAACAGTAAAAAAGCACTTCCAATATAAACACTAAACAGCAAAAATAAATATAGCCGCTGGAACATCTAGCAGCTTCAGAGACAAAATTATAAAGCCTTAAGGACACAGAGAGACAACAACAAAAACTAACTACAAAAATATATAGACAAACTACAATCTTCAACAATATTTTCAACAATAAAAAACTACACCTATCCATCGCTGCCTAACTTACCTGAAAAACAAAGAAGAATTCCACCTACTGCCAACGGACTGACCCTACTAAAACAGAGAAAAAACAAAAATGAAAAGGGAAAGAAAATGTAAGCTTGTGTTGTAAAATGTAATGGGTTGCCCGAACCAAGGATAGCAGGCTGCGCGACTGCATTAGGGAATGTTAAAAATTAATAAACATAAAAAAACAAGTTCACTCCCAATGTACAGCCTAGAAAAATTGCCGAAGCAAAAATATTCTCTAAACAGCCAATGCTAACCCCGATCCCCCGTGTATATGTACTGTAAAAGAAGAGGAGTAAAAGTATCAGAGTGTTATTGTGGTGTAAGGAAGAGAAGAAGAAGAAGAAGAAGAAGGTGACAGAAAAACTAAACTAACATCACTAAGTCCTAATCTATCCCTATAAAAGTCCCGACAGCGGCGCTTTGGTCTTATAAAGGCCCAAAATATTTCTTCAGGTGGGAAACATGGGCCGACCTAATAAGTTTCCCTGACTTGGGACACCTCAATGTCACGGTGTCTGGAGAGGTAAAATCATGAATAACCAGAGGGCGTGATCACAGAGGTTGCATTTTGGCTGAAATTTGATTAGCCGCATTACTCAAATTTACTCGTCGAAACATCGCCAAATCACCGATACGAAAATTAACTGGTAAACGACCTTTATTGTACTGCCGAGCAACTTTTCGGTGTGCTACCTCCAACCGATCCAAGGCCTGAGACCATCTCCTCTGCATGTCTCTGGAATCTTGTGTTTGGAGGAGATCATCTAAATTCCAATTGTTTTCCAGGGGAGAAGTAATTTTGTAGCCAAGGAAAATTTCAGCTGGAGAGGTGCCAATTGACTCATGATTAGCCGAATAAAAAGCGACTTGGAACAAATGGAGATTAGTGTCCCAGTCAGTATGATTTTGAGAATGGAAAATTCTTAAGGCAACGCCGATGTTTTTGTTAACCCTTTCAGCAGTTGATGGCTTAGGATAATAGGGTGAGGTCATAACGTGTTTGATACCAAGCTCCAGACACATGTTATCGAATTTTCTGGATTTGAAGCAACCACCACGGTCGGTGACAAGTTGTGAGGGGAAGCCAAAATAAGCGAACAAGCCCTTATGCAAAAGATTCACCGTAGTTGGAGCGGTAGCGTTTTTAGCTGGCAAAATCACTGTATATTTTGAAAAGGCGTCAACAATTGTTAAAAGCCATTTGTGGCCTTTTTTTGTTCTAGGAAGTGGTCCCACGTAATCAACAAACACCCGTTGGAAAGGCCTCGTCGCTAATTGAGAAGCTAAAGGGCCTATCTTAGTATTTTGCGCCTGTTTGCATCTCTGACAGAAAGGACAAGCCGTTACCCTCTCTTGGATAGCCTGCATCAGGTCGGTAGAAAGAAAATTTGACTAATCCGATCCCAAGTTTTCTTGAATCCCAGATGAGCTCCGAGAGGTGACTCATGGTAAACTTTAAACAATAGGTCGTAGATTTTGCTAGGTACAACTACTCTAGGTTTGGATTAATTAGGCAATTGGTGAACTAAAATGCCTTGAATCACAGAATAATTTTGATTGGGATTAGCACCTTTCAAAGATTTAACAATATTGCGAATTTGAGCATCTTGCTATTGGTGGCCTTTGATGTTTTTGAAAGCTTCGGGTACAGAAAAAAGAATTCGGTTTGGGGCTCAAATAAACGCGAGAGGCAGTCAGCCACAACATTGTCTTTGCCCCTAACATGCTTGACAGTAAATTGAAAGGCATTGATGAGAGTTGTCCAACGTGCTATTTTTCTACTTGGCGAGGATTGTTAAGTAACCACGAGAGTGAGGAATTGTCAGTCTCAAGCGTGAAGGAACGATGCTCCAAATATTGTCTAAATTTTGTTAAGGCATAGACTACTGCCAAAGCTTCTAAATGGAAAGTGGATTAGTTCCTCTCGTGTACATTTAAAGGACGGCTCGCAAAAGCTATAGGGTATATTTGGCCCTGGATTTCCTGGGACAACACTGCACCTACAACAGTACCTGAAGCATCAGTTGAAAGAATAAAACGGGGCATCAAAATTTGGTAATCGTAAGACCGGAGCAGAGACTAATGACCGTTTAAGTTTGTGAAAGGCATTCTGTTTTCCTCACCCCATATGAAATTTACATCCTTTCTCTTTAACCTATTCAATGGCTCACAGATTGAGGCAAAATTGGGAATAAATTTAGAATAAAAGGCACACATTCCGAGAAACCTGCTAACCTGCTTAGTATTTTTGGGTTGAGGGTAGTTGTCGATAGGGCGAGTTTTATTTGGGTTGATGGTAACTTTCCCATCTTCGAAGACATGGCCTAGAAATTCTATCTTATGTGAGGCAATGACCATCTTTTCTGGGTTAACTGTTAACCCTGCCCTACTAAGTCGGTCAAGGACTAAATTGAGATGTCTTTGGTGATCTTCCAGATTTTCAGAGAAAATTACAAGATCGTCGAAATAGGAGAACAAAAAATCTAATTTCACATCACCAAAGATTTTATTTATTAACTGAGTCAGTATCATGCTACCACTAGCTAGACTAAAAGGGAGGTAATTTTATTCCCATTGGCCAGTGCTTGTGACAAATGAAGTGTACTTCTTGGAAGCCTCGTCAAGTGGTATCTGGTTGTAAGCGGACACCATGTCTAACATAGGAAAGACCTTAGCCTTGCCTAGAAATTGGAAAGAAGACTGTACCGTAGGCATCGGGGTTGAATCTTGCTCCAAGACATTGTTTAAGGCGCGGAAGGAAGTCAACCATCAGGCGTGAAGAACCTCCCTTTTTTGGTACTAACAACGCTGGACTTGAGTAAGGGGAAGTTAAAGGTCTAATAACGCCTTTCTACAGAAGTCCATCGATATGCTCACGAATCAAAGCCATTTTGGGGGGAGCATAATGATACGGACGGCACCTGAACGGCTTGTCCGACTTGACAGTGATAGAATAAGTCAATAGGTTAGTTTTACCCAACTGTTTGGTCACAGTTTCCGGAAAACACTGCAGAATTTTTTTAAATGCCTGAACTTGGGAACTATCTTCCTCTGCCTGATCGTCCTCTTGATTTTCGGCTATAACTAGTGAATTGTCAAAGGGAAAAGACACCTGGCGTTGAGCCGCATTAATGCTCATTTCAGAGGCCTGAATGAAGTCGAGTCCAATCAAAACAGGAACTGGTAAGTTGTTAGCAACAAGAAATGGGAAAGTCCAAGAGAAACAAGCTAATTTAAAATTAATATGGGTCAAAAATTGAAAAGAGACATCTGAACCATTTGCAGCTGGAGCCGTCAACGAAGTTTCTTCAACTTTCTTCACGACACCCTTGAGTTTAGAGCGAGCATCAAATACGCTTTTAGCCACTATAGACCTGGTAGAACCAGTATCAATCACAGCGGATGACTTAATGTTTGAAAAAGTAATTGGAATTTCTATTGGTTTGACCTTGGGCAAAGCCGGAGCTAAAGGATTAATGGGCCTAGTTTTCTTGGGGAATGCCGGCCCTTTCAGCGAGTTCCCCTTTTGGAGTTTAAATTAACCGCAGGATTAGCGAAACTATAATTATGGTTTTGATTATTCCTATTATAGGACAACCTCCGTTCCTAATTAGGCCTACTATCGTTCCCTGGTAGCATATTGTCTTGCAATTGATTAGGATTAGAAACTTGGGGGTTCGGCCGCTGATTTGGAGCATTATCATAGCCATTTTCCCTTACTTGGCCCTGCCTATAATTATTGGGCGGAGAATAAAAAATTTGGTAAGGTCTACCATTATTGTAAGGCCAGTTTCCTTGCCTTTGGTTACCTCCAAATGAATGGTTTGGATAAAACGTGCTATAGGGGGTTCTCTTAGCGGTGCCTCGATCGAAATTTCTACCTGAACCACGGTAAAATGTTCTGTTGTTATCTCGGTTATTTCGAAAAAGCTGCCCAGCCGTAATGTAAATTAGTACTGTCATATGTAACATTTTGATTAGAATCTATTGCAGCTTCCTGACATTCAGACTTGCCACACCCTAACGGTGCTTGAACACTGTTGGACCGTCAAGCTCTCAATCATAGATACCATATTTTTCAGTTTTTTGTACTGTGGTAGGGGCTTGAAGCCCTGCAAAAGCTGCCCTAGTATGAGGGTTGAGATCGGTAAAAATAGTTGAAAAAATCTCAGCATCACTTATTTCTGGTCCAAGAATTTGGAAAATACTTACGATGTCAGTTAGATAATCTGCATAAGGTTCTGAGGGTCGCTGTTGTATATACATGAGTTTAGACTGAATGTCTCTAATGGCCCTAGATGAGAAAAATGTAAGCCTAATTGTCTGTAGAGCATTCGGCCAGGTATAGTCTGCACTAACAAGACCCATCCACACATCACGAAGTCTGTCTTCAGTGCGTGCCACAGCGTTTAATAGTATAGTTTTATCTGAACCTAAATTTAATTCTACTATCTTTTGGACTTTTACGAGAAATTCTTTTAACTGAAATAAATCTATACCAGAAAGTAATAGGTACCTCTCTAAGCATATCTCGCAAAATGTTAGGGAACGAGACATCGTCCCTGTTATTTGGCCTATTATGGGTTGCCATTTCCTGAGCTACCGTCTTAGCAGTCGCTTCAATAGCATGTAAGGTTATGGTATGCAGACTCTTCACTAAACCACTAAGATCCACCGGCGTTACAGGGGGCAGGCACAGTGCAAGTTTCCACTTCGTCCTGTTTCATACTTGGATCATCCACCAAATCATCCGTTACGGGTACCCTTGGTTCATCCGCAGGTTCCTCTAAGTCACTCACGACCCCTTCGCTAGACCGAGCCACAAATTCCTTTAGTTGCACACGCATGGCATCAAGCTTATCCTTGGGTTTTAATTCCCCATAGTTTGCATTGTTCGCGGGCTTCCTCAATAGTCAACTTTGTAATCCAAGACACAGTCTTTGGAATATTATTTAAGTCGAAGAATTTCATCTCGTAAAAAGTTCAATAACCAATAATAAATAAACACAAATCACAACAATCAAGTTAAACAATAAATGAATCAAAAACACATGAGAGCGTGGACAGAGATTCCACACAAACTAGAGAGCAGTAAAAAGAAATATTCAGAAAAACATTAGGGCAATTTTACTGTGGTGTGTGCAAAAAGTACAAGTTAAAAAAAAACTATTACAATTTATAGTATCACAATAAATAAAAGCATATAGTACATTGCCTTAATATTACCATGAAACCAACTTCCAATATCACTAACAGGTGTTGGCAGAAAATAAAATCAACAAGATTGGCTTTCAGAACTAAAATTGTTGCCATCAATTGTTTCCTCTCAAGCAGGTAGTGAAAGTTCAAAGTATTCAAGAAAACCTAACAAAACATCTTTCAAAATCCTAAAAGATTAAGAGAGGGAAACAAAGTAAACAAAAAATTAATTTAAAAGCAAGAGCAACTGTACCGTCGAAGTGCAAAATTACAATAGGTGGTGCAAGGCGTTATAGCAGCGCTACAGGTAACTACATAAAGTTCAAACAATGCCCAAGTGAATAAGACACAAGTCTAAATAATAAACTCTCCCTTTAAACTGTAAGTAATTTAGAAACCCCCCAAAAAAATCTCTTTTGAGACCATGACTCCAAAAAAACCCAGTGAAAGTTAAAATTAATAAGCAAAGACCAAAGGAAAAAAAATATAAGTTAAACTACTTAAAGTTTAAATTAGCCTAAACTGAAGATTAGGTAAGTACACCCGAAGTTGATTCAAGCAAGCTGACATATCAATCAATCCAAAGAGTCCACTAGGGTTTGGTATTTTATAAAGGGTTTTTTTACCTATATTTTTTTTAACTAACAGTGAACCCTCAAGGTGGCAAACTATAGTTTTAAAAGTTTGCAAAAGAAGGGTGTTTCAACATTAGCAACATTGCAAAGAAAAGTTTAGTTTTGTAAGTAATTAAACCACTTATATGTATGTCAGCACGTCAAGTTCACCCCCAAGCTGCAACTTCATAATAATTACAAAAAAAACCTAGGCCTAAGTTATTTTTATTAATTGTTCAAACTAAAGGTGTACTCCATATTAAGTTTAACTGTTGAAATTAAACAGGCACTAGTCAAAAGAAGCAAAAGGCTTTTAATAATAGACTATAAAAGAATTATTTTTACAATAACATTACAGTTTTGAAGAAGGTTTAGAAAAAATTGCAAACTGTTAGAATAAAATCAAACCCTTTAAGTTTGAATTGCCCTGAACATTCAAATAGCATAGGCCTACATAAAAGTTTGACATAGTTCTAAGTAGAAAAATTATCAGATAAATTTAACAGTAACACTTCACTTACCTTGTGTGTACACTAACATTAACTACAAACATTGTAAGACTTAAATAAATTCAACACAGTAGACAAAAAATCATCATATTACTGCTATTAAAAATGTAAACTCTTATTAACTTAATACATGTACAAGAGGTGTAATTCCGCTGGAAGAATAAATAAATAAATCAAGTATGAATAACATAAATAAATTGCATTAGGAACTAAGGGTTAGTGTGGAGAGGTTAAATTTTAATTATTCGGATCAAGAGGTGAATGATTGGAAAGGAATGCAATTTATATAAAAAACAAGAAAACTTTTCATTATAAGCCAACCCATAGTAAATAATCTGGTGAAACTGAATGGGGGTATTATTTAACCAGAAAGCTAAAAACTTTAAAAACAAAAAGTAGGCTATTCATAGGCTGCAGTACAACAAGCGGCCACCAACTGCATCTCACATCTGAGCCAAGGCTAAATTTAATATACCAAAAGGTGCTAGCTAAGTTTAAAAAGTACAAAAAATTAGGTACAAGGTTTGTTAAAAGCAACAGGCTACTTTGTAGGTGATATTAAAAGATAGGTTAAGAGTTAAACTTGGTCAGAAAAAAGATTTATTAATTTGGTTTAAAGTAAATTTTAAGCTTGAAAAAACAATATCAACTATTTACCTATGCCTAAATAATTAGTGAGAACAAGTTACTAACGTTTAAGAAAAACTGCAACTCAACATTTTGAATTATTATAGAACTAGGCTTAGGTAGCAGTTGGTTGCAAGAACTGCTTGGCTCAGACCTGCACATTGGAAACATGCTACTTCGAAAAAGTATCTACATTTGAGTAAAAAAACAGTAAGGAGAAATTTATAAAACGTCTACCCCTTAAAAAAACTTAAAACTAGGACTTAGCTCTCATAGTTGTGTAGAATCCTTCCGCTCCCACCGGCAAGCCTAGCCTTCCATTTCAAACCACGCTCTGCTACCAAATTGCGACAAAATTGTACACTGAATTTGGAAAGGACTGGGTCCTAAATATTAATCAAGGTCGTGAAACGTTAATTGGAAGGTAGGGCCCACGATATTAACACCAAAACACCGTGCCGGTTCGTCGAGGGAGCGGGCAGCCAGCTTTGATCATAAAACTCCGACCACAGAAACTCTAAGATGTCCTCGCCCTACGGAAGCCAGAAGAGAAGAGAGCAAGAAACCTAATTCCAGATATCTAGAAACCTGAAAACTAGAACCAATAAAACAGGCAGAATTCCACAGAAACATCTAGAAATAGAGATAAACCAACTGGAAAAAACAGACGACTCGACCAGCTGTAGGGAAACAGCTCCCGGCCCGTCCAACGGCCAACAAAATAAAGTGGCAAACGCCACAAGTTATTGGTATATTGTTTCTCAAAATGTTGGCTTCGAAAACCCAAAATCATAATAACAAGTTCATAAATCCTAAATCTGCTAAAAATACTTTTCTTAATCTAACAGAGAAATACCGTTCAACATTTGATAATTTAAGTATGCCTCAGTACGTAGGAACACACAAAAGAAGAAACATGCCTGCGGTCATGTCGTGTGCTCATTTTAATTACAAGAAGCTAAGTCTAGTCTACTAATGCAGTAAATTAAAAAATATGTATCAAAGGATTTGAATTATTTTTAAAGGCTAATAGTGATAAGAATATTTAAAACATAACTAATGAAAAGAATGAATTTTTGTTATGAGAACCGTTAGATAATATTTTAGAGGCTCGATTAAGAAGGACCACTTCACACTAGGCAGTGGAGACGCCGAACACACTGATTTTAACAAGAGTTCACTAGGTTACACATAATGAGTTTATGAACAGTGCATGTTCAAATAAAGTGCAGAAAATAAACAGCTACCTTTGTTTTTCATGAGAGGTACCTAACCGTAGTCTGCTGTTGTTGAGGGCCAGGTTGTGATCAGTAAGTGTGGAAATAGGCTGGTGTCTTGTCGGCAGGCGTGAAGACGGAAGATGTCCTTCACGGATTCACTCACGCACAATACGACCGCAAACGAATATTTCATAACACTGTGGCCAGTCCTGTAGAGCACGGTAGACGCGGGTGTCCGGGAGCAGAGAGGTTCTGGTAGAGATTGCCATTCCTGGAAAAAGTGTCATGGCGGGTGGAGAAGACGACTCTAAGTGTGGCTGCTGAAACCTGACATCGCCGCCCGCACACCCACAGCAAACATCAGGGAAGCGCGCGCCCATGGCGGCGAACGGGATGCCGGATCAAAAAAACTAGGTAAAAAAAGAACACCGTGGTCAGCATACTCAGGTTCATTTACTTCGAAAACACAGGCCTATCCTGTCAATATAATTATGTATAAATATATATACTATAAATTAAAAAAAAATAAAAGTGCCTGCAGTAGTATATCTCAAACAATCTCCGTCAGGTGCACCTGCATACAAAAATTAGAAATGCCATAATTTGAAACAAGAAATGCCAATTCCACCCGGTATCCTTCGGCTAAGGGCGGGCTCCTAATGAAATCCAAGAAATAACTAAATAATATCTAAAACTAACTTAAAACTAAATAACAAAATATAAACTATATAAATAGCAACAATAACAATATCACGGGGTATCACAGGTGTTGAATAGTAGGTATGTCCATCATGGTGGCCGTCCTTCAGCAGCTAGCGCAAAGGCGAAGTTTCTCTGCGACCACGCATGATGGAGAGATGACAGGATAAAACATATCATCCCTTGGACCTCATCAGTGAGGGGCCGTCAACTTAGCTGCACATGTTAGAAGGAGAAATGCTCAGCAAAACTAACAAACACTTAAAATTTAACAAAATAAATTTAAACTGGAGCTGCTCCTAACTAGTACAGCACGGCTCGGAGTCTTTGCCACTCTGCCGGAAAGGCCAAACGCCTTCAAATGGTCAGTCGCCTCTGCAGCCAATAAACCACACACACACTATATAAAACACACATGAGCCGGGGAGATATAGGTATAGAACCGGCTCACTGCTGTAATTATTTAGTTAATAATGATGACGATGCTTTGCTTTGTGACGGTATGTGTGGAAAATGGTTTCACATTAAATGTGTAGATATGACAAAGAAGTTATACTCAAAAATATCAGAGCTGGAAAAACGTAGTTGTGTGGTATTGTAAGCCCTGCTCAAGTAAGGTTAGCTCCATCATTCGTAAGAGTGTTGACGTAGAAGATTTGTTGAGTTTACGTATCGCGGTTGACAAACTTTTACATATCGTAAAAGGAGTGGTAGAAGACAACGTTTCATTAAACGGTAAGTTGGACTCACTTTCATTATTCTGCAACGACAATTTTGGCAAATCTGACAACGGCCATGTCCTAACCTCAAAAGATCCTAACCTAAGTGACTGTGAACCTTTTCAACAGAACGATAAGAAAACATCCACACAGGACAGCAATGAGAAATCTCAGTCCAGCATTAGTTATAAGGACGCTTTATTATCCAACAAAGATTTTGCTGCTGCCACCAAAGCCAATGTTAAGGATAGTTTTACTCTTGTTAGTAGGAAAGGACGTGTTTCTTCTGCCAAAAGAAATGAACCAAATAAACTAAGTTCTACCATTGTGGACAAGAGTGGGCCCAGGCCTAATGTATCAAATAGGCCTAGGTCTAATGTGTCTAATAGGCCTAGGCCTATAATTGGTAAAAGAACTGACTGCTTAATTAAAACTGTGCCTTGTAAAAAATGGCTCTTTGTGTCTCGGCTTTCCGTAGAAGTAGGTAAAGAGGATCTTTCGTCCTATCTGAAAGATATATTTGAGTGTGAAATTGAATGTGAAGAATGGAAAACTAAGTATGACTCTTACAGATCTTTTAAAGTGTGTGTGCCAGAAAACAAAATTGATATTGCACTGGAAGCTGACACTTGGCCAGATGGTGTCCCTTGTCAAAATGTTTCGAGTTCCTCGAAGACCAGTTGGCGATGAGTCTTTTTTGCCCAAGACCTCCTTGGAAAAGAACCCAACATAAGATTACCCGTGTCGTGTGGTGTAGATGATTCGTATAGTAGTGATCTGACTGGGCCTATTGATAGTTTAAATAATGTATCTAGACGTTGTAAAATATTGTCGGTCAATGCTCAATCTCTTGCGGATAAACAGTTTGAAGTCGAAATTTTTACTTTCACAAAATGGTTGTTCTGTCTTTTGCGTTTGTTGAACACTGGTTAAATGAAGATAATAAGAACTGCATCAATATAAATGGCTATTTGTGTGCAACAATGTACTGTCGGAACACTAAGTCAAGAGGTGGTGTTGCAGTGTATGTTAAAGAAGGTGTCAGTTTCCAAAAAATAGACGTTAGCCACATGTGCCAGGAAAATGACCTTGAGATTGTGTGTGCAAAGGTAAGGTTGGATAACTTAGAAGTCCTCTTAGTCTCTCTTTATCGTGTTCCTGATGGAAACCATGAATCATTCCTTGAAGGACTGGATAGGCTAATGATCCATTTACTAGATTGTTATAGCCTACCAATTATTGTGTGCGGGGACTTGAACATTGATATAAGGTTACCTCGAAACTTTTCGTTACAGTTTTTGGATATTGCTTCGTGTCGCACAACTGTTACTGCCTTAACCTCGAACCTACAAGAGGTACAGCATGTATTGACAATGTTTTTTCAAATTTGCCAAAGCTAACAATTAAAACAGTGGTGCTTTACCCACCACTATCAGATCACAGTGCTCTTTTGACTACTGTACTCTTGCCTGACTCCTGCACCAGTGCGCAGAATGTGCGTTTGTTGAGAAATTTTAATAACCATAACCTTGAAAATTTTTGAACAGTCTCTTGGAGGCATAAACTGGGAGGAAGAATTTCAGCAAAATTTCAGTAAGTTTGATATTTTTTTCTACTTATTCATAGAAAAAATGGACAAATGTTTTTCCTTTTAAGACTGTTAAATTCAGTGGTCATACGCATAAGAAATCGGTTCCTAAAAATTGGTATACGGTTGACCTCTTTATGAAGAAAAGACATGTTGAAATGTGCTATGACATCTACTTATGGGCCCAACGTTTACAATATTTACATTGAAGCTACAAGACGTTCGTATCTCAATGCGAAGAATGACTATAAAAAATGTGTTCTTCAGACAAAGTTTAAGGCAAACGCAGATTCTATCGCTGCTGCTCCAAATCAGTGTAAAAAGAGCTTGGGAATTAATATCCAATTCTCTACAGAGAAGAAAACCAATGTCGCCTGAAGTCGACCAGCTAACTCCTGAGATCTTCAGCAATTTCTTTGCGTTCTTCGGTGGAAGAGATCCGCAGCTCCACTGGTTCATCTGTTACAACTGCTATGCTCTACCTACAAAATATGCCTCGAACTGTTTCAGCTAATTTCAAGCTAAAGAAAGTGTCTTATGATGATGTGATAAAAATAGTAAAAAATCTTAAGCCTAGCAAGTGTAGAGATATCTTTGATATCAGCTGTGATCTTGTAAAAAAAGTACTGTTAGTAATAGTACAGCCTTTGACAGTCTGTATAAACGAGTGTCTAGATAAGGGATTATTCCCCGATGTACTTAAGTTATCCAGAGTTGTCCCCATTTTTAAGAAAGGTGACCCGTCTAGTCCTTCCAGTTATCGACCGATCTCTGTGGTGCCTGTTTTCTCCAAAATTATTGAGAAAGTGGTGATACACCAGGTTAGTCACTATTTTGAGTCTAACCGATTGTTTTCAGAATCTCAATTTGGCTTCAGGGGTGGCTTGTCGACAGTGGATGCGGTCGGGGGTCTGGTGGAGGCCGTCCTTGGTGGATTTGAAAATCGCGCGGGTACGGTCGCCACCATGTGTGATCTGACAAAGGCCTTCGATTGCGTTCCGCATGACATTCTTCTCATGAAGCTAGAACATTATGGCGTTGATGGTGCCGAGCTTAACTTATTTCGTAGCTACCTTAAAAATCGCACTCAGCAAGTTAGCTTTGGAAACAAACTTTCTGAGGTGGCAGGGGTAGAGAGTGGAGTACCACAGGGCTCGGTCCTTGGCCCTTTTCTCTTTCTAGTCATGATAAACGACCTCCCAAAAAACATTTCTATATGTAAGTCAATTATGTATGCTGACGATACAACATTGTTTTGTAGTAATTCTAATGTAAGTACTCTTTTTAACCAAATTGACAACAGTCTTAAGGAATGTGAAAACTGGTTTTGATAATAATGGCCTTTTGTTACATGGTAATAAAACGCAATCTGTTCTTTTCACTCTTAGCTCTCTAGAACTTGGATCACTAGATATAAGCTTTAGCAATAATGTCAAGCTATTAGGAATCAACATTGATTCAAAACTCTCATGGGTTCCTCACATTCAGGGTGTGTAGCAGGCTTTCTAGAGTAACATATCTTTTGCGTAATTTGAAAAAAGTGTTATCCCAAAAATATATTTAAGAATGGCCTATTTTTCCTTTTTTCATTGTATAATCTCTTATGGTATACTGCTCTGGGGTTGTAGTACCAGTACAAAAAACATTCTGTTACTCCAAAAAAAAAGCAATCAGAATTATTACTTACTCTAATTATAGAGCTCACTGTAGACCATTGTTTATAAGTGAACAAATACCCACAGTTTTTAATTTGTACATATTTCATTGTCTAGTTAGAGTTAAGTTGAGGATTGATTCTTCCTTGTTTAGGAGTGACATTCACAACTACAACACCAGATACAGAGATTTACTTGATTTACCACATGTTAGGCTTAGCAAGACACAAAACTCTTATTCTTACGTAGGCTTAAATATGTTCAACAAACTTCCTAGAAATGCTTGTGATATTGATTTTAAATGTTTTAAAACAAAACTGTACAGCTGGCTACTGAGGAATCCTTTTTACAGTGTAAATGAGTTTTTAGATCTTTCAACCATTGACATTAGCTTTAATTGATGACCTTGCCTTATCTGTGATATAACTGTTTTAAACAATTTTGAATGTTTTGTATATAATGGAATTTTTACTTTTATTAACTGATGACCTTGCCTTATTTGACATATTAATTAAACTATTTTAAATTCTGTGTATATAAAGGATCTTTTAAATGTATGTTTATACTTTATATTATCATTGTGCATTACCTTAAATGGAATTTTAAGTCTTAATTAGTATTGTCCATCAAATATTGACTAACTTTAATTGTTGTACTCCGCTTTATCTATGCTCCCATTTGTTAATTGTTAGTTTTAATTTTATATGAAGAATTGATTTCATTACTTGAACTCTATTTTAACACTAAGTGAAGATGTACCTGTAGAGACATAAGTAGTATTAACTATTATTTGTTTTGTAATGCCTTGTGGCAACTTGACGTCAACTGTATGAGTTACCAACTTGTTTTTTTGTTGCAATAAAGACTTTGACTTTGACTTTGATTCCAGAGCACTGACTTTAATTTTAATGTAAATGTACAACAAATAGAGATAAACTAATATTTAAATAAGAGAGTAACACCATGGGGAGAGAGTAAGTATGGTAAGCAGTGGCTAGAGAGTACATAAGTGCCCCAGGCGGGACCGAGAGTATAACGAGCAAGCGTGCCTACGCTTGCAAGGTGGGCAATTGAGCCTTGATAAGTCAACCGTTGTGATTGGTAATAGTAAACAATTGTGTTGTACAGTAAAACAGCTGATTCGGGAAACAATGGTTCATTGGTCTGTCACTGTACGTAAATATTTCAATCCAGTAAGGAATGGTATTGTAGGCACTAGGCCGCAGAAAGAGATATAGAATTAATGTAGTATATACAGTTTAGTAAATAAAGGCAAATATAGAGTATAAATTGCCCAAAAAAATATATACATAATTATTGTTCAATAAAAGTAGCCTTTTCATATTAGGCAATAAAAAAACAAGTTATTTACGCAATAATACTTAACATACCGGCCGCCTTGAATCACCTTGGGATTCAATGAGAGAAAGATCAATATAGGTGGAAGAGAGACAGTTAATTAATTGTAGAGGTGAGGTAAGAGAAACACCTTCACTGCTGGACGAGTGAGAGTTCCACTTGAGGTCTTGAGATGTACCACTCGAACTGTACCATCTTGTCCTGGAGTGACATCAGTGACCCGTGCAAGGGGCCAAGAGAGAGCGGGAGTATCCTGATGCACCAGGACGAGGTCTCCAGGTTGGAGGTTGCGGGGAAGTAGTGCTCCACTTGAGGCGCTGCTGAAGAGTCTGGAGATATTCTCGCTGCCAACGCTTCCAGATACGTTGGTGCAGCGCTTGAACCAGCTGCCAGTGAGAAAGGCGGTTCGTGGGCATGTCCAGCAAGTTCTCTTCAGGCACGGAAACCAGAGGAGAGCCGATCAAGAAGTGTCCAGGCGTCAGTGGGAGAAGATCGCTGGGATCACTGGAGAGAGCGGTGAGCGGGCGGGAGTTGAGCATCGCTTCAACCTGACTTGTGAGCGTCATGAATTGAGACAAAGTTAGTATGTGAAGTCCCCATTACACGTTTTAAATGGTGTTTAGCACTCTTGACGGCACTTTCCCAAATTCCACCTTGATGGGGAGCAGCAGGAGGGTTGAAGTGGAATCGCATTGAACGGTCAGCAGCAAATTCTTGGACTTTGCGCTGGTCAGCCGTGAGGATTTTGTGTAGGGCATTTTTAGCACCTACGAAGTTTGTGCCACAGTCACTATAAAGGTCTGTGCACAGGCCACGACGAGAAACGAAGCGAGTGAGAGCACCAAGGAAAGCTTCGGTGGACAGGTCCGTCACCACCTCAATGTGAACGGCCTTCGTAACCATACAAACAAAAATACAAATATAGGCCTTAATAATGCGGACAGAGCGTAAATTATGGACCTTGAGCGAAAAGGGGCCACCATAGTCCATGCCGGTGGAGAGAAAAGCTCGGGCTGGAGTTAATGCGAGCTTTGGGGAGGTCGCCCATGAGATGGGCGTTATTTTTAGGCCGATTCTTAAAACATGTGAGGCATCTAAAAAATGCGAGATCTCACCACGCAGAGAGGATCCAGACTTGCTGGGAGAGCAGAGAGAGAGAGTAAGCTGCGCGCCAGCGTGGAGATGTTTGACATGAACATGGTCAATGAGGAGGTCCACGACAGGGTGCTTCTTGGGCAGGATGCACGGGTGAGACAT
This sequence comes from Homalodisca vitripennis, assembly GCF_021130785.1. NCBI lineage: Eukaryota > Metazoa > Arthropoda > Insecta > Hemiptera > Cicadellidae > Homalodisca > Homalodisca vitripennis. The sequence continues at coordinate 1,209,605 of NC_060215.1, read as the reverse complement.
GTTCGGCGGGAGGTCAGCGTGGCGCAAGTCTGCCGCCGACGCGGAGAAGTCCATCCGGACCCTGGAATGGGGTGAGGCGTTGAAAGTCTGGTTAGAACACGTCTTTCGGTCTCGCAGTAGAGCCAGATCTTCAGTGAAAGCTTCCTCTTGCACGGTCTTGAAAATTCGCAGCTGGGCGGAGTCCCGTTCTGTCTTGAAGAGAGGTCCAAAGTGGCGGTTTGGTGAACGAAAGTTGTGGATAAAACGCAAGACGTAGGCCATCACAATGCAACAATTTCCTCCAGGAAGAGTACTGGGATGAGGAGGGTCCCACGTAGGCGGTGCTGTGGCCAAGACAATGACAGGAGTGGAATGCTTCAGCTCCCCTAGCTCCTCCAGAGACACCGGAGTCCAGGCTGGAATCAGTATCTGGCCAGGGCCGAGGAGGGGAGACGCAACCAGTCGGGTCCATGCCACCAAAGGGGATGATGATCCACCAATTGAGAGGGAAGGATCCCACGGGAGGCGCACAGTCAGCAGGATTGGAAGCACTGGGTATTTTACCGCCAGCAATCCACAGCCACAAGCTCTTGAGTGTTTGCGCAGCCACTATAGGTTTTGAGGCGGTTCAAGAAGGTGTTTTGATCCACAGGCGCGAGGGTCACAGTAGAGTCGCACCAGCAAACAATAGAACCAAACTTGCGGGTGGGAGCTAATTGAGTAACACAATATTTCACAAGTTGGGGCCAGGAGATGAGCTGCGCATAGCTCCCAGTCGGGGCAAGCGTCACTCTTTTGAGAGGAGCGACGCGAGTTTTTAGCCATAACTTGGCTTACGTGCACCGTGTCATTGGAGGTAGAGCGGATGTAGACTACAGCAGCATAGCCTAGTTCTGAGGCGGTCAGAGAAACCGTGCAAGTCCCATTGAGTAGCAGCAGAGTAGGGGAATAGCACGAGGAATTGTAATAGTAGCAACGTGCTTAAGTTCAAATAAAAAGGCGTGCCATTTTTTGTATATTTCTGGAGGGAGCGGATCATCCCAATCTATGGCAGAAATCCAAACGAGTTGCATGATATTTTTTTGCGAGCATTATACAAGGCGCCAAAAAACCACAGGGGTCATAGACTTGAGAAATGAGACTTAAAACTTTACGCTTAGTGGGGTTTTCACAAGAAAAATTAAAATTAAACGTAAAAGTGTCAGTCAGAGGGGTCCATTTAAGGCCCAGAATTGAGAAATGAGGCTCCTGAGAAGGTTGCAGAAAAACTGGGATTTCCCGATGATCTTCAGGAAAGGTGTTGCAGAAGTCTCGGAGAGTTCGAGACCCCACTTCCGGAGCTCAAAGCCACCGAGCCGAAGGAGTTTGATGAGTTGATCTTGAAGTTCAGCGGCGAGTTCTTCAGTCTCAGCTCCGCAGATCAGGTCGTCGACGTAGCTCTGGTGCTTGAGAATCTCAGCAGCATGGGGGTAGCGGTGACCTTCGTCTTCTGCCAATTGATGTAGCGTTTTGATGGCCAAGTAGGGTGAACAGTTCAGGCCGTAGGTAACTGTCGTGAGCTTGAACGTGGACATCAAGTCGGTGGGGTGATCACGCCCATAAGATCAGTTGGAAATGTTGATCGTCAGGATGCACCTTGATTTGGCGGTACATCTGTCCTGATGTCACAAGAGAACACTACCGTTCTGAAGGCGGAAGCGCAGAAGAATGTCACAAATATTATTTTGCAGTTTAGGTCCCGTCAACAGAGTGTCGTTGAGAGAGAGTCCGGAACTGGTTTTTGCACTGGCGTCAAAAACGACGCGTAGTTTGGTGGTGCTACTTTGTGCCTTAAAAACACCGTGGTGTGGCAGAAAGTAGTAGTGGGGAGTGCTTAAGTCAGGAGTACGGCAGCCCTGCATATGGCCTAGAGAGAGATATTCATGTATAAAATCAGAATATAAATTATAATACTCCACATTAGTGGGAAGCGTGGAGCTTGCGCTCGAGGTGAATAGAGTCTACTTTCAGCATGAACTTTGGAATTTCCCAGATGAGTACTGGTGTTCTTGAAAGGGAGGCGGACCATATATCGACCCTCACGGTCCCTGGAGTGCGTGGTAGAAAAATATTTCATCGCACTGAGTTTCCTCTGCAGGACCTTTTACTGGGAGCAGGCAGTTCGTCTTGTATCCAGAAACGCTGCAGAGAGGCGTGGAGGTCCCACCTTAGCAGTCGAGAGAAGAGAGACAGCCATAGTAGAGACAGACTGCGTCAGTGTGGTGTGCGGGGAGCGGGAGCCGTCCCTATCAGCACGAAACCAAAAACAGGGTGCCCAGGGCGTGAGGGTAAATTGAGGCCAAGAGAGTAGGTCTCGTGAGTAAGAATATGTGGAAAATAGCACTCCAACCAATAAAAACACGTCAATGCCAACAGGGAGGTGGAAGGTTGGATCAGCCAGTGTAATATTTTTAACCTTATTCATGACCTCCTGAGATATTTGCACTCGTGGGGAGATCTACAGTGATTTGTGGCAATATGTGGAAACGAGTGCGGGGCGGCAACTGGGTGGCCAGCAAGAGTTTCCACGCCCAGAGTTAAAAATCCGCGTGTGTGAGCAGAGGTTTGAGAAAGGCCGGCGACATTAATAGTGGCTGGACGGCGCTGTGTACCCAACAGTTTGGGGGCGGCTTTCTCGCTAATAAAATTTTAGGCATGCTTCCTGAATTAATTAACGCACGAAAGACATAAGCTTGTCCGTTAGAGGCGGTGAGCTTGACAAGAGAAGTACACCAGAAGAAACCGTGGTTACTAGGGGCGAGGTCTCGATGCCATGAGCCGTGTAGTGGTGGTGTGTTCGGCCGGGCTAGGAGGTGAGAGGCTGAGTGGTCGCAGGCGGAGGGCGGGGACAGCAGGTGTAGGTGTTGCACTGCTCTGTGCAGGCCGGCCGCCCGTCACGGCCGTTCTCCACAACGGGACGAACGCGTTCCGATTTACTAACACTGGACCGTGTTGGCCGATCAGTGAAGTGTAGCAAGGTATGATGACGACTACGACATGTTCGACACGTGAATTTAGACTGACATTCACTTAATCTGTGCGTCCCCAAACAAGAAGAACAGCGGTTATGCTGTTTAATAATCCCGTGCCGTTCTTGAGGTGTCTTTTGGCCGAAGCTGGGACTGCCATAAATTTTATGACCGCTCTGATGGCAAATAAAAACATGATGGGCCTTGTTTATAGGCCGAGGAGGGTGGAGAGGAAGCCGCTAACAAGCTCACGTTTTTAAGAGACGATTTGGGTTTATCAAATCTGGGTTTTGACCCAAGATAAGAACTTACGGAAGCCAGAAGAGAACGAGAGCAAGAAACCTAATTCCAGATATCTAGAAACCTGAAAACTAGAACCAATCAAACAGGCAGAATTCCACAGAAACATCTAGAAATAGAGATAAACCAACTGGAAAAAACAGACGACTCGACCAGCTGTAGGGAAACAGCTCCCGGCCCGTCCAACGGCCAACAAAATAAAGTGGCAAACGCCACAAGTTATTGGTATATTGTTCTCAAAATGTTGGCTTCGAAAAACCAAAATCATAATAATAAGTTCATAAGTCCTAAATCTGCTAAAAATACTTTTCTTAATCTAACAGAGAAGATACCGTTCAATATTTGATAATTTAAGTATGCCTCAGTACGTAGGAACACACAAAAAGAAGAAACATGCCTGCGGTCATGTCGTGTGCTCATTTTAATTACAAGAAGCTAAGTCTAGTCTACTAATGCAGTAAATTAAAAAATGTGTATCAAAGGATTTTGAATTATTTTTAAAGGCTAATATTGATAAGAATATTTTAAAACAAAACTAAACTTTAAAAATTTTTCACGGCACTCATTGGTTAACTGTGAGTTTGGGGTAAAGGAAATGCCGTAGTTTACTAAGAAGCAGAACATATTAGAGTCCTGTATGACCAAATATTATAATTGAGATGTAAAAATATTTTATTAATATAAATTTACGCTGAAATTAATTACTTACTCTTGATAACTAATTAGTTGTATCTACATTATACATACATTTTGAATATGGAACTAACCAAGTCCTACTTACTCGTTTCATAATGAGTTATATATTTTAAGTTACGAGTGTATTTGTTTACAGTTCCTAAATTTTAATACATTCTTTCCTGATTGAGACTAATATTTCTTACTTAAGGTATCCTCAAGAAAATTAATTTTGAAAAGGGGGAAAACCAAGATTTTAAAAATTATTTAGTGGGCTCATAGCGTCATGGGCACGACTGTAATTCCTATTTTTTTAAATTTAATTAACATTGAGTTAAATATTTATTTAAAAATAATATCAGACAAAGCTTTATTTTTAAATTATGAATAAATTTTTTTCTTCACAGAAGGAGAGTCTTGTTCCAACCTTTTACGAGCATTGAAAAAAGAGGGAGAGCATACGAGAGCTTATGATATATACAAAGTGAGAGCACTACAAATTAAGTTAATCTTAAAACTTTCTTGTGATGGTGGAACGGATAATTTATGATAAAAACGTATGTTATAAACATTTATACGTTAAACAATTTAAGCAAACTTTATAACTTCTCTGTACCCACCATAAACACATTAACAAGCATGGTATTTTAATTAACTATCAAGTTTATTCTAATTTTTTTTAAGTATCCTTACTTATTGCAGAATACTATGAACTTATAAAAATATTTTAAAACCGATGTAATTTAAAACACGATTGCTAGCCGTTTTCTACATATCCTAACTTAGCCTAGACATACACTTTGATTAGCAGAGCGGTAATCAGTGGCCTTACCGACTTGAAAGTAATTATTAACATTAAGCACGGTATTTACACATGTCTCTCCAATTTTATCTCGAGTGTTTAAGTTTTTTTTTATTGTGGTAACAAAATGTATTCACAATAATGTGCCGATAAGTTCCATTTGGAAACAAATAATACAAAATTAAAAAGAAATTTAAACCGAAGAGTTGTTGATTACGTAACATTTTCAATTGAATTGGGTATCAAAAATCATATTTAATAGAGTAGCATCAAATAATTTCCCTATAATTATTTTCATACATTTCAGATTTATTACTAAACACTTTCTATTAATTTTTTTAAATATCTTTTTATCTTATAAACCTTCTGAATTACGAAATCGAAACCCAAAAGCTTTAAACAATCAAAAGAAACAATTGAAAATTTATTTATAAACATAAAAATCACTGCCGAAATAAAAAACATAATCTGAAAAAATAATCATTAAAATGAAAATTAACCTTAAATATGCGCTAAATAAAAATATAATAACACCAATAAAAAAAAATATTTTATTTAATTACAATTAGGAATAAAAAGAAGATTATTTATTTGTATTGCTTAATTAATTTTTTGAACTTTTCACAATAAATTGAAAAAACAATTATTGAGTTTATTTTGTAATTGGTTATTGCAAACTCCAGTAAATGTAGTTTAACAGCGAATACTATTTTTATTTTTTAAATTAAATTTACAGTCAAGGAACTATTTGGCGTAATTTTTGTTTTTAGGGTAAAGTGACCATGATTAAATAAACTAGAATTGTCTAAAATTTGATTTTTTAGGTTAATTATAACTGATTTATAGTACTCTTTACACTGGATGGAATTACTAGTGTTCATTTAAAATAATTATATCGAAAGAATTAGTTTTGAAAATTCATTTGTTTTCTAAAATTTTATTAATCGTATATTTAATTTTAAAGTAAGGCATTTTCTGTTAGTTTTGATCATGAAATGGTGGTTTTGACATTTGAGTATTTATCTATAAAGTAACAAGAGTTTTTGTTCAAAAATTAACTAATGTATTCCAATTGTTCATTACATATGTCTTGAATATACAGTTTACTAATCCTCTGATATTTGAAATAGGATACTTTCTATTGTAGGGTGATGTTTTTTGTATTTTTACACACATGTAAATTTACGAAACCCAATTCATCATCGTTTACTGTAGTTTGATTCTCAGGCTAGAAGCGTTACTTCACGCCAAATTATTTTAACTGCTTCAGTCAAGTATACCCATCAAGATACGCCCTGACCCACAAATTTTCCCTCTTTAGGTAGTTAAAAAAGAATCACAAAAGACATTTATAATTAAAAATATATTAATCCAAGGCTAAGTGCAACGAACTGAACTTGCCGCCAAAGCGCTCGATAGCGAGTCCTGTAGCGATGAAATTCCGAAGACGTTCTGTGATTTTGAACTGGGAAAGGAAGTTATTGGCTTCGAGTAGGTTTTTTGGGATGAAAAAGTAACACGAGATAATAAGTTACTGTAATTAAAATCATAATAGAAATAAAACACCTAGTTACGTAGGGACTCAGATAAAAACCTGTAACGGCTCCTGCAACGATGCTAAGGTAACTGATTTTACGGAGGCTACCAAAAAAAGTGCTCGGTCGAAATGGCTCTTTGGCCAGAAAAGGGCGCAAATCTTATTTCGGACGAAAATACTTTCATACAAATTTTCCGAGATGGCTTTTGACACAATAGCTGTTGACCAAGTCTGTCACTTTTTAGTATAAATATTATTTGCCGTCTTCACTGAATTATAATACAAATAACTGTAAAACTACTTCAAGAAAAGTTTACGACCGAAAATAGTTTATTTGAGTTACCTATTTTCATGAAATATTTTGTTTTGGGGCTGTTATCAACACAATTGGCTTTTAAATCATGAGGGAATGAAATTGTGTGTCTCTCCCTAAATATCACGTTCCAATCTATTTGTTTTCTATTGTTTTCTTATTAAATTTTGACTTCCAAGTCTTCTCACAAGAATTTTTCTTAAATAGTTTATAATAATTTACAAGGAAACGAGACATTGGTTCTCAAAATGTATATAGCATTAATATATTATACTCTATAAAATAAACTCCCTATAGTTTTGTTGAAGCATAGTATGTTGAACATTTATAAATGACGATACTATATAGGGTTATGATAAAAACTGTGTATTATACAAGATTTGTAAGCTTTAAGTAATATGAAATTCATGTATGTTATGTGTTTGTTTTCAAGACATTCAAGTTATTAATTTCCTAATAGCTTCCTTTACAAATAGGGCAAACATGCATAGGGAAAATAATGAAGAAGTTTTCAAAACAGCTTGTAAATCTTTCCGATCATAGAATAAATTAAATATGTCAGAAATTTACCTACAGTTTTAATTGTGATGTTGAATTACAGTGTATTTTAGTTGGGATATTTTGTCTGTTAGTTATTTGCACTTCTTTTTTCATTACTTCAGGTGTTACTTATTCAAACCTACAATTAAGATGGCTTGCAAAATGTAGTAGAAGCTGATCTTTGATTTTCCCAAAACAAAGTATACTCTTACCACATACGTAAGTTAATAAAAAAGTGTCCAGAAACATACCGGCACCAATAATTTAAGACAGCGAGAACACGTCTACCAATAGTATTGTCACCAATTACATGGTATACTTTAAATAAAAATAAAAATTTAATAAATAAAATTTCAAATTAAAAATATTAGCAAAAAAAAGGACAAAAATCTTATTTTAGAATTGTAAATGGATAGGGAATAAAAAGGTAAATTTATATTGTAATCCAGCGGCAGTCACAACGCGCTTGGAATCTGGTCTAGACCTGACTTGATGGCAGTGAATGCTAAACAATAGTTTACAGTGGACTCAATCTTTTGTTAGGGGGCGAACCTGCGTTGAGAGAGATTTAAACAGGCCTGCAGGAACAGGAGCGTAGTCGGTGCAGGCCGAGAAAACCACGCTCTGGCTACCATTCCGAGTTGAGAAGCGATAGAGTAAAGTCTTTTAGTGCGAGTTTAAAACTAGTGTCGGGCGTAGGATCCGTCGGTATAAATTATTTTAATACCGAACTCCAAGACCTTCACGACCAAAGTGCTAAGTACTTTGACTGAATTACTAAAATTTTCTAAATTTGAAATTTGCAAAATTAAGAAGTGAACTAATTTGAAATTGGAATTGAAACTTTGAAATTAACGATCCAATTCTGTTGAGTGAGGACTATAATATATATAAATTGTAAAGGAGTAATTTATTTAAAGTCGAAACGTAATAATTTCATTGAAATTAAAGGGATTGTAGTAAAAATTAAGAGCTGCAGGTGCTGCACCATATCCTGTAGGAACTTGTGAAAATTCCTGTTGAGAACTGTTTAGTTTGTTTGAGAATTTTATTTGAAAGAAGTTTATAAATTATTATTTTATTAGTTTTGAGAAGAAGCCTATTAATTTATTATATTCAAATTTATTCAAGAATATTATTTTACTTTATATTTTATACACACGTATTTAGAGGACAGTGAGCCCATATTAAATCGAAAGTTCCATGCCAAAGGAAGTAGTAATTTTAACCTGTTGTTCAAAACATTGATTTGGTGGAATACAAGGTTACTAATTGACATTTGAATTGATTTAATAAACCTGAATAAAAAAAAGGGTGCAGTTTTAATTTCCACCAGTATCTACTTAAATCTTATGTGTTCGAGACTATTTAGGGTCATCATAATAAAAACAAAAAATTTTTTATATTAACATTCAGTATACAAATAAGTGCGCCACTCTGCTCGTATTCTGGTGAACCTTAATAAAATTGGAACTTAGTGGTTGTAAATTAATATGTGGCTTGGATACTGGAAAATTATAAAGTGTTTAATATTAAACTTTTAAAATGGCACTTAAGGTGGACTTGTTAACCAAGGAGGAATTGGACTATGAAATTAGGTTAAGAGATGTGGAAGTGTCTCCTAGTCTTAAGGTGATAGATTTAAGGAAAAAGTTACGGCAGTTAATAAGTCTTGATGTAAATAGTAATTATTTGAACCTGAGTGGAAAAGTCGTTTTCAAGGAGGAATGGGATAAAATTAAGTTAGAAACCCAACTATTAGGAACTAGACTGGAGGAATCCATTGAACAGGGACTAACATTGGACATAGTTAGGTGTGAAACAAAAATAAAATCATTGGCAGCGCCGTCTGACTATCTTAAGTAAATTGTTTAAAATCGAAGAGAAGGATATAGCTAAACATGTTAAAAACCGGAATAGTATATTAAGTGAATTGTTGTTTTAAAAATAAAAAACCTAAAAATTGGATACAAGGGGGAAACAATATGATAGCTTGGGTGGCGCAAGTTATAATTTTGATTCCAATCTGGACAATAGAACGGTGAGACTGGGTAAGAGGCTGTGTAAACCGGAAGGAAGTGAAATGATAAAGTCTGGTCTAAATATGAGAGATTGAGTGTGGTTTGTGTTTCGGGGACGGCCACCATTTTAAGTTTGATAATAAACTACCGAACCCCATTGGAGCGTTTATTTGAAGGAGTTAAAAATCTGCGATGGATTTAAATGTTCAAGAATTATCTTAGAATTCTTTTAAAATAATTCTTGAAACTTATAAAAAGGAAACTAAATGTACGGAAGAGGGGATTATTATGGGAGATTGTCGATTTCACATCAGTCCAGGGAGCTCTTTTTGTCGAAAACTATTGGAAATAAAACAGGACAATGTCACGGTCAAAATTATATGCTTGGAAATATTATTGAATTATTTCGTACCATATCATCAGCGTTGAACTTTTGAAATTTGAAAAGGTATGTGCCAACCGTCCCCAAAGATAATAATGTAGCTTATCCAACCTACCATTAATAGACCATTAAGGAATCAGTAGAAGAAGTACTTTGTTGTAATATAAATGCGACAAGGGATCTTAAATGTTATATAAATAGAGTGGTGCAAGACAATAATGTTGTGGAATTAATTAAGGTGGGAATTAATACCTGAAACCAGAAATAAACTAGTATTTATGGGAAATCCTGAGCACATATTCCGAACTGGATGAGATGTGTATAAGGGCGAATAATGTAGGTTATGCTGACAACGTGAGGAAAACAGGGAATAATCTTGAATGTGAATAGGAAGTATAATGTACCGGTTAACAGGATCAGGGCGAGGCAAGAAACAATACACTTGTTATAAATGTCATAGACCTGGTCATTATAGCCTTATCAGTGCCGGGAGCTAAAACGCAGGATACCCTCGTTGTAAACCAACCACGCGGGAGACCTATTTGTAAACCACAACTCCAGCTATTTAAACCCCGAAAATTGCTAGGTCCTTGATGTACAGGATTGTCCAAAAAACCTCGGGTTTTTAGTAGGGGAAAGTTCGAAACAATGAGTTAAGGAAGGGCGAACTTTCACACGCGTTACCTAAAATTAATTGTGTCCAACCAAAAAATTCCACATGAATTATCTGCCTAAATTTAAATTCATACTTGTTTTTTACTTTGCCAAAAGAAAAAATTCGGAAAATATCAGTTCATTGCCCAGCTTAGAAATAGATTTTGGCAAGAAATATATATCCATATTAAATGTATTATTAGATACAGGTAGTAGTATAAATATAATAAGTGATTAAACTGTATAAACTATTAATTAGAGATATAAGATTTGTAAAGTGTTACCAGTGATATCTAACCTGACATGTATGCGTGCTGAAAATAAATAAAATGTCCCGTAATCGGCAGTGTAAATATAATAAATTAAAATAGATATGTATCAACACTATAGGCGACATGCACGAACTATATTACCATTATGAAGGGAAACAATTATTACTCAGTAATAGACTTAACCCAAAAAGTTTTTAATCAAATAAGTTTTAGCGAAGGAAAGCCAGGAAGTTAACTACGTTCTCGGTACCTTTCGGAAGTTTCCAGCTTTAAAAGAATTCCTTTTGAATTATTAATTGGAAGTGGGGGATCCTTGTCATAACATTTAAGAAATAAAGTCCATAGGAGAATTGAGATTTTACTTGCACTCTCCATGCCTTTTTGGACGATATGTATGTGTGTATTCGAAAGACATTGGAGGAACATTATATGCATTTGAAACAAGTGTTTTAGAGTGGTTTATAACGAAAAATAATAACCTTACTGTGAATCCGGAGAAGAACGTAAAAATTTTGTTATACTATGAAATTAAATTTCTTGGGGACATTTCGGTTTCCAAAGACAACTATAAGAATGGAACCCCTGAGCGTACACGGTACGTTTATTAGAAATCTCTACGAGCCCCGGGACAAAGAAGGGTAATTGCGAGGATTCATAGGGATGACTAGTTATTTCTCTAAAGTTTATTCCGAAATTTATGCGGAAAAAAATAGGCTTCACCCACTCAATGAAGTTGAGGAAGAAGTTCGCCCAAATTTATGTGGGAGACCAAAAATGTCAGGAATCGTTCGATAAACTGAAACGAGCGGTTACCCGTTCCCCCCCGTGTTAGCCATCGCCTGACTTCAACAAGGAGTTCACAGTCCCCAATGCGACCGCGAGTGTGATAAGGCCCTCGGTTCCTGTTTATTACAGGATAAGCGGATAATGGACATTTTTAAAACCGGTGGCCTATTATTCAGGAAAATTTTTAATGAAAGTGAGGTGAAACTTACATTACCTATTCCAAAAAAGGATTAGCTCCTATGGCAGTAGGTGCTGTTCAATAAATAAGTTCCGGTCATTTACCTAGAAAATGAGAACATTCAACTTAGTGACCCGTACAACTCGAAGCATTTGGCTTTGGGTATTGTTCCCACTTTCGATCAAGTTAGGAAAATTAGGGCGCCTGGGTGTGAGGTTATTATTGTCTCTATTCTCCATTTAAAAAAGAAAACAATTTCGCATGGCGTCTAAAGGTAATCAAGAACCCAGAGTAGCGGACTATTTTATCTAGATTATTTCAATGATAGTGAAGTTGACAACAATGTGTTACATGAACTAGACAAAATTAGTGAATAAGGACATAAGATGAACGTATAACTCTTTAAAAATGAAACAATGAAAACTGTATAATAATATAGGGACTTACGTAATAAGAGAGGAAGAACAGTGTTCTATAAATAATATAAGTATACGAATGCCTTTTTAGCTTTATGGACTTAAAAACGCATCAGGAAGCAGGATGGTAAATATAACTAAAATATATGGAGAGGTGTATTTGAACTATACCAATAGTAGATGTTTACAGTGTGGGAAAAAAGGGGTATTGTTTTATGTGAACAATAAAAACAATTCTAAAAAGGATTCTATTTTACCTGAGCACATTATTCATAGGTTGTATACGTAGTATTATCACAACTCATTGTACCTGGCTGTCACTTCACGGCATTTTAAAAACACAACAGAAAATAAATGGAAAGGTTTTTATAAATAATCACCCCTAAACTAAATGTATTATGTGAAAAATAATGTAAAATTCGTTGTGAAGTATGGTTTGAAGAGCAAAAGGTACCCTAATGGATGGGACGAAGGACCTTTGAACAGCAATCTGTGCCAGTCGTGCCAATGCAGAAGGTTATATATGGAGAATTTACTGGGCCATTACCCTGCATCGTTTCCAATCGAATGCAATACATCCTCATAGCAGTAGAATGACGTCGGCCAAAATATAATTTGGATAATGCCAACTCAGGAAAAGCACCTCAGGTAATGTAAATAAATGCATTAGAGAAAAATAATATTTTCAAAAATTTGTTCTTTGCCTGAAGAATTCGTGACGGATAATGGAACAGCAATTTGTCACCGAGGAATCCAAAAATTTAATTTGTTTAATTTGGGGCATAAAATAAAGGACCATTTATACCTTATTACTCCTCAAGGAAATAAAAGGTGAAAAGGCAAATTCGAAATTTAAATCAATTCCTGACAGCTTAATTAATCATGACTGTTAAAAAGAATTGGGACAAGGAATTTTGTACGCATGAGCAAAAGGCCCTAAAAACTTGTCACACATGAAAGCATAAAGTCGTCTGCATTTGAATTAATGATCAGTTTCCAAAGCCAAATGATGGTTTGTTACAAAAATGGCAAATAAAATTAAAGATAATTTGTGATGAAAAAATGTAGCACAGATAAGAATGCAAAGAACGGTTTGAAGCTATTCAAAATTTAAAAAGACAAAATTGAGCTGAATTCGAGAAGACACCCGATACAACCGAAATCCAACATGGCAATCTAAAATGTATGCTAAGTAGTCTATTGTAGACTTACAAATCAGCGATATAGACTAGATCTGAAATATGAGAGGACCATTCCAGAATACATTACAATTTATTAGCTCCAACTCAAATGTCGTTTCCAGGAATTTAAAAAGAAGAAATTGAATGAGTTTTCCGTAGAATACACTTGCAGGATGTGAAAACCACGCTGGGGAAAGAAGAATGCAATGGTATGGATATAACAAAACAAAATAATTCCCGAGGGGTAAAATAATTTGAATTTACAAAAAAAATTTAAAAAAAAGGAACTGAATAAAAATTATGACGAATATAAATTAGTTGTAAGAATAAAGTAAAAACTAGATTAGATGTACGCTGTATGTATGTATGTTTGATTTGAGGAACTTTACAGTGAACAAGGAAGGGTTATATTTAAAATATATTGAACATATTGAGGAAATTCAACAGCCCTGTTAAAATGTAAATATATAAACTTGAAATTGTAATTACTTCTTGTCAAAATGTATTTTAAACATGAAGAAACATCAAGAGGAATAAAAAGTTTATAATAAGGAAAAAAATAAAAGGGCACAGGTGAAAGTAAACAACAGTTTGCCGATAACTAACATTGGTTGGTGAGAGGAGAGTTGTATTAAAAACATTCAGTATTTATTTTTCCTGAATAATGCACAAATCCGCAAACTCATGGTTCCGTAAATAATGTTATTAACAATGTGTTATTTATGTTTGTATGTAAATTAATAACTAACACGAATGTTTATATTAACATATTAAATGGAATATTAATTTAAACTTGTTAGTCTGTATAAAATTTGATGCCAAGGAAAGATGGGAACAAACAAAAAAGTCTGTTATGTCTATGATAAACAATGGGTAATAGGTAAAAATAAATAAAATAAGAACTGACCACCCCCCGTCTGGGATTATGTTTTAATTCTATATAAAGCTAGCGTTCAACCAGTGAATGGGCGGAGCCAAGGACCACAACATCGTGCATGGCGAAGAGATCCAAGGACGACCCAAACCGATAACAGACCGGACCTGCAATAAACAATCCCAGAACAACAATCACCGTCTTCCTCGTTCGAACCCATTTGTGGAAAGTATTATCTGTGATGGACTATCTTTGTGGTAGGGACGTTAAAATTGTAAAAAGGTAGGTGCAATTGGACTCTTAAATATTTGCCATAGTTTTAAGGTCAAGGTTTCTATAGGGGGACCTTAATTGTTTTAAGTTTTCAAAAAACAAGTCTGAAAATGTATGACTCTTTTAAAAAGAATTTATAATAATTAACGCTTTGGTTAAAATAACTTGACAACTAGTATGGCTGCCTCTTCTTCACAACTATTTTATAAAAACTAATTTAAAACAAATAATTATTAAATAAAAAAAAATGTTTTGTAGATTTTATGATGCATGTTAAGGCTAGGTGGAATTACAATTTCTAAAGGATGTGAGATAAATTCTTAGATTTAAGTATAAAACTTGGCAGATACCAAGCGCTCTTAAGGGGGGGGGGTGTGTATACCAATTACAATGTATACTTTAAATAAAAATAAAAATTTAATAAATACCATTTTCAATTAAAAATATAAGTAGCTAAAAAAAGGACAAAAATCTTATTTTAGAAATTGTAAATGGATAGGGAATAAAAAGGTAAATTTATATTGTAATCCAGCCGGCAGGCCCAAACGCGCTTGGAATCTGGTCTAAGACGCTGACTTGATGGCAGTGAATGCCTCAAACAATATTTTACAGTGGACTCAATCTTTTTGTTTACGGGGCGAACCTGCGTTGAGAGAGATATAAACAGACCCTGCAGGAACAGGAGCGTAGTCGGTGCAGGCCGAGAAACCACGCTCTGCTACCATTCCGATTTGAGAAGCGATATAATTAAGTCGATTTAGTGCGAGTTTAAAACTAGTGTCGGTCGTTAGGATCCGTCGGTATAAATTATTTTAATACCGAACTCCAAGACCTTCACGACCAAAGTGCTAAGTACTTAGACTGAATTATTAAAATTTTCTAAATATGAAATTTGAAAAATTAAGAAGTGAATTAATTTGAAATTGGAATTGAAACTTTGAAATTAACGATCCAATTCTGTTGAGTGAGGACTATAATATATATATAAATTGTAAAGGAGTAATTTATTTAAAGTCGAACGTAAAATTTCATTGAAATTAAAGGGATTGTAGTAAAAATGGGGGGGGGGGGGGGTGGGGGGGGGGGGGGGTGGGGGGGGGGGGGGGTGGGGGGGGGGGGGGGTGGGGGGGGGGGGGGGTGGGGGGGGGGGGGGGTGGGACATGTTAATGTTTTTACCTCTTTAAGTAAGAAGATCCCTACACCTGTTGGGATACTGATGTTGATGAACTGGAAAATTATCCAAATCTTTGAAGGTATACACGCATACAAAGTAGATAAACTGTGATGATAAAGTTAAAAGGTATCTGTGAAACACCTCCCAACGTCTCTCTATGTAGTTAAAACCACATATTAACGTCACAGCTTTCTTCTGCATAAAAAAAAATCTCTATATGTTTCAAACCGACGCCGTTTTATTGAATAGGAGACCGTAAGACATCAAAGATATAAAAGAACGCTGATTGACAGCCTTTAGCACTAGTAATACCAAAAAGGACGTGAGATATATCAAAGAAAAGATTACATTAATTTGATTACTCCAAAACACATTGGAAACTGTTAGAAAGATAATAGCAGAACCACTTCAGAGCAATACTTCTGACACCGTAAACCCTATTGTATCCAAAAGACAATCATAGTACATGGCATCACACTCTTTGCTGAGTTCACAGAAGATATCAGACACACAGTTTTCAGTATCCTGGGTAGAAACAGATGCCTACAAAATAAATCCGTTATGGCATCCAAGTAGATTTATCTTTAAGGAATCCAAACTGAGTTGATGATAATCATTCATGTTTGGTAAGAAAATCAAAACGCTGGTGTGGACCATTCGTTCGTAAACTTACTATTGGAAGAATAGAAACCGGCCTGTATTGTTGCAGGGAATATTGATCGTCATTTTCAACACATATCGGAATAACCTTTGAATACTTCATAGCAGAAGGGAATACAACATGAGAGATGAATATCTTAAACAATTCTGCCAGAGGTTCCGACAAAAAAGCTGCCACCTACTACAAAATAGCTGGAGACATATCAGACATCCAAAGACATACTCACCGACAGGACTCGTTCCCTGCACCCCTAATGTCTTTTCCAACTTCAGCAAATAATTTATCAAACGAAGTTGCACCCTCTTGATGAAGCACGATTTTAGATACCTTAGTGTCCAGTTTATTGATAAGTCCACCTTTGTTCAAGCTTTATCCTGAGTATTCAGCAAAACTTTCCAAACAGATCTTTTCATATTATGAGTATTTTCTTTATGGGATTCTGCAGATGCAGGTTCGGCAGACGAAATAAACGTTATTATGCTAATTTCTTCTCTCTAAATGGGCTCTTGTATAGTCTGTGTGGGAACTCTCGCTAAAACATTTAAGCGTCATTTACTCCTTTTAATTTCTTAAGTTATGTAACTAGCTAACGGGGTTTTATATTGATTTTTCGTTTGATGTAATGATAGGAAAGCATTCGTTAAAATATTTAAAATTCGTTTTTTAATAATTAAGAAAATTACTCCTCCTCTTTCTCATTATTCAAAATTATATTGCAGTCAAACTCTTGATTGGCGCAAAAACATTTTTGAACATTTTTCAGTCCCTTGTTGAGCATGCATTCTCGGGTTTTTTTATTGTTACGTACATGCACTGGCAAAATGAGTACAATCTAGGAGTCATGATCAGATATACAGCTATGATCTATTTCAGCTGTCAGCTCCTTCTGGTCAAATTTTGTAATAACATTATTGATACATGACCCCTTGCTCGAATTCCGCCTTTAAACTCCCCTAATGACTACTCTAAGTGTGTAATTACTAAGTACACCTAATATCTCGATTAAGTTCTTATCAGAGTGCAACCATAAATGAATGTTAAAGTTCCCACAAATTACTATTCTTCTCTTTCCTCTCAGAGAACTTTGATAGCGTTTTATAATCTATAGAAAAATATATCAGAGTTATTTTGGAAGCTGTATACAGGTATGATAACCAATACTAGTGATGGAAATTTCAACAGCCACAGAGTCAAATCAAGTTCCACATTAAGTAGAGACAGTGACTTGCATTGAGTGACGCCATACACAAAATCCTCCATTACAAGAGCACATACACCACCCTTATTGACCCGAGAATGAAAATACATAGCCGATGCTCTGTAACCCTGAACACAGAGACCTGCTTGAGTTGATGTGTTAAACCAATCCTCAGTCAAACGAGCAATTCCAACATTTTTAATAAACAAATATGATTCATTTACTCAATTTTTTAGCAATTGACTGATCTTTTTGGTGTACAATATTTATGACATATATATTTTTGACCGTGACAGGTTTTTGAGACAGTAAAGCAACATTCTTTATGATGGTTTCGAAAAAGATGAACAAGCCAGTCAACAAGCTTAGAACATACCAACGTCTCGCCGGCTTCATCCAGGTGCTGGAATCCCCTCACAAAGTGATTGCTACTTCTCACACGAGATCTGTAGCCAAAATCTGTTACATTTGTTCCACCAATTAATAACAAATTATCCTCCTCACGCAATGATTGTCTCAATAAAGACAACTTATCCAAAACTTGTTCTGTTGATACTCCAGGATAACAGTATTCTAGAGCATTATATTTAAGCAAGAGGGGCTCTAATGGCTTTCACCAATAATTATCTTACTACTGTATGTACATAATTTATTTTTAGTATTTTTCTATAACTTTATAGCCTTAACTAAACTTATCATTCTGTATTAAAATGTTTTATTTAGAAAAAAATAATTTTAAAAACCTAAAAAAATATTAAATTATTCACTAAAACTATGTGTAGATTATTAATTAAGACCTTGCAAGGAATTCAGGTGGGAATGCGTGGCTACTGTATTGTAACCAGTTTTGAAGTTTGCCATTTATTTTGTTAAGATTAAATCTAATCCGTTTATCTTAATCTTCATCTAAAAGTTTAATATGAAGACATGTACTTGATTTCATAATCAGTACGCCAATAGGATTCGAGTTAGCAAAGTGCCTATTCAACCTCTATATGTTGGACCTCTAATATTAACTATACAAGGCAAACTCAATAAATATTGTGTAGTAAAATTGATGTTAACAGATTCATCTGTTTGATCGTCTGTGCAGTTTGAACAACTGGACTCTCAGAAGTCTCGCTTGCACGCGCCAAAACAATTCCATAACCATTGCAGCAGAAGGACCTGCATCCGTAGCTTCGCCCAATCCCCGGCACGTCCAGGATCAGGACTGGTCACTCTCCCAACGGACGATTCTCCGGGACAGTGATCCAGTCCAGGACATCTATCATTCGTATTGGACGGCAGATCACTCGTATCTGTAGCTCGGCTCGCAACTGTGGGTTTGTACCCGCTTCTGAACTGTCACATCGAAATCCTTTCTATTTTAGCAGCGTCGATTTAACTAGCTAGACTTTAAATCCTGTCTACAGGCGAATATTGTGTTTATCGCTGTGCTTGGACCTTGGCTACCTGTTCATCTTTGCTTTTTAGAAACATTTCATCCGTTTCAGTGGAAAGATTTCTTGTGCTCTTTTTTAATAATTAATTAAAATGGCCGGAACAGCGTTGAAGCAAAGATAATGTACGATTGGTCACTGGATGAATTCCTGTATGAACATTTCATGGCTCAAAATCTTTGTTTTTTAAGAATTTTTTTTAACTGATGCTCCACACAATCTGGCCAAACACCTAGCCAGACAGGCCACACAGGTGGTATCACTACTCTTTAGGGTGTAGGACTCTCGGTTAGGGTGGGCTGAAAAAAAAATTATTTTTTTTTTCAAGTGCTATACCGCGGAAAACTTGCATATATACTTCATAAATAAAATGCAACTGGGAAAAAAATTATTTTTTCAATATCACGGTAGCGCAATGCAATTAAAATAGTTCGTTTTTTGAAAAAAACTTGGATTTTTATAATTTTTTCTCCGGTGTAAAAACTTTAAATAATCAATCGCTATAGTGAAAAAACTGTATAATTTGACTTAGAAAACAGAAATACACAATGAACCAGTTAAAAAAACAATGTTTACGGTAGCGCAAACAGCTTTAAATAACGGATAATTACGCTAAAAGGCGCAGTTTACAACACTGCCGTCCCGCGCGGAATGATTCGTTTTGTATGTGACTGTACCGTGTCCCCCACCACTCGTACCCAACCCACAATTCCTTGCGTTGTGTACGCTTGCTTCGCCATTTTGTGAGCTCGCGTCAGTGACTCGGCAGCTTTTGTCAGTGTCAAAGCTTCTTTTGTGTTACTTAGTTGAGTGTGTGTTGAGTGTCATGGCTTTGTCCAAGAAAATTACGCGTAGTGAGTTTTATTGTCCGATATTCGGTTACCCAAAGGAACTACCTGTAAGTAAACTGCCTTCCTATGAAGACGTTTTAAAGTGCTTCTTTCTTGAACATTACAATTTAGCTGTGGAAACCAACAACAAATTGTTGAACAACAACAGTTTTTCACAAATTTCTAATATTATTGCACCGAAAGTTAAGCAATTATTTGATAAATCCTCAATACCAACAGTCTCCCTTTACAGAATTGTTCAAATGATCAATGCCTACAATAACAGTTACAGAGGTCTTATGAAGTCCTACAAACGAGATAAGGAAAAAGACTCGTTCAAAAAAAAAGTTGAAGAATTCAAGCAAAAGTCTTTGCGACTGTTTGATATCTCCGCATGCAAATGCACAATAACATTAGATTGCAATTGCCGAAAGGCCGTTGACTTGTGTGAGTGTTCGGTATCGATTGTTTGTACATGTGAGAAGTCAAAAAAAGTACCAGTCATTGAACTTAAGTTTTTGTACCTTCAAAGAAAACATAGTTTAGGCAAAATTGGTAACGTAGATGTGAAGGAGTCAAAAAAAATTATTCAAAGACAAAAAAGAAAAAACACTGAGTACAGCAGATGTCAGTCGAACGTTGACTCATTGTCACAGCCATCGTGCTCAAAAACTATGGAACCTACACAAATAGAAGACTTTGACTCAACTGAAATAAATAGAAATGAGGATAGTAGCGATGAAAAGTTTCAACCTGTTGTAAAGACACCATGGCAGATGCGAGTTAAATTGACTAATACTGCGCTAACAAGTGATCGTTTTGGAGTTTCTGATAGAGCAACAGCTGCTATTGCTTCTAGCCTTTTGCAAGATTTTGGTATTATAACTGAAACTGAACATTCTAATGTTATTGATAAAAATAAAATCCGAAGGGGGAAAAAGGTTATCCGCACAGAACTGCAGGTGCAGAATCAGGCTGAGCTCAACACATTTCAAGGATTGTATTTTGATGGAAGGAAAGATGACACTATTGTGATTGAAAAGGTAAATTCAAAGCATTTTCGGAGAGTGATTAAGGAAGAACATTATTCTATCATTCAAGAACCTGGATCTGTATATGTTGGTCATGTGACACCTTGTTCTGGATCTGCTCAAAACATTGCCGACAGTATAATTTCTTATTTAAAAAAACTGGACTTTCCCTTGATGATTTAGACGTCATTGGATGTGACGGCACCGTTACAAATACAGGGTGGAAAGGGGGCGTAGTTCGAACAATTGAAGAAAAAGTGAAAAGGCCAATGCAGTGGGCAGTTTGTCTCTTGCACTTCAACGAATTACCACTCCGACACTTGTTCCAGTTTTTGGATGGAGACACTACAGGGCCTACAACATTTAAAGGACCTATCGGAACAGAGCTCAATAACTGCGAAAAACTCCCCTTGGTGAAATTTGCTAGTGTGGAGTGTGAAATTCCAGATATTGACCGAAGCATATTGAGCAAGGACCAACAGTATTTACTGGACATAAGTTCTGCTGTACAATCAGGAATCTGTCCTATAGATTTATCTCACCGTGAACCTGGCCCACTCTCTCACGCAAGATGGCTAACAATGGCTAACAGGATTCTAAGATTGTATGTGAGTGTTGAATATCCATCAGACGAACATAAAATCGTAGTTCATTTTATTCTGAAGTCATACATGCCTGTTTGGTTCAATATCAAAAAAAGCAAGTACTTAACTGATGGACCAGAACACATATTTCAAACTGTAAAATCCTCAAGATTCCTGCCTGAAAATCTGCTTCAAGTAATTGACCCCGTTATTGAAAGGAACGCTTACTTTGCCCACCCAGAAAACTTGATGTTGAGTATGATAGTAGATAAAAGAACTCACATAAGAGAATTGGGTTTGAGACGAATCATAAAGGCCAGGACATCAGCACCCAAAAGAAAGTCAATTAGAGCTTTCCATCCACCCAAATTAAATTTTCAAGCCACAGAGTACAGTGAACTGATTGACTGGACTGCCACCACATTGTCACCACCACCATTACTAAGAAGAATCAGCAACAAATTCGTGCAAAAATCTTGACTGGGGACACCGCAGCTGAATGGAGATTCGACAAATTTCCTTGTCATACGCAAGCGGTTGAACGATGCATCAAACTTGTAACCATCGCTTCACAAAAAGTAGTTGGTTTTGAAGCAAGAGATGGGCTCATCCGAACTACACTACAGTCAAGAGCAGCTATGCCATGCTTTGAAAGCAAATCAGCCTTCAAACTTCCTAAACAAGAATGATTATGGACTTGTGATGAAATATATCCTACAAATCAAAATTCCTTTTTGAATTTTCAATAACAATTTTCATGAAAAATGTGTAATGCTATGATTAAGTTGATGCTAATAAACTATGTTAAAAGGAATTTGAATTATTAATTTGCAGTCCCCACACTTTAAACAACAAATAAATTAAAACAAAACTTTTTATTAAAAGGCATTGTGAGTAAACTGTCGCAGGACGGCAGTGTTGTAAACTGCGCCTTTTAGCGTAATTATCCGTTATTTAAAGCTGTTTGCGCTACCGTAAACATTGTTTTTTTAACTGGTTCATTGTGTATTTCTGTTTTCTAAGTCAAATTATACAGTTTTTTCACTATAGCGATTGATTATTTAAAGTTTTTACACCGGAGAAAAAATTATAAAAATCCAAGTTTTTTTCAAAAAACGAACTATTTTAATTGCATTGCGCTACCGTGATATTGAAAAAATAATTTTTTTCCCAGTTGCATTTTATTTATGAAGTATATATGCAAGTTTTCCGCGGTATAGCACTTGAAAAAAAAAATAATTTTTTTTTTCAGCCCACCCTACTCTCGGTATTTATATTTACCAAGCAATAAACATGTATTGCCTTTGAAAGTTTGTTTACCTACTAGTTCTGTATTTGAATTCATCCTTGGGTAATATTTAAACTAATTATTCTACAGAAATTCACGGTATCAGAGTCTATAAGAAAATATCATCACTTGTACACTAAAAGAACTTGAGAAAAGAAATCAATTTATATTTGTCTCTTATTAATGTTATGAGTCTCATAATATTATATTTATCAGAAGCAAAAAGCTCAGTATTGCGCTGTTATCGATCCAGGAACCTTGCAACAACTCCACTTCCAGGGCTCCACTGCGGCAGGTGAGCGCTTAGTATGAACGATTACCCGCACAAAAGTTTTGTCTTCGACAAGAGTATTAAAAGATTATCCTGTAGTTTCATTTAGGACAGGTCTGATTTTAGGTGAAGTTTATACGCACTTACTGTTTATGTTGAGTACAAATTATGGTCTTACGTGTCTCAAAGTAAATATTGGTAATTAAATTGATTTCGTACTAAAAATTTAAATCGCTATTAATTGTAATGGTGTAGAATGATTGTGCATGTTACAATATTAAGTCACGTAGTTAAACATTTTAGGCGGACGTCACGACGTGTCCTTGTGTCTTGCAGACAAACCCCCCTCGTCACGTGTCCTAAATAAAAATGTTAACGGAAATTTTTACAAATCTCAATGAATAAATTGTAAAAATTAATTCAATGTTTCGTTAAATTAATTTCTTAGGAAAGACCATGAACCTGATGTAAAAAGCTATCGATAGTTTCAAAACATAAAATTATCTCCTTAATAACGGAAGGATATTCTCCACAAAAGCTGCTTACGAATAAATATTATATTATCATGAATGTATATAATTTCTGTATATGATAGTATAGTGTACTCATAATGAATTAACACTTTTTCTACAAAATTTATATTTATTGACAAAGAATTTTAACAATAAAATAATATACACTTTAAAATTTATTAATAATACACTAAAGTATAGACACAGTATAATATGACACTGATGTAAAAACTTCCAAACTTTGTTCTAGTCAGCACATTCATTACATAAACAATTATAATATTTTTTCTAGAAGGAATATTAACTGATATTTCTCTTTTTCACACATATGATGGTTTACTTTATTATAGACTAATATACGGATAATAATAATAATAACATGTGCTTATTGAGAATTTACAAATTTAAAAATAATGTGTATGTGAGTGGTGAGTTTAGTTTTAATAAACAAAGTGTTTAATACTTTCCTTTCATGAGGTGAACAATATTCCAATCTGTTCTTAAAAATCTTGTCACACGATATTCATGTAAAATACATTTGCTACAATACTTTAGTTACACTAACAAACACTCCAATAGCAAATACGTATTAATACAGTAATAATATATTAGCTATCTAGATGGTTACAAATATATGACTATATATATATATATAAAACATAAAACTGAATTCATGAGTAGTAAATCAAAAAATTATAAATAATATCAATAATGCTGTTAAATGTATACTTGCTGTCCCAAATCTATCATTTTACTAATTTCAAATAGCATTAATGTAAAGAGTGTCTTAAACATAGGTATTAAATTGATAAATAATACTCGTACGTTCAGAGATTTTATTTCGTAACTGTCTTAAAGTAAATTTGGGTCAATTGTAATTTGGTATCAATAACTATTGATAACTTTTAGGAATTCTTCTACCATAAAATGATATCAGATTCACTCTAGATGTTTTAATTTTCTGATTAGTAACATTTCAAATTCATTTTAATATTTAAATACGAATAAGACAAATTCTACAGGAGAGTAATTTCTAAGATTAATTAATGTAATTGAAATAAAAACGTTCATGGTATAGTTGAACTTTTCCCCTTATATGTGACTTGGTT
Organism: Homalodisca vitripennis; assembly: GCF_021130785.1. Lineage (NCBI taxonomy): Eukaryota > Metazoa > Arthropoda > Insecta > Hemiptera > Cicadellidae > Homalodisca > Homalodisca vitripennis. Next base: position 1,185,314 of record NC_060215.1, on the reverse strand, counting down.
ATATGGTTGTGTAATATATTTTGGATAATGCTTTTATGAATGTTACGGGGTATTCTTAGCAACATCCCATTTGACTATTTTTATGACATCAAAGTCAGCCTGAAGACGTTATAACAAGAGACATTGGTCACTAATGCAATACATTTCTGCGTTGTTTGGTGAGCCTACGACATTACTTTATGTTAAACGGTGTAATTTAATTCTAAAATCTATATTTTCGTCATAAAAATGAGAATATAAAGGTTTATAACAAAATTATTTAAAAAATTTTGGTAGCAGGAAGTCAGTTGAAACTCACCAAACCCCATACGTTGCAGAACCCCGGTTTGTTTATGGGTAAAACCGCTGTAGATTACGAAAAGTTCTATCTCAATATAAAGCCTTTAAATTGCAAAATGTTTTATTATCAACAGCTGTTAATCTTTTAATCAAAAGCCGATAAAAATGTGCAAACAGTTTGTTTTCCATCCATACATATTAAATTTCCTCTAAACATGAAATATTGCACTTGAAACAATTACCCCTCGTTCAACTGCAAAAATAATTGTTTCCTGCTCTGTTCCCTTATTTAAATTTTAGATGTTCTTAACAAATGTTTTGAACTAGGTGGTTGCGAATTGTTGAGCAGTGAGATTATTATGGATGATCTTGTTGACCCTGCATTGCTCTATTGGAAATTGTAGTAGTTTTAACAAAATGCGCAAGAGATAACACGTAAAAACGATCAGAAATATCACTCGGTCTGACTATCAAACTAAGTGAAAATAACCATTGTTTTATAACACCAACAATAAAATGAACTATTACTTTTTACCACCTACAGAGTTTGGCCTGCAGTATACTCAGCTTCAGATAGTATATCATGAAGGTGCTACTACTGTTGAATGTTGCCTCAGGTGAATCAACGTAATATAAGGGCCATTTATTTTAAAGACTCAAGTTGTATCAGGAAAACCATATATGTGGTTATTGCTCCAGCCATCTGTAACAGAGAATACAATCGGTAACAAACTACTGATAGAAACCTTCTTAACGAGTGAAATGTTACCGCGAGTTAACTTTTTACATGTCGGGTAAATGCTACGACAGACAGTGACAGTGACTGTTTGACCGGTGACTACAGATTGCCGCTCTATGTCACAATCAACTGTCTGCGCTACGAAACAACCGAATAAAATGAAACGTCTGAGGAGAGTGGAGATTATGTTTGAAGGGTCGAGGAAAGATGTCAGGTGAAGCTGTCATATTGGTGACGATGTTGAATTTGATGGAAGAGTGCGTAATGTCATAGTTTGTAGATTTTACGCAAGGTGCTAGGTGATTTTAGTACATTTATTTAGTGCCTTGATTAATACGCACCAACGGCAATATATAGCTATTGCTTTTGCAGCTCGGTCCAAGTGGTTGTCTAAAGTTTTTCACTCAGGGCAAGAAGCTGAGAAACATCATTTTACACTTAGTCAAAAAGGGACGTTTCTGCTTGCTTCTTGTGCGACTTTATATTCATTATGGGTAAGGATGGAGTCATTGCCTCCTATCGAGGTCCCATCAGGAGGGATAGGGTGTTATATCTCGGTAATTTCTCCTTGGAAAAAGGGGAGGCTAGCTTTTTTCCAGCTGCTCCATTCAAAGCGGGCAGTGGTCGTCACTCCCTCATGCCAATGTAAGTAAAAACCTCACTAAGGGATCTTCAACCACTTCAAAAGTTAACATTAGCAGTAGACTAGTCCTATCGATAAACTCTTCCAATAAATTATGTCGACATTTCCGGTTAGTGATATGCCGAAACTAAACAGCTATAGGGTTGCCCAAATTGAAGTAACACATCGGTTTTGTTGTAACTTGTGCAACAAAGAATGCCCACAATTAGATTCTACATACGATATAAATACCATTAGACATATTTATTAAATGTGGTGTCTTGCAACTCATACAAAACTATGCTTGTTTATTTTACTACAATCTTAAAAAATAGAAACAAAACTTGGTCTCAAATTTCTTACTGAGGCTAGAGTTTAGTAGTTTATGTTGAAAAATCCACATGCAGAAAGCTCCACTTTCTGGTTGGACAACTGGAGTAAAAATTCCTCCAACTGAAACAAAAATCACGTTTATTTAATGCATTTACTACAAAAAAATAGCAATATACTTTTACCATTGTTAAACTCTTCTTTACTTTAATAATTACGAAATGGTTGTAAAGGATTGCAAAAATTATTTTCAACTATTCTTTTCTATTTACAGATATGTGGAATTATTTTCCACAAACACAATGTATCGTTGTTTTAACACACACCCTAGGAAATGGCCTTTACCAAACAATAAATGCAATAGCATTAGTATTCCTATACTTAACGATTTAAAATAATTTTACTTACAGACATCAAGAAGAACATCATTATCTGTTGCTTTAATTCAAAGGTAACACCAATTATTTATTAGTTTTTAAATAAATCTTAAATTTAAATTTATAATTTTGCCTGCGCTTACTTATCACCCTATTCAGAATAATGTTAGTAGCCAGTATATACTTTTAATAAGGAGACAAATCTAATCAAGATTGTAGATTAAAGTAAAGCTCAAGACACATCAAACTAGTTTTTTAGTTTCTCGTCTAGATAATAGAACAACTTATATGTCTGCAATGTCGCATTGTTTATTGATAAAGGTACAAACTCTACCCTTCAGACACTTTTGTTCCTAATAGTAACCTAACTAAAATAAAATGTAGGAAGATCCCTAGTTACACATAGTTATGAGAACAGGATTTTCTATTATCAACGTAATGGAACTTCTTAATGTATTTGTTAGCCACAACTATTTTTAGTTACAAACCAGATTTTTAAATCAAGTATCTGGTATACTTAACAGTGAAATTAAATATTTTTCATATTTTGATTACAATACAAAAGGAAACACAAATAAAACAACATTATTTTACACGAAGATTATCAGTGGACAGTATCTAAATTATAATTGAAATCATCCAAAATGTGTAAAAATTTGATTAACAAAGTTTGTTCTACGAGATTGATAGCTTGGTGACTGACGACAAAGATTTTAAAGAAAATTATACTACAGAATTATCATTTAAAATAATTATCCTCGGTCAATTACTAAACGAGCTAAGACAAAAAAAAGTTGTAAACAAATTACCAAAAAAATACAATCCTAATTATCTCACTAATATACCTATTCCTTATGTGAAACGAACATCAGTATAAATCGTAAAATACATTCTAAATTTAATAACGTCCGTACTGTTTTTAAGTCACAAAATTATCTAAGAAAATAGGTAAAACAATAAAACAAACAACTGGAAACCAAGAATGTGATTTATAAAATATACTGTAGATGCAAAAAGACTGAAATCGGCCAAGCATCAAGACCTGCGAAAACGAGGCTAAAAAAAAATATTTACAACTACTAAAAGAAAGCATGGAAAAATCTAAATTATTTGAACACGCTATAAATGAAAAATAACCTTATACAATTTTGAATCATCTAGAGTAGGTTTAGAATTTTCTTAGAAACATCCTGAACTAAAATAAACAAATTTGGAAGTGCATGTATAACGGTTTAGGTAGATAAATGTATTTCCTAACCCTCTCTAAATTTCAGTGGCATTTTACTACCATCAATAAAGGAAGAAATCCATTCAAACTATATGAGTTGTAAACCATTTTTTTCTACGTAAGACCTTTATAATTTATTAGTTTTAGGTCTTTAAAATTAGTTTAAAAATTGTATTATAACTTTTTTATAATATGTATTTTTTCTATTTTATACATATGGTTTCCTTTAAACATTAACTAATGATGCCTTAACCGGCGAAAACGCTTTCAAGAGGAATTACAATTGTGCAGGAATAAAAATTGTCTGTTATACTATTATGCAGTTTAATACTAAATTAACATCTTTTATTAAAGAATTTAAAAAGTACAAGATGGAATATATCCTATCTGTAGAATGTGGATTTATATATAACGTTTATTAAATTAGTAAATTCATAATATTGTGTACTGGAAAATAGGTCTTATAAATCTCATAAATATTAACAGTGGTATTGGATAAAGATAGCTCTTGTTTTTACAGAACATGTGATGTAAATATTATTAAATAAATACAAACCTGTTCTTGTATTTCATCGTCTGTTTCCATGTTGATCAGCCTACAGACAGTGCGTTTCATCTCTTCTGCCTGAAAAATTACTGTCACTTAAAATCCATGTAAAGAAATTAACGTTTCGTAATCCGAAAAATGGGCTGTAATTAAAAATTCGTTACATTTACATCAAATCTGTTGCTATGTTGAAAAATTATTAGTATTTAAATATTATTAATATTTGGTTTATACAATAATACTACTATAACTATGTATGACTACAGCACGTACCGACTCAGTAACGGTTGTGCTCAGATAAGACAACAGGAGCAAGAGAGAAACGTTCCCTAAAGACCAAATTCCTGCATTAATGGTGCCAGCCATATTATCTTGAGTATAATGGATAAAAACGGCTGAGAGAGAGACTACGGTACTACTGAAGAGACTACTGAAGAAATCCGTGAGTACAACCGCCAAAAGCTGGTCGCCGTAGAAAGCGTTAGCTTCGCGCACAGTGTCACACAGCAGCCAGTAGTCCTGGATCAGAGCCTTTATCCTCCCAGCGGAAGTGTGTCCTTCTGTAAGTAACAAAAAGAATTTAATCTAATTTTGAATGTTACTATGGAAGAAATCGTTTCGGGTTAATAATAAATTATGCATTTAAAGGAATAATAATCTAGTTTTTTATTCCTTTACTCTTCAGTGATGAAACTGTATATAAAATTCCTGTGCTTTATAAATAGTCGTAAAAAACATGTGTGGTGAACCTAATTAAATTATTACTTTTTTAATATTAAAGTGATTCCATTATCTAACGCCCTTGAACTATTCTAACTATAATATATAACATAATATTTAAAAATATATACTATTATTATACTGAGTGAGGAAATAAGATGAAGATTATTGTAACATTTATAATATCGTTCATATTAAGTATGCTTCTTACTCTCCAAATTACCAACCGCACTTAAAATTATGTGAAACAAAGAAAACAATAATCATGCTAGACCGTGCCAATCAGAATTATACAGAAATAGGACGGATATTTTGTGTTTGTGAGCAACACAGCATCTGCTGTTCTCTAGTAAAACAAACTATTCTGTTGGTGATTGTAAAGTTCATGATTTAGAATTCTCAGCTTATATTTATGAATTAGAATTGCAACTGAATTTTCAATATAAACTACCTCTTAAACTTTTATTTCTTTTTTTTTAACAAATAGCAAATAAACCAAGTTCAAACGTATGTTTTAAAATAGCATTTAATAGAAAATTAATTATTAATGATACTGCGACGTTTAAAATTAACGAATCTCAGGTGCTGTACGTTTTTAAACGTACTATACTTGTTTACAAATAATGTAACTATAAACTGGTTTAATGTCATTATAATTTTAATAACGTACATTTCAATTTAATAGTAAATATTTAATTTAGTATATAGCACACCTATAAACCACCAGAATACGTGAGGTCGTGTGAACCTGTGGCAAAGCGCAACATTACTCGGCTTTCGGTTGGCCTGCTACAGTATTCTGGGGTTAGATTATTTAGAAAATGTTCTACTAATTTAAATATATTTCCAAAAGAGACTTCTTTAAATAGAGATTAGCAGATCTTTTAATTCAGGAATGCTACAGAGTTGGAATGTGTTCTATTATTGTGTTAAGTAGATTTTATTTGTTTTATTTGTTATTTATTAATATTTTCTTTTAATATTTTTACCAATATATTACTATAATCGGACCTTTGTCTTGCATTTGAAAAAAAATGATATTAGTATTTTTTATATATATATATAATAATTTACTTTTCAAACGAAAACTATAAGAATTTATTTGGATTTACTGTTGAATAAAGATATTGATTTTTACTATTACTATTACTAAGTACCATTCTCTCCGTCTTAGAGTGGTATGAGTAGGAGGATATTTATTTTTAATTTTGAAAAATACTATATAAATATGTTTAAAGCAATCATATAATCCCTTTTTCAAAGCCCATAAGACAAAAAGCTTTAAATTCATTTTTAGTTTAGATAACTTGAATTTATATATTGTATTGTCAAAATTAAATTGCATATTTATTTAAGCTTAGTGCATCCAATATTGAACGACAAGAATCATTGTTATGTTAAAATTTCAATTTGGTTTACTTACATTATTGACTATTTTTGTAAGTAGGAACTATTATTTTACGAATTTCAATAGTTCCAGTCATTTTATCTCATAAGCTCAATTTGAAGGGTAAAATCAAAGCAGTTTCATTATACTTTATTCTTTATACAGTCTGGAAGTTTTTATATGCTTAAAAGAATCATAGAATTGACAATATTACACAGAATAATGCTCATATAATGAGAGGTAATGCTATATATAGTATGGAAATTATAATTTACTAATACATACTATGAATAAAATTCAATAATAAAACAATTTCAAATCCTCATCACATTTACTACCTGAGACTAAGATTTGGTATGGCATCAAACTTCTGAAATTGTTCCTGACTATGACTTCCTCTATCTTGTAGCTCACAATCATGAACCTTGCAGCTATAACCTGAGTGATGTGACTGAAGTGGGCATAGAACACACCTTTAGCCCAGATCATAGAACTCATACAGATGTATAAAACGTTTCTGAATTGTTGCTCTTGAAAGCTCAAGTTTATCTTTAGGGAACACGTAATCCGAAGCAGAGTAGAAATTGACATAAGAGCTGTGACCACAATACAAGTGGCAACCATCTTCATCGTGGCGTTTGCGCTTTTTGTGGTTAGTTTCTTTCTGTCGAACATATCGAGAACATAATGGATGCGAACAAATCTTATTTGTTTTAGATTGTACCTGAAGACCAAAACAAGTATCATAGCCATTATAGCTATTCCTCTCACCAACAAAAATATCATGAACAATTTGTGTTCATTATGCGAGAATTTTGAGTCTATTGTGATCATCTCATACAATTTGTATGCCCACAGCATTGATGTCAAAAAATTAAATGTAACAAGACTAACGCTCCACAGTTGTGACATTGGAGTAGAGCAAAGCTGTTTATGTCCATCTAATCCTACAGTACATTTCAGTGAAAAACCTCCAAATATTTGACAAAAAATATTTACATTCTCTGGCCATTCCATTTCTCAGTAATGGGTAATTATAATCAAGGGAATTAGTCAAATTTCACAAAGAAAATATTACTCCTAAAGACACAGTGAGTCATGCTCCCATTGATTGTAAATTAGAAAAATGTTCATTGTATTTTGTAATGTAGAGGGCCTCGTGGTAATATTAAAAGTAGATTGAGACATTATATTTGTGTGCGTTACTTAACTTAATGTAAAAACTTCAAACTACAACAGCATTGTTTGTTTTTGTATCTCTTCGTGGTATCGGAGTAAAGTTAAACATGAATAGATAGTTTAAGTTACAGTATGAACATTATTTAAACCGATAAAATATGTCACACAGCGTGTTAACTCGTGTTAGACACTCTCTCATTTCTCAATACTGTATCCATACCACCAAGTAAATGTAAAGTTTAACAAAAATCAGTTTCTGGTAAACAATAACACTTTATTCGTTTGCCGTCGATTGTCAAGAATGTTTGATTATCACTTGACCAGTGACGTTAAATTTTAACCTTCATAAATTAAGCTGTAGTATTTTATTACCTCGTGGTTTTGAGTGCATCATAGCGATTACAAAGTTTGAATATAATAATTATTATCGCATACTGCAATTAATGAAACCATAACCCAATACACATTACAAACACAAAGTTGTAAAAATATCCCTGAGGAAATCATAATTATTACACATTCTGTAGATAATACTCATTCTTTATTTACAAACAGGTAGGCTGCTATTAGTCTATCACAGCTTCATAACATATATATGCCGTCATATATGCCTTTGATGTCACTTATTTGTAACGTTTCGATTCACTGCTCAATGGCGAAGCGTGGGGTAGAATGGTCCTGAATGATAAGTTTTACGGTCATACAAATATAAATATAAAAGGTCCACAAGTTTGATTTAATTTTTTGTGAGTGAACCCGTTGACTGTGTTGTGAAGAAGGGCTGTATAACGGGGAAGTACTCCCTTCACAGAGAAGTTGTTGAGGTAACTCGTGAGACCGATTATTGTAGTTACCCGTGAAATTTGGGGCAGTATCAAACACAAATGTTCATGTGCCTAAATTATTATTACTTTTCAGTAGGATATTAAATCCAAATAATTAATTATTTAATCAAAAGTAAGGAATAAGAAACCATAATAATTACTAAAATATCTAAACATAAGCTCTAACTACTTCGCTTTGTTAAGTAACTGCACAACTAATTGTTCTCAGACAAAGGTAAAATTGGATTTGTAACTTAATTTCCTGGCTGTAATTGTGTAGCCATTATTACCATAGAATTTGGAAAGTCACTCCTAATCTAAACTAAAATTAAAGTTTTAAGACAATCCAAGGTCAACTTGAGAGACTTTCAAATGAGAATAATGAACATTTTAATCTTATCTAATAACTCATATCATAAGCAAAAACGTATAAGTTAAATATCTCCATAAATATTGCACAAAAGAAAGTTAGGCTTACTGCATAAAAGAGGTAAAATCAGGTTGGTTAAAACATTTGTAATAACCCTTATACATTTGTAATAACCATTCAATAAACGAATTAACATTAAACAGTATATTTGAACATCAAACAATCATGACACAGCAACTATTATCTGCTGTGTAGCCACCGTGCTGGAAGAAAGACATTAATCATTACAATTATACAATGCTTACAACTATACAAACTAAATGTACAGAAGACACTTATACATTTTCCGCTGGTGACCCAGAAGATGTGATTGATGATTGTACCACATAATCCACTGACTCTTAATTAATGTCCTATAAGTCCGGCATGTCCATTCAGAATATAAATTTTCTTTGGTAAAAATTTAAATTGAGTTAATTTATTCTTACTAATAGTTTTCCATGTAAAATTAGAAAATACGTGACTTACCGAATGCCAAAATCCGCCATTGAGGTCTTCTGAGGGTCGTGGCGCTCAGCCTATATCCGGTAGGTCAGGTTCGCAAAGTGTCCATAATTCACTCATAGTAGTTCAGGAACCAAAATTCTGTTCATATTCTCAGAAATAGTGTTGCTAATACAACAATATTTAAGAACAGACACAGCATATATATATATATATATATATATATATATATATATATATATATATATATATATATATACACACATAAATTAATTGAAAGTAGGGTTTAATTTTGTCTTGTGAATGACTGATGAATTTTTCTAACTGCTTTTACAATTTCTATAATAAAGGAGTAAAATTTTTCGTTCAAGTTGTAACATTCAATCCACAAATTATAATTTTTTTGTATTTATAAACAATCTAAACCAATATCCAAAATGGGGTAGTAATAATTTAAATGGTACAAATACCCCTCCGCCCAAAGAAAATTTCTCAAACTTTCTCTAAGTTAGGCTTAACGTTTGAGCTCAGCCACATGCCATCTTCCAACACCCACTCCGTTACTCTCCTTCAGATGATACGTTGTAGGGGACACTCTTCAAACTGTGGTATAGGTGCCATTATATCTGGGAGCAAGCTTAGCAGAAAATACAGTGGAAATTTGCTGCATTGGACTGCGGGAAGTTCTATATCCTTCATGATACTCCATGGGTCTTCTCCGCCTATTGTACTCGTATCTCCATGCGTCCTTGGTATACGAATCCTGAAGTCTTCGTTTAACTTGTTTATAAATTGACCTCAAGTTTTTGAGCTTTGAGCCATATGCTTCCTATTTAATTATTTTTGGGATTTGGTCATGTGGGTTGGAAGTATTCGCTTCATCGATAACTGCGTCCAATTCACGACTATAATTTAGAAATTCCGGACTATATCCTTTCGCTTTACAGCGGATTGGGGGCTGAGAAATGGGAATGAGAACTGGAATATTGAATTGGCAAGGATTGGGCATACAGTGTTCTGCCATCGTAGTAGTGGAAGCCCGTCAACTTATGTGAATGATTGGGCCCTTTATTAATTCTGGCTTAGGTGAGCTGGTATATTGAGTTAGCAAGGATTCGGCATAATGTGTGAAACAAAAATAGTAATAACAAAATAATAATAATTAATAATTCAGAGAATATTCCTGAGACCAAAACTTTATGATCCTATATTTTTTTCCTATTTTGTTTACTAGTTGACGCCATGCAATAAAAAAAAACCAATTCAATTACTTGCACTTTAAAGGCCTTTGCGAACAATAACTCCTTCATAATAGTCAAACGTATCTTACATATAAACCACCCTTCTCACTTAGCTGTATTTGGCAATATCGCATGCCGCAACATCTACCACACATGCCTCCATTTGAAGATTCTTCCATACATTGTCAATTTAGTTAGTATAATGGTTTATAATTTAGCAGATTTATCTTAACTTAATTGTGAACTTTGTAAATATTTAAGTGGATTTTTAAGACTTCCTATTTGTTTGTTTCTATTCACGAGTAGCTTATAAAAGTTTCAATAAGATGTTACTAACCATTCTTAATTTTTCTTTTTTTTATATTTAATTGGCAGACAGTATATTTAACGGGCTCAATTTATAAATAAACCTAATTTTCATATAAAGTGCACATTGTAGGATGTTTCTTCTTTCAGGATCAAAGTGTTGGACTACTACACGGTTTGCTTTTCTTATTTCCGAGCCGCCCTTTATAGTATAGCATTTCTGATCACTACTTTCTTGAGGAATATATACTGGGATAATTTTTACATCTGCCATTCTGCACGTTTTATTTATTTTTTGATACTCTTCATCTTTGATGTAATAGTTTATAACTGTAATGTGGTTTTAAACTATTCACTTAGAAACTCCATGTTCTCGATTTCTGGTGTGATTTGGTATTCATGTTTTAAATTAAGGAAGCAATTCAAAGGGTTCATTAGTTTACAGGTATTGGTTTGTCGTGTATACACTAAAGAAGTAGATGATTTTTGTTATCAAGAACAATAATAATATATTTAAAATTTTAAAAATCTATATCTAATTAATTATTGTTGTTCGTCTTTGTATTATGTTTCTCTTACGTATATGTTGTGCATGCAATTCACCTCTTTTTACTTTGCCTAATCCCGCAGTAATGGGACTCCCCATATTGCGGGAGTTTGGTAATGCGTTCCTGGGTTGATGTTCCGTTATAATTGGAGTGCGGATGGGAGCGTTATTTTCAAAATCACTTCTTAAATAGCATGCCTAATCACATCTATATTATTTATTTTATTATATAATGCAAATCCGCATGATGTAGTGTCGCTCATGCAAAGTTATAGAGAAATTAATGCTCTGTAATGAATTGCAAATGGTAGCTGTATAATATATTAATAATCTTTTAATTCTGTAAGGCCTTTTCTTATTTCTTCAGTTTTACATATTACACTAGTGTCAGTTATTAAATAGGCTATTTAATTAAAGTTACAGAGCTCATCAGTAACTATCCAACAACCTAATTTATAAAAATAAAAAAATCGACGTCAGTTTTAAATTAGTTTTAAATTCATTTCAGTTTTAAATTACTGCTATCCGGTTAGTGATATAATTAGGAAAGAATGAGGTTCGAAATATATTAACAATGAATTCAAAAATTCCGAAATTGTGAAATTTGTTTTGTTTCAAACGCAAGTCAAGTATATCATGTTTCTCTCATTAGGGATGCTGCTAGAATATTGCTTTTTGGTACTGTCGGTTAATTCCAACCGTGCTGCATGATTTACATGATTTGTAATTTCAATGAGCTCCAGTACCTTTGCTAGATAACTTTATTAAGGGGAGTTCTCTTAACACGGGATCTACCATGGTCTGCTCCACTTTCAAAAACAAGAGGCTTTTTGTAGTTTTCTTCTAAACTGCGAAATGACGTCCACACTTCCATGTATAGAAAAACACACTTCGAGTTTTTTAGGTGTAAGATAAATTAAGTAATGTATTATGACAGTTATGAATGGATTTTTATTTAAGTCTTTGCATTGCATTACGTATTTAATTCTTAATCATTATGTGTTATTAATAAATGGCTTGAGTTACTCTTGAAAACAGTGTAAAAGTAGTATTACCTCAAGGAAATGTCTTTCATGTTTATGTGTCAGATAATTAACCCCCTTGTTCTACTATTTTGAAAATTTTATCATCAAATTTAACATCAGAAAATACTTTATATTCTAAAATACTTAATGTGACAGGCTCTATATATATATATATATATATATATATATATATATATATATATATATATATATAATCTAGTACCTATAAAAAATTTTTTTAATTAACCCTCGTACCTTTATTTTGAAAATTGTATCCTCAAGTTCGTCTTTTGTAAATATTCAATACAATTAAATACTTAATTTGGCAGGCTGTAAATATTAACCTATATTAAAATTTAATTCTAGATAGACTATAAAATCTGTAAGAAAATAAGTTTTTTCACATCAGAAAAAGTACACAATTATTAATTTCAAATTGTATGGTTAAATTAATATTATTATAATATATAACAAAAGTAACGCCTTAAGATATATGTATTTGAATGATTTCAATTAATTAGTTAATTAGATTTTAATGTAAATAAAAATATTTTAAAAATATATAAAGATTAAAAATTCAGAGTCAAGTACCTTTTAATGTGCAAGTTAAATGGTTAAATTTTGAAATTAAGTTCTTATATTCAAAACATGCAAATTTAAAACTCTAAGCGTATGAACAAAATTTGCTAATTGTTCGAAAATTAACTAATGTTCAGTAGTAACCACTTCATAACGTATCACTAAAGGCATTCATAAATTATGAAATAAAGCTTTTTGAAAAGAGATTTTATTATTACCTGCTATCTCAAAACTACAAGTAGGATTTTATTTTATTAAAATTTCTGTTAAGTAAAAAATATCTAAATGATGATTATAAAAGTGAAAATAAATCAGAACTGTCCCAAATTGTGAACGAACTATAAACTTTATAAGCTTTTGCAATGAACAAAAAATGCCAGCTCTTAACGTAAAATAATTAAAGATCTAAGTCATTATGATTAAAAGTGATTATTACAGTTGAGATGAAGAAATATTTTATGAAAGCCCTTATATAAAAACCACCGGAACTTTTCTTAATAAATTCGTTCCATTTGTAGTCACTACTGTATTACTTCCGTAAACCAAGTAGCAACGATGTTGAACACAAAGATAGTGTACGATTAGTTACTGGATGATTACCTGTATGAAATAATCTTTTTATGGCTCCTGATTTTGTATATTCCTGCAAGTATGGCTAAAAATCTTTGTTTTTGAAGAAGTACTAAGTTATAACTAATGCTGCAAACAATTTGGCCAAGAAGCTCCATGTGATATTCCCACTCTTTAGGGCGTAGGACTCTCCGTGTTGGTATTTACGAAGCATTAAACAAGGTTTGCCTTTGATAGTTTGTAAAACTTTCAGTTCCTATTAGAATCCATCATTGGATAATATTGAACATAAGTTACAATACAGAAATCCACAGTATCAGAGTCTATAAAAACTTGAGAGAGAATAATGAGGTTAAATTTAAATTTATTATAATATATAACAAAAGTAACGCCTTTAGATATATGTATCTATATTGATTTCAATTAATCGCAACCTATATTACACAATACATGTCAAAATATGTTACTATAATTATGTAAGTAAAATATGTTTAAAATACACCCTCAAAAGTGCTTTCTTAACATTTAAAACAATGGATTGGCAGAACGCAATGATTTACGCCTTACATTATTCGTTTGACACATTTGTGTGGTGTTTTAAAAGACGGTTGCCAGGCTACTGCAAAAACATTATTTCAATATTAACGAATAAAAGAGAGTAGCCAGTCCATAATTCAAGTGGGCACGAGTGTAGGATTTGTACAGAAGTGAACAAAGAGTAAAATATAAAGACATTTAACCCATTTATATAAACCTTAAAAAGGTGGTAACTTTGTTTCTTAACATCCAATAATGGATGTTTCTTAAAACGAATAATGGAGTTTGTCCAGTAGTTACTTATTGTAATCATGAGCACAGAAAAGATTTGCAAAGAAGTGCGATGGATGTAGGATAATTTCTTGACCAAAGCATGAGATGCAACAGGCCAAAAGAGAAACCAAGAATTCTAATTAGTTCATCCTTTTAAATACTTTTTGCTTTATAGTATTCTAATAGGTATATTATCGCATAAATATTTTTAAACACAACAAACAAAACTAAATTAAAAGATTGTACTCATCGATAAAAGATATCATGATAATTTAATCACAGATATCTTTATCAATAATTTCCATAGAAATACAGACTGAATTAAAATTTCCAAGTATTGTAGGTAAACTATATCATTTAAGCATGTCTGTTGTCTCAAAACGATCTCTATGCTTCTACCAAGCATTTTTGGGGTTTCCACTTAATTACAGTTCAGAATCAGATACAGACAAAAAGTTCACATTTTCTCGAGCCGTGTTCTGGTGGGGATCGACAATGACTTTTATACAAACAGGGTTTCTGTGTAGTAGCATTTACGCGTACTTATCAGCAGGTACAAATATAAGTACCATGCAAGTATCCATAAACATACTTATAATCTCTGTAATGTTTACGGAAGCGGGAATATTCCTCAGCCCTGCCAAAAAAATACCCAAAGTTTATTGATGTTTACAACACTCTGGAGAGATTTGACGAAAATTTAAAACTGGTGCCACCTAACAGTTGGATGACGATAACATTTATTTCTTTCTTTGTTATATTAACAGTTACTCCACTGCTATTGTATTTAAGTGGAATATTGCTTTTATTACTTTCGGAAAAACGCTCCAAAATGACCATCCATGGCGTCATAACACTGGTTTCGTTTAGTATTGCAAACTGCAGACAAAGTTGTATGTTGCTCCAATTCCATGAGATCACTTATTGTATTGCCACGAGGTTCAGACTCATTAACGCCAGGATCAGACAAGAAGTAATCATCCACAGCTATAGACATTCGATGAGACACCATGGCACGCTATATGTCAATCATAGAGAAGACACTAGATCTATAGATAGAATCAAGTCCTTCATGACCTCGTACCAAATGCTTTCTGATGCTGCATACAAAGCCAGCACTTTCTATTCTGATATTCTAACAAGTTTAATCTTCAGTAAGTTTGTTTTTGTCACAACAAGCCTATTCGTTATCAAAAATTTAACAGGCACAGTTTTAACAGGAACCTGGACACTTTGTCACATCTGTTACCTGCTTCTGATCGTCTCCTCGAGTTCTGACGTCGCTGAAGCAGCGGTCGAGAGAGCACCAATAATCTGCAAGCTGATCAACAGATGCCTAGATCCGGTACTGAAAAGACGACTGGAATCGTTCTCACTGCTAAAAATGTGGCGTTTTCTGGAAGTGGGTTTTTCCTCATTAACAGAGAAATGCTAACTTCATTGGCTGCAACAGTGATCACCAATCTGGTAATTCTTATTCAATTTCAAACCCAATATAAGTAATACATTTTGTCATTATTTAAAGTAAAACTTATTCCAATTGGATTAAATTTAAAAGTATTTATGTATTCCAACAAATGCAAATCCAAAAACTAACTTTTAGATGTGGTTGTCAATATCTATGGGGATACGTGATAACGGGCTATCTTTTAACAACAGTTTATAACTAAATCTGCTAAATACCATCGTTAATATACATGATCGTGCAACATAACACACACAACAAAACAAAAAACATGGCGATAATGATTTAATATAGCGGTATTATGTCTAGTCGAGTACACTTGAACACACATTTTAAGGCGTATGCATGAGTTAGGTATATATACTTTAAATACCCATTCCAGAAAGGGCCATGCTTCAAATAACAATTCTCCAAATAGCTTTACTTCAAATGACCATGATTTAAATGCCTAAACTTGAATTACCCATACTCTAAATAGCCATACTTTAATTAGCCAAACTCTAAATGGCCATACTTCAATTACCCATACCTTAAAAAGCCAAAATGTAAAAGACTATACTTTAAATACCGATTCTTATATAGTTATTCTTTAAATACCCGTAATTTAAATGGCCATACTTTAAAAGGACAAACTCTAAGTAGACATTGTATAATGGGATCCTTGACTTCCGACGTATTGTGATAAACAATAAATTGTTATGCGCCTTGACTTGCTGCCGTTATTGGTCAACCAATTTAATTTTTTTTCGCCTTATTATCGAGCAGGCAATTTTTTTATCGCAAATACACTGTTCAAAAAATTTTATCTAGCCCTTATTAAAGTTTATATAAATTTTATAAAATGTATTATGCAATCTGAAGTCAAATTTTAACATTTTTATAAATAATATGAGCACACTTTTAGTACTTCTGGTCTACATGATTCTGCTCTAAAATGTTCCATATATTCCCATTCACATCCGGTGAATTTTTATAGATGAATTTAAAGCATTAGACTAAATATAAAAATTATTCACTGCTAATGAAGCGTTATCTTTAAACGATGGCTTTTTATGATAATCACCGAACTAATTAAAAGTTATACAGTACGCTTTAATTTAACATCAAGTTTAGAAAAATAATACTACTCTTTTAATTACGGTTGGTATAATGTGTTTTTACTGTATTACATATATAAAGCAAAATAACTACATGATATTGTTAGTATTATTCGTATATTAGTCTATACATAAGTAAACTATAGTATGTGAAGAAAAGAGAAATATCAGTTAATAGTCCTTGTTGAAATAATATTTCTGTAATGAATGTGCTCACAATAACAACTTGTATTTACTTCATATAGAATATATTATACTACTGTATGTCTATACGTTAATATATTAATAATTTCAATGTTAATCTTTAATGTAATGTTATATCTTTTTGTCAATAAATACAATTATTGCATATTAAAGTGTTATATCATTATGAATAGCCAATAAAAACATATATTGAAATTATATATTGTCAGGAAAATAACATTTTTCTCGTAATATTTTTTTGTTGAGAATACGTTTCTATTATTAACAATACAATTTTTACAATGTTTTGAAAGTGTCACCATCTTTTTACATAATTCTCATAGCCTCTCGAGATTTATCTTTCCTCAAGAGTTATTTAGGACAAACATTATCCAATGTGGAAAGATTTTACAATTTAAATACATCTAGATTTATTCAAATTTCTCATACAGTTTTTTATTGAGGACACGTGACTATGGGGCAATTCTATATGATACAAGAAAATATGAATTCTATATGACAATCCGCCAAAAATGTTTAATTACGTGACCTAATGATCTAACCTGCACACTCACTCTGCACTATGACAATTTAGAGCGAATTAAATTTCATTATAAGTTTAATTCTTGAATATTGACTTTGAGACACAGAAGTCCAATATTTATACTAAAAATATGATCGTAAAAACTTAACCTAAAATCAGACATGTCTAAATAATCAACACGAACATGTTTTAATACTCTTGCCGAAGACGAGACTGTTATGTGAGTAATCGTTTATACTAAGCGCTCACCTGGGGCAGTTCTTTCAGTAACTCATCTCACAAGGTATATTTCCCTCAAATTTAAAAGGTTCCTAAGTTCTACTAATCTTTAAGAAATCTGATAGATCTTCGGTTAATCAGTACAGACCTATTTCAATACTTTCTACGCAAGGCAAAATATTTGAGCATTTAATTCACAATGAACTTACTGAATACATCTGGCAAAACCTTTTACTATCACCTACCCGTTTTGGGTTTCCTAAAAACAGTTTACCTACTCATGCAATTGACATATTTCTAAGTACTGCACTCTCATCTTCTGATGTATCCAGAAGCAAGATTGGCATCTTTTACAATGTAATCCCTGATTTTATAACTAAATAACAAGCGTCTTTTGGAGAAGATGACCCTTCTCCGTGTCAAAGGTGTGCCTCTTGAGTGGTTTCGTTCTTATCTAGCTTCTAAATATGTTGAAATGACCAATAACATTTATAATTGTAAACCTGGTTAATTTGCCTGAAACAGTAGGTGTTTCTAATGGCTCTATACTTGACCCTCTTTTATTTATTGTGTATGTAAACGAAATGAACAAATCCAGAAAGAGCCACTTATGTCAATTCTCCAACAACACATGTTTCATTATCCATGAAGAATAACCTAACATCAACCGCCTTGTCTTTAACTTTAAAAAGTCTTAGCTTATGATTTTATTTACACGATTCTTTGACCTGCAAAACCAGAATTACACATTTCAGGCCCAAAGGTAATAGGAGTGATGAGGCTATCTTAGTTGATAGTAATATTGTTTTGGACCCGACATATGTGTATTTTTAGGACTTCACAATGAATTTAATTTGGATTAGATAAATATATTATCGTTATATATCAAAAACTTAATTACTGTACACATCCAATTAGATATGTTTCCACATTTGTACGTATAAATAAACGTGTAATTTAAAATTCTTTTTCTATTCTGACGTATTGGCTGAAGGTTTCTGAAACGGCATCAGTTAAATATTTTGGGAGAATTTTTAAACTACAAACAAAGCTGTCAGAATGATATGTGCCTTGGGTAGTCGTGACAGTGTTGTCGGGCAGATTTAACTTGCGAAAACCTTTTGACTTTGTACCGTATGACGATAACACATGGGGGTGGTGACTTCTGAGGTCGTAGTAATAAATACTAAAAATACAAAGTTTACTTTTATAAGTTCAGTTTAATTACGAAAACTTAAAAGCACCACTTTTAGATGGTAAAGGAAAAGTTATGTAATGCCACGTTGCTGCCAATTAGAATATAATAACTAAAAAGTATATCTTCTAGGTGGGCCTAAAATATCCAATGTTCTATTGAATTATGCGTACGACGTTTTAGTTTACAAAACAATAATATTTCACTTCCCTTCGCAATAGGTAGACTCACAACCCGGGTGTCGGCGTCTTGGCACGAGACATTGAAGCTGTAGTCTAAGAACGGTTATTTCTAGAAGAGGAGTAGAAGTTGGGAAGTGGTAGCCATCTATTCAAACAACACGTGAGATACATCAGCTACGTAAACTCGCCTAAAACTAATTCGCGACGGTATTAGCCATTTACTGATACAAATTACTATTTATAACAACGTGCTCGTCGCCATAAGGACGACGCCACAACCTTTATCTATCTCCATCAAGCAAATAAAAGATCTTCAAGGGTAAGTTACTTTACTATTCACATCTTTCCTTTACGTTACATTCATTTTATACGTTTGGCATCAAAGGGCTAATTTAATAATACGAAAAGATAAATTTTACTTACGGACAAAGCGCGCGAGGTCTGATCGGTTACGTAGTTGGGCTGCTACAAAGGGTTAGAAGAAAAAAATCATACGCGTGCCAATTAGGTAGTTACTCCGCCCAATAATTTAGTTCCGGAACATTGGATGTAAAATAATATTATATTATACTGGCTGATTAGGTTGCGAAATTTACATTGTATGAAATTTAATTAACTAATTTACGGTACAACTTTGCCTTTGCTGTTTATGTTTTCTGTCTCGATGTTTAAATTCAACACTCAGCAATCTTTCATATCACTTGTATTCCACCATTAACATAAATACATTCATCGTTTTTTATTACAACTGCAAGATCTTCAAAAGTTCCTGTTATATGTTAGTCATCTTTTAAAAAGTTGGGCATCTTGTAAAAAAACTTTGAAGCAATACTTGATAAAACATACTTTTTATTATGTGTTTAAATAAGATCGTTTTTATGGTAGCAATGCATATTTAAGGTAATGGTGTTTAACACAGACTGCTACTATATAATACTAAGTTCTGATATGATACAATAGAAGCCATTTAATGACCTTGTTCTATGCATTTCCATGTCTTAAACAAAGTAACAAATATAATTTGATTTTTTTTGGATTATGTATAATGAAATTAATTGTGATTAAATGTGATTAATTACAAATCTAATGGCATACATATCGCTTCGTGACCTTTGGCCCATATAGTAATGTGATTAATATCAATTGTAATTCTACACCTTACACTTCTAGGCTATTTAGATTGAGATTGTAATATAGATGTGATTAGTAACACAACTACTACCAATCTATCGCTTCTCGGGTTTTTTTATGTGATTTTTTCTCGTTTGTTTGGCTGAAAATGTAATGTAATTGTGATTAATATCAAACCTAATGCCATAAATTCCGCTTCTCGGCCTTTTCGATGACATAGTAATGTAACTGTGAATAATATCAAACCTAATGCTAAACATATCGTTTCTCGGCCTTTTGGATTAAAACGTAATGCAATTGTGATTAATATCAACCTAATGAATCACTTACCGTTTCCTGCTTTTTTATGTTATTGTGTTACACTTGTGTTACAATTACACAGCACTATTGTGTGCTACAAACTAATGCTGTGATTAATATCACACCTACTCCCAATCAAATAAAGTCAGTATTTGTTGTTAAAGACATATACACACATAGAATATAGTCATTAAATAGATTTTATTATAGAATATCAGAACTATATAAGTTAATAGTACCATTACCTACAATATTAACTGAAATTAAAAAAAAGTCGTTAAAACTAAAATTGATGGACAACTACTCATTAGGACGTTGGAAGATCTTGCTGTGTTGATAAGGAATTAGAGTGTATCTCTGTTTTTATAGGAATACATGGTATTTTATAAAGTTTTATAATTATAATTATCGAAAAAGAAAAAATAAACAGTGAAAGTAAAGTGTAAAGAGTTTTATTAGTGAAAACAACTCTATTACAGTGATAACTAAAGCTGTTCCCCAGAAGATCTGCCCATACTTTTTAATAAGAAAAAAATATCCAAAATGAACAAAACAAAATGTTTTCCTATGTACAAATGTGGAAACATATATCAATGAATATATAAAGGACTTAGTTTTTGACATATATGATTAATATGTTTTGATCAATCCAAGTTAGAGTCCATGATTTCTATCAATTAGGACAGCCTAAACACTCCTATTAATTATAGGTCCTAAATGCATGATTCAGGATTATCTTGTGTTTAATAAAATGAATAAAATTCATCATCGAAGCTAAATATACCTTACGAGACGAGTTATTGTAAGTTTATTGAGCTACATTATAAGAGAACGGATCAGCAACCATCTTGAAGACTGAGGAAATTTCAAGTACATTAAAAGCGGCACTAGCTTTTAGGCCTGCAATTACCCTCATAACCTCAAAGGGAGAGGTTTAGATGGGGAAAATACTAGATATACATGTAATCCTAGAGAGAGAGGGCGCAGATAATATTGTACCCTGAGTGTTCACATCATTTCATACATTTAACATTTATTGAGTTTTCATTGAACCTCAAAGCTATATAATCTGGTTGAGAAAAAATCCAAACAGTACATTCAAATCTTTCAATAATTTTTTAAAATAACAACGCTGAGTTATAGTTATCAGCAAATAATTTCAATTAATAAAGAAAACTGTGTATTAATATGATCACCACTTCTAGAAAAGACTTATTGTGACCAATCAACATGTTGTAGGATTTTAGAGAAGCAATATATGCTGTGGAGTAATTCTTTAACTTGGTTCCCCAATCCTGCGGTTGAATGGCTGATTACCGTATACGATGAATGACAACTGGGCCTCGTGGCCTAACAAGGCAGTCAAAAGTTTATTAGAGATGATGCAATGCACTTTGATGTTTATTATAAAATGTCAATGCATGAGCCCTCTGATGGACTAGACAGTGTAACTTATCTGTATTCTCATAAAACATTTATTATTAAGATAAAATATTGCAGGAAATTCACCGGTTCCTTTTTCTACAATAAAATATTGAATTCAACATTAGTAACTATTTGTCTCTTACATCTCATAACAATTTTGATACAACAATTAAATCTATTAACATAAATATCAGTGAATAAAGAAAATTGTTTACCTTTAAAACTGTAGATTTATAATTGCATGAAATCTTCGTATATGATGTTTTCCAAATATTGCTACATTTCCCTTGTCATTCATTCTCAGTTTCCCTGC
Source organism: Homalodisca vitripennis (assembly GCF_021130785.1). Taxonomy (NCBI): domain Eukaryota; kingdom Metazoa; phylum Arthropoda; class Insecta; order Hemiptera; family Cicadellidae; genus Homalodisca; species Homalodisca vitripennis. The sequence goes on along the minus strand of NC_060215.1, from coordinate 1,163,076 downwards.
CGTAACTCTAATTATTGGTTTAAAATGAGTTTTGAGACATTTAGAGTTTTAATTGAAGTCTAGGGAAATGGTTGGTTTGTCATTGAAATAGCCCATTACATAGTTAAACGGTTATGTTACGAATAGTATTTAGTTCACGTTCTTTTTTTATCTCAATACCCTGTTATACTTTACAGATACTCTATAAAACTATATGCTTGCCCATGTGGGGGAATCTGGAATGCCAATTAAAAGTTTTTCTCCTTGACCATGTAAGGCGGAGTTACATTTGCTGTATAAAATATGATTTGGAGATTCACTAAGTAAGATTATTACAAGGTTTGTGCAGTGTAAGACAAATCCAATGCTTAGCGCAGTATTCCGAGTCAGAAACAGTCGCTGATATAACTAACACAGCAAACATTGCAGCATACCATTATTATCAGCTGCAACTTACACAGACCTCCAAACATATCTAATATATATATATACAGCCGCATGTGTAACTCACTCACGTATACAAATTCTAACTTCTAGAAGTGCTGGAAACACGAAATTTGGCACGTAATTGGCTTTTGCCGTGAAACCACCGGAAAAAGTCTGAAAACCGGATTTTGTTATATTTTAAACCCCTCAAAATAAGTCGAAAACACGTTAAAATTGACCAATAGTTAGGGACAGAGATAGCAGTAAGCGATGGAGCACCGAGCTTTGTACGGTACAGAGCAAAATAGGCAGACTATGAAAAGTAAAAGTTTTCTATTATTTCACCTGTCTTTGATTCTTTTCATTTCTTGGTGGTTATTCTATGCTACATTGATAACTATCGCTATTGCTCTTTTATTCTACCTTGAACGGTTAAGTCGCAGTAGGTCCGTGTCAGCAACAGCAGATTGGCATATAGGGACATAGTGAACATCGCCTTTTGTTAAAATTGTCTCACATTTTTACTGGTTTCAGATTGAATCTCTTCTTATTTGACAGTTAATCTCCTGAATTCCCTATTCATATACGATTTTTCCTTTCCTTTCCGATTTCTTTTCTCACTTTTTACAAACACTACAGTTCCTCTTCATTTTTGTATTACTAGGGTTTATTTTAGAGCAGCGAGCTCTGTACGGTACGTAACAAATCAAGATAGGCAGGCTCTGGTTAGGAAAACCTTTATATTATTTCACATGTTTTTGATTCTTTTCATTTCTTGGTTTTTATTCTATGCTACGTTGATAACTATTTGGGTCGCTCTTCTATTCTACCTTGAACGGTTTAGTCGCAATAGGTCGGTGTCAGCAACAGTAGATTGGCAGATATGGACATAGTTACTGTCGTTTTTGTTTAAATTGTTCCACATTCTTAGTGGTTTTGGATTGAATCTTTTCTTAGTTGACAGTTATCCTCCTGTCTCCCTATTCATATACGATTTTCGGAACATCGCCTTAGTATAAATTTTCTCACATTTTTACTGGTTTTAGATTAAATCTCAATTTTTACTTGACAGCTAACCTCCTGGTCAATCTATTCATATACGATTTTTCCATTTCTTTTCTCGCATTTTGCAATCACTAAAGTTCCTCTTATTTTTTGAATTACAACTTAAAGTTTATTTTAGAGCAGCGACATCTGTACGTTACGTAACAAAGCAAGATAGGCCGGCTCTGGAAAGGAATAGTTTTATATTATTTTACCTGTTTTTGATTCGTTTTATTTATTGGTGGTTATTGTATGCTATGTTAATAGTAATCACGATCACTTTTATTCTTCCTTGAACGGTTCACTTGCAATAGGTGGGTGACAGCAACATTAGTAGATAGGGAAAGAGTGAACATCGTCTTTTGTTTAAATTTTCTCACTTTCTTATTGGTTTTCATATTGAATCTCTTTTCACTTGACAGTTAACCTCTTGGTTTACCTATTCATATACGATATTTGCTCTCCTTTCCGTTTTCTTTTCTTGCTTTTAACATATACTACAGTTCCTCTTATATTTTGAATTCCAGTTTATTTAACATAACAATGTCTTTCTCTTGTATTGTGAAGGGCTCCTTCCATCAGGGAGACGAACAGTTATTTCCTACGAGCAAAAATGCTCAGTGCACTGCGAATTCTGCTTGTGCCTGTGAATTTCTTTCTTCAAGGTGAACAGTTTGTACGTCCCCGGCCAATGGTTTGGTACTAAGGTGGGAGACGTCCAATTTGTTAACCGGTGCCGCCTATACATTGACGACGGCGAAGAGCGCAGGAACATTGCCATGGGTAGATCGCTTGATATTGGAACTATTGACACCATTAACAGCTAAGGTGTTAACAGCTTTTATTATTACCAATCTTTTATAAAATTACTTTCTGAGCATAAAATAAACCTTCCTAGCAAGGTTCTAAGGGGTTGATTAATTTGTCTCCGTCTATTGTCAACGGTGTTAAAGTTTGACGTTTTGGGCTTTAGTATTTGAACAAATTTATCTCTTCTCACACGTCATATGTACAAGTATTTGCACATTTAACAGAAGGAAAGCACGTTTTACTTTATGTAGAGTAAATCATTTCTTAATTCCGTGTATCACAATTGGCAATAAGCAATGACATTTAGTATCGCCTATACCCTTCAAAAGGCTCCAATTTCCACTAAGAATTTATTTAGCATTAACGATAAACAAATCCCAGGGCCAACCATTCTAATTAGTTGGAATTGATTTACGAAAAGAATGTTTTACGCATGTACAATCGGCATATTTTGTTAGTGAACCTGAAAATAATTTAACGTCAAATGTTGTTTATAGAGAAGCTCTACAATAATAGCTTTAGTTATCTATCCTAAAACAACGGGTTGAACTCCGGGATTGCCGGCAGAAGTGAAAACTTAGTATTAATTACATTTAAATATTTTCATCATTAACAACTTTAACATCCACAGAAACACAATCTGTGCAGGCTGCGGATAATGACTGCGTCGTCGATGTTAGTGTCGGTGTCTGTGAATTGACCTGGGAATCATTTTGCTCACCGAGTCTTTCCTGGATAGGCTTATTGCAGCTGTAACCGACATCCACGCGGGCGGAGCTGTGGGCGACTGTTATTTATAATAATATCATCGTATTCTTTTAGCGATATCAGTAATAATTTTTCGTGTTTTGTTATGTTTATCTTAATCTTATGTCTATCCCGGCTGTGAGCGTACCCGTAATGTCCTTGCAATTTGCAAAAGGTTACGACCTGCTTTCCATTAATTTTGAGCTTAGAAGGCATGGAACTATATGAGGCCGGGAATGAAACTCTTTCATCAAGTGAGCTTTAGTGGTGTGACTACTCGTATAGATGAAATAAATTACAACCGAAACTTCAATGTAATCTCCAACTAGAGGGGTATTTGTGAAAGACTGCTTCTGATACTTTTTCTGAATCTACACAATTCATCTTGTTTTTTCTTCATCTTTTTTTCTTTTATTTTCCTGTTCCCTCCTCTTTCTTCGCTTCTGAATATTTATGAATATTTACTGGAATTACTATCTAAAAAGGCTTATGAAATTGTAGATAGTACAAAGTTATAATGCGTATGCAAATGAGAAAAATAACTAAACAACGCAAAAGTTTTAACATTTTATTAATTATGCGTTTAACTATCAGGGTCGGAAAATTGAGTGACACCACCTTATATATTTAGACTTTAACGAGGAAAATAAATCTCCAAAGATTCTACTTCCACAATGAGTATTTACTGCGATATTGGCTGTAAATAAAAAGACGTAAAACGCGAATTTAACGATAATTGGAGGTGTTTATATATTAGTATTTGATAAGAGAAAATATAACTTTTTAGTAATTTTCCTCCCTCGACCGTTTTACAGAACACAGTGACTGAACTGTGACAAAATGTGTTGCGCAGTTTCTGGTATTACTTACACTATAGCACGAAGTCACTGTTTTCTGCCGCAGAACCCCCTATTTTGGAAACTGCTCCGCCAAAGGCGTGTGATATGCTTTAGGCTCTCCGGATATACCAACCAAACCGAACTCCCCGTCGTAATTGACATTGGCAGTAGGCTAGGGCACCTGCCTAAACAAAACTCCCCGTCGTGTTTGACTAGGCAGTAGGTAAGGGGATCTGCAAAAACAAAACTCCCCGTTCTGATTCGTAAGGCAGTAGGCTAGAGGGTCTGCCAAAACAAAACTCCTAGTCGATGTAAATAAGTTTCCTGTAAATATATGGTCTCCATGTCTCCCCGTGGCGAGACTGGATATATCATGCTTACATTTAAAGTATTGACAAACTAACGGGCAAACAACAGTTTCAACAACAATAAGTTATTACCAATATAATAAATGGTTTGTTATTACCAAACCATTTGTCACAAGTATATACACAACTAAATATACAAATTTGTACACGATATGAGTGAACATCATTAATCAACGATACCTGTAATTCTGTTAATAGTATATGGTCTCCGTGTTTGCCGGCCTCCCCGTGGCGAGATTGGATACTTTAAGCTTGCATTTCAAGCATTGACAAACTAACGGGCAAAAAACAGTTTTATCGACTATAAGTTGCTAGGAAATAATTTGACACAAGTATATGTACCGCTAAATCTTTATGCGAGAACAATATTAGTTAATGTGCTAATAATATATGGTCTCAATAAGACTGGATACACCACGCAAAAATTGAAACCATTGGAGAACTAACACGCAATCAAAAGTATAATAACTTTTAATACCAATCAATACACAATTACGGACCAGTAAATATTTCTAATTGCAAACGAAATTGTTCCACTAAGAGGTATCAACTTTAACCACAGAATTTTCTAAGTATTTTTAAGTATTATCCGGACTCTCTGTATTGATACCGGCTATACACTATTGTAAGAAGCGTTGGACAACCACGGTGCAAAAACAAAAGTTTTGCCTCAAATTGCTATTTATCTGATTTCTTTTATTCCAACGTCCTATATGTTTCTCATATACTGCCCATATTTTTAACTTGAGGCGAGACATGATAAACCATCTATTATTTCCAGCTTTCTCGGCATTGCCTTACTTCTAATTTACTTATTATGTCATTTTAGAATTTCAAAATACATTTATTTATTATTTTTGGTCCAATATAACAAAATTGTTTTCGAGCGATTTCCTTTCTAAAACATAGGACAAGAATTGAAAATCTATCTGATGATCTTGTATTGACTCTGTTTTCCTTAATATGATATTTATCTATGTGTTTATACATATGGATTGCTGAACATAATACATATAGTTTATTTAAAGTTAGTATGTTGTTATTATCAATGTTACAATCATCATATTCGACATAATCAGCATCATCTTCGTCAAGAAACTGTGATTGTGATAAATTTTGGAACCACTCATCAACACTAACAGCCTTAGATGTTTTTTCTGGTATTTAATTTTCGTCCTCATCAATACAATCTGCTTAATCTCCATGTGCTTCGAATAATAAGCAGAAGTTTGCATTTATCATGACAGTGTGAACAAGGGTGTATACAAAATTTTTTGAAGCAGTGTGAAAAGATGCTCTTTTGTGTTTCAAAATAAAATATTTAATGTTTAAGTCTATAGGACTTTAAGGCGCAGAAGTTTGGCCATTTCACACCTAGGGTACAACTTTCTGTGACAGTTCTTTGTCCCTCCAGCTTTAATGGACTTTACCAGTTCTATTTCATTTTATATTTGGTGTCAAATCAAATAATATGTCATTTCCTAATTTTAAAGTAAATTATTTATTATTTTTGGTCCAATATAACAAAATAGTTTTCGAGAGATTTCCTTTCCAATACATGGGACAAGAATTGACAATCTATCTGATGATCTTGTATTGACTCTGTTTTCCTTATTATAATATTTATCTATGTGTTTATGCGTATGAATTGCTGAACATATTATATATAGTTTATTTAAAGTTATTATGTTGTTTTAAAAAAATACATGAAAAACTCTATCAAATAGTCAGTGGGGAACTTCTATAGGAGGTTCACCAGAACAAGTTATAATGGTACTACCAAAGGTCATTTAAATTGAATGCACATATATTCGACTAAGTACTTGTTGGTCATTTATGTCATAAGATGATATGGATTTATGTATCTATAATTGTGATTATTATTCTTATAATCATCATCTTCGACATAATCAGCATCATCTTCGTCAAGAAACTGTGATTGTGACAAATTTTGGAACCACTCATCAACACTATTAGCCTTAGATGTTTTATCTGGTGTAAGACATACGTAATTATTAGTAAAATAAAATTCATAGAATCGATGTATAGATAGTTGCTGGAAAGGAAGTCTTGTATTACATTTTAAATTATTTTGTACATTCTTGTTCTGCCTTACTTGACTTGAATTCATATTAATGTTCATAATGTTTAAACTCTGTGCTAATTTTTCTTGAAGTTTGGTTATCTGTAATATGTGTGCACCATGGTTTACCAATACTTTATCTTGTTGTTTTTCTTGCTTTGTGACTATTTCACTTTCTAACCTAGAATTATTTTCCAGGTCTTTTGTCATTTTAGCTTCTTTATTTACTTGTGTGACATTATTTTCCAAAAATATACTACCTGGACTATTACAAGTATTTTTGCTCGTATCATTTCCTCCAGCACACTCATTTGGTTTTGTGTCAAACGCTTCGTGACCATCAATATTTTCTGTTACTAGATCTTTCGCATTGTTTAATTCTACCACTGCTTCTTTCTCATGTTGTATCTTCAAATACATATTTTCAGTTTCATTTTTCTCACCATTCTTTTAATCCAAGACATCAATTTTCGTTTGACAAACAGCGTTCGTTTGCAAAATGAAACATTTAATGTTTAGGTCTAAAGGACTTTAAAGGCGCAGAAGTCTGGCCATTTCACCCCTAGGGTACAACTTTCTGTGACAGTTCTTTGTCCCTCCAGCTTAATGGACTTTACTAGTTCTATTTCTTGTAAACACTGAGTACATTACTGCTCAAACATCTCAATATAACTAGATGAATACAAACTAAAAGAGTTAGTTTTACAAAGATATTAAGAGATGTAAGAACAATAAATAATATACGAAATATCAACAAGCATATATATATATAAATATATTTAACAAACAAATAATTATCAAAACAGCCTCAGGGTATTATAAATTACAAAAAATATCACCAAGCATAAATATATAAATAGATTTAACAAACAAATAATTATCAAAACAGCATTAGAGTATTATAAATTTCAAAAAATATCACCAAGCATAAATATAGAAATAGATTTAACGATAAAATAAGTATCAAATAGTAAATAACAAATATAAAATACCAATGACAAATATAACGCAATCAGACAACAACAACATAAAAAAGTATGTAAGCATTAATAGAATGTATAATTTTCATTACTTTCCGCTACATAGATTTTAATCTTCATTTTATATCTGGGTGTCAAATCAAATAATATGTCATTTCCTAATTTTAAAGTAAATTATTTATTATTTTTGGTCCAATATAACAAAATTGTTTTCGAGCGATTTCCTTTCCAATACATGGGACAAGAATTGACAATCTATCTGATGATCTTGTATTGACTCTGTTTTCCTTAATATAATATTTATCTATGTGTTTATGCGTATGAATTGCTGAACATATTACATATAGTTTATTTAAAGTTATTATGTTGTTTTAAAAAAATACATGAAAAACTCTATCAAATAGTCAGTGGGAAACTTCTATAGGAGGGTCACCAGAACAAGTTATAATGGTACTACCAAAGGTCATTTAAATTGAATGCACATATATTCGACTAAGTACTTGTTGGTCATTTATGTCATAAGATGATATGCATTTATGTATCTATAATTGTGATTATTAATTTTATAATCATCATCTTCGACATAATCAGCATCATCTTCGTCAAGAAACTGTGATTGTGATAACTTGTGGAACCACTCATCAACACTATCAGCCTTAGATGTTTTATCTGGTGTAAGACATACGTAATTATTAGTAAAATAAAATTCATAGAATCGATGTATAGATAGTTGCTGGAAAGGAAGTCTTGTATTACATTTTAAATTATTTTGTACATTCTTGTTCTGCCTTACTTGACTTGAATTCATATTAATGTTCATAATGTTTAAACTCTGTGCTAATATTTCTTGAAGTTTAGTTATCTGTAATATGTGTGCACCATGGTTTACCAATGCTTTATCTTGCTGTTTTTTCTTTATTTGTGACTATTTCACTTTCTAACCTAGAATTATTTTCCAGGTCTTTTGTCTTTTTAGCTTCTTTATTTACTTGTGTGACATTATTTTCCAAAAATATACTACCTGGACTATTACAAAGTATTTTTGCTCGTATCATTTCCTCCAGCACACTCATTTGGTTTTGTGTCAAACGCTTCGTGACCATCAATATTTTCTGTTTCTAGATCTTTCGCATTGTTTAATTCTACCACTGCTTCTTTATCATGTTGTATCTTCAAATACATATTTTCAGTTTAATTTTTCTCACCATTCTTTTGATCCAAGACATCAATTTTCGTTTGACAAACAGCGTTCGTTTGAAAAATGAAACATTTATTGTTTAGGTCTACAGGACTTTAAAGGCGCATAAGTTTGGCCATTTCACCCCTAGGGTACAACTTTCTGTGACAGTTCTTTGTCCCTCCAGCTTAATGGACTTTACCAGTTCTATTTCTTGAAAAACACTGTGTACATTACTGCTCAAAAGTCTCAATATAACTAGATGAATACAAACTAAAAGAGTTAGTTTTACAAAGATATTAAGAGATGTAAGATCAACAAATAATATTCGAAATATCAACAAGCATAAATATATAAATATATTTAACAAACAAATAATTATCAAAACAGCCTCAGGGTATTATAAATTACAAAAAATATCACCAAGCATGAATATATAAATAGATTTAACAAACAAATAATTATCAAAACTGCATTAGAGTATTATAAATTTCAAAAAATATCACCAAGCATAAATACAGAAATAGATTTGACGATAAAATAAGTATCAAACAGTAAATAACAAATATAAAATACCAATGACAAATATAACGCAATCAGACAAAAACATAAAAAAGTATGTAAGCATTAATAGAATGTATAATTTTCATTACTTTCCGCTACATAGATTTTAATCTTCATTTTATATCTGGGTGTCAAATCAAATAATATGTCATTTCCTAATTTTAAAGTAAATTATTTATTATTTTCGGTCCAATATAACAAATTTGTTTTCGAGCGATTTCCTTTCCAATACATGGGACAAGAATTGACAATCTATCTGATGATCTTGTATTGACTCTGTTTTCCTTAATATAATATTTATCTATGTGTTAATGCGTATGAATTGCTGAACATATTACATATAGTTTATTTAAAGTTATTATGTTGTTTTAAAAAAATACATGAAGAATTCTATCAAATAGTCAGTGGGGAACTTCTATAGGAGGGTCACCGGAACAAGTTAAAATGGTACTACCAAAGGTCATTTAAATTGAATGCACATATATTCGACTAAGTACTTGTTGGTCATATTTATTTCATAAGATGATATGCAGTTATGTATCTATAATTGTGATTATTAATCTTATAATCATCATCTTCGACATAATCAGCATCATCTTCGTCAAGAAACTGTGATTGTGACAACTTTTGGAACCACTCATCAACACTATCAGCCTTAGATGTTTTATCTGGTGTAAGACATACGTAATTATTAGTAAAATAAAATTCATAGAATCGATGTATAGATAGTTGCTGGAAAGGAAGTCTTGTATTACATTTTAAATTATTTTGTACATTCTTGTTCTGCCTTACTTGACTTGAATTCATATTAATGTTCATAATGTTTAAACTCTGTGCTAATTTTTCTTGAAGTTTGGTTATCTGCAATATGTGTGCACCATGGTTTACCAATGCTTTATCTTGTTGTTTTTCTTTATTTGTGACTATTTCACTTTCTAACCTAGAATTATTTTCCAGGTCTTTTGTCTTTTTAGCTTCTTTATTTACTTGTGTGACATTATTTTCCAAAAATATACTACCTGGACTATTACAAGTATTTTTGCTCGTATCATTTCCTCCAGCACACTCATTTGGTTTTGTGTCAAACGCTTCGTGACCATCAATATTTTCTGTTTCTAGATCTTTCGCATTGTTTAATTCTACCACTGCTTCTTTCTCATGTTGTATCTTCAAATACATATTTTCAGTTTAATTTTTCTCACCATTCTTTTGATCCAAGACATCAATTTTCGTTTGACAAACAGCGTTCGTTTGCAAAATGAAACATTTAATGTTTAGGTCTACAGGACTTTAAAGGCGCAGAAGTTTGGCCATTTCACCCCTAGGGTACAACTTTCTGTGACAGATCTTTGTCCCTCCAGCTTAATGGACTTTACCAGTTCTATTTCTTGAAAATCACTGTGTACATTACTGCTCAAACATCTCAATATAACTAGATGAATACAAACTAAAAGAGTTAGTTTTACAAAGATATTAAGAGATGTAAGATCAACAAATAATATTCGAAATATCAACAAGCATAAATATACAAATATATTTAACAAACAAATAATTATCAAAACAGCCTCAGGGTATTATAAATTACAAAAAATATCACCAAGCATAAATGAGGGGTCTAGAAGCAAAACAGGACATTTCCACTTTTGGGTCAAATTGAGTTAGAATTCAATTATTATCCTTTGTGTAAAGACACACTGAATGGTGCAGTAGTTGAGAAGCAGAAATGGACATTTCTATTATATTTTTAATGTTTAAAAACCAGTTGAGGTGCAAACTTGGACATTTGTACTTCCATTGAGAAGCAGAACTGGACATTTCCCCCGACCAATGAGATGAGAGTATTCAGCCAATGAAATCAGCTGTTTTGTTTGGTTTGTTGCTGTCTGCTATTTTGTGTTAAACTGAGAACAGTAGCTTTCCCAAGCTTTTAATATTATTAAATAATTTAATAATATGAATGAAGCGGAATGCAATCCAGTGCCTACAAATGCTAGGGAATCAAGGAAAAGGCAGAGAAATCCCACAGCATGGAAGAGAGAGAGGGAAAAAGTTGCAAGGTAAGATTCAACACTAGTATACAACTTAGGTTAGACCTAGGCCATGAAAAGTGTTTTAAGTATAATGGCATTATGGTCTTTGCTGATTAGTTCAAATATTTTAAATTATCATCTAGCACAGTGTCTATTCAAATTCAAATTCAAATTCAAATTCTTTATTCAGCATGTAGACAGAGTTAACAATGTATATGCCAAGTCAACAAATCATAACAAAATATAATAATGTCTCTCAATAAAATAATTTTACTTTTTCAAGTTTACACTATCTTATCAGCTAAAAAGTCCTTAACAGAATAGTAAGCCTTCTCGATCAACAACCATTTCAATTTTTTTCTAAAAACTGTGTAATCTTGGACTAATCTTAAGCTTAATGGAAGACTGTTAAAAAGAATTACTGCTGAATATTTTAAATGATTTTCAAAAAATGAGGTGGAGTGTGGCGGGATATTCATAATGCATCTGGGTTTACTTCTTGTTCCATACATGTGAGTCGGAAAAAATCTATTAAAAAGGTGAAAGTTTTTATGAAGAAATGATAAGGTTTCCAGAATATAAATGGAAGGAAAAGTTAAAAGTTTGTTGGAGGAAAAAAGGTTAGCACATGAGGTTCTGGATGGGACATGATAAATTATTCTTAAAGCTTTCTTTTGAAGCCTAAACACAGACTTAGTTTTGGTGCTTTCAGAACCCCAAATGGAAACCCCGTAAGATATGAATGGATAGATGATGCCATAATAAGTAGCAGTAAGAATTTCAGTTGATGCGAAACGAGCCAGATTTCTGAGCACAAAAATACCCTGACTCAGCTTCCTACATACATGCTCTATGTGGAGATGGAAAGACAAATTGCAGTCAATAATAAGGCCAAGAAATTTTACGGAGCATTCTGAGAAAACAGCTTCATCACCCAAATGAATACTGAGCAAACTTTTGCTTGAATGGCTGTTAATTGAAAATTCAATGAGTGTAGTTTTTGAGACATTTACCTGAAGACTGTTTTGCTCAAGCCAATTAACAAGTGCATTCCCTTCTAAGAATGTGTCGAGTTCCAGGTGATCTCTGGAGGAATTAGAAAACGTTAGTGACGTGTCATCTGCATACAGGCACAAGTTTGGCACAGTTAAGCCCTTACAAAGATCGTTGATAAAGATTAAAAAAAGGACAGGGCCCAAAATTGAACCTTGGGGCACGCCCTTGCTGATAGTTCCTTTCGTGGAAAAACTATTGCAGATGTTATTTGACGCATCAATAGAACTCACCTTAACAAACTGTGCCCTTTTGACCAGATATGATTGAAACCACTGAAGTGCGACACCTCTAATCCCCATGATAGACAATTTATTTAGAAGAAGAACGTGATCAACTAAATCAAAGGCTTTAGTTAAATCAAAAAATAAGCCACTAGACCGGTTACCCGAGTCAATAGTATCAACAATGTTCTGCACGACACAGAACATTGCGTCAACAGTACTTTTCCCTTGGGTGAACCCATATTGATGTTGAAACATCAGCTTGTTGTGTTGTAGGAAACTCCAAAGCCTTTTTAATACTATTTTCTCTATAACTTTAGAGAAGGTTGAAACTACAGAAATCGGCCTGTAATTTGAACAGTCCAGATTGCAGCCTTTCTTGTACAAAGGGGTGACCATAGCGAGTTTCAAACAGTCAGGAAATATACCCATTGAAAATGAATGATTAATCAATTCACTGAGTGGCTCTGCCAGCTCTAAGACTACGTTTTTCAACAAAGCAGATGATATTCCATCTGAACCAGCGGAATTCTTTGATTTTAGGCTGCGAACTGACTCAGCAATTTCCATAGGATTAGTAGGCGACAAGAAAAACGAATTCAGAGGACATGTGCTCAAGGCAGAAGAGCTAATATTAGGCGGAACCTTGTTGGACTTATCACCCACATTAAGAAAATAATCATTGAAAATATTACACACTTCTGAGGGATCATTAACAACCTCTCCTAAATTATTCCTGATTTCTGGTTTTTGGTACTTTTTAAAGTCATGTGAACCTCGACTCTGATTAACGATCCCCCAAAGTGTTTTGGTTTTATTAGATGACATTCTGAGCCGCTTAGCCACACTATCAGACTTGAGTTTCAGAATAAGCTTACGATACAACTTCTTGAGGCCAAGATATCTTTGCCTAAGGGGGTGGACAGAAGGCAAATCTTTCGATTCCAAGTAAGAGGATCTTAACTGTTCCCTAACCCTTATTGCCTCACCATCTAGCTTAATCCTACACTTGTCCCTACTCTCTGAAGGGACCTTTCTCTTGACCAAGGGGAAACAAACGCTGAAATAATAGTCAATGTGACTCAAGAACAGCTCAAACTTTGCATTTAAGTCAGTCAATGAATACAAATCAGCCCAGTTTTCCTTATTCAAGTAATATTTGAAGAGACTAATGTTTTCCTCTGAGAAAACACGGTTGTAGCGGAAAAGAGCTGGGGATGACTTTGAAGATGATTGAGAGCCAACAATTGCAGCCTGTGCATGATGGTCACTTAAGTATGACACTATAACAGAGCTCGAAAAACAGGGTTCAGGTATATCTGTGTATATATGATCAATCAGGGTCCTAGACTTCTTAAACTCTCGTGTATACGAACGAATGGTTTGGCGAAGACCAAAGGACAGCATATCGTTTAATATAGTTTTGGAGTCGTTGGAAGAACCCGCTAAATCAATATTGAAATCGCCCAGGACAATTGTATTTGCACTCCCTTTCATAACCTGTGAAAGACAATCATAAATATTTTTGTAGAAGACCTCCTTGCAATTAAGGGGGGGTCTATATACCCCAACTATATAAAGTTTTCCACTGCCTAGCTCAACAGAAATGGCCACCAATTCACAGAAACCTTCAACGCAGTAGTTACAGACATCAATAAGGGAAAAGGAAGCATCTGGTTTAATGAAGAGAGCAACTCCACCCTTTTCCATTCCGGATCTACAGAACGAACTTGCCATCACATAACCATCCAATTGCAAAATGCCGAATTGGTTAACGTGATGCTCACTAATACACACCACCATTGGATTTTCTTCCTGAATGAAAAGCTGGAGAGTTTCATAATTAGAATTTAAACCCCGTATATTCTGATGAAGGACCTTCAGGGAGCTATTATGAAATCCGTTGCGTACATCACCTGGACTGAAGTCCAAGGCAGAAGCAACGGGGGAAAAGTCACGTAGTGCTAAGATGGGGGATTGGGATGAGGCGTTGAATCGTTTCCCGACGTGAGAGCAGGAGTATCTGGTTCGGGTTCAGGTGTATAAGGTTTAGTTTCAGGAGCAGTAGGAGTATCAGGTTCAGGTGTACCTGGTTCAAAGGATTGTGTTTCGTCCTTATGAGCATTTATCTTACAAAGAATCTGATGCATTATGAAACCCAGTAGAAAATTACCCTCCTTATTCAGATGTCTACCATCCCTTGCAAGGTGACGCAGTCTTAAGCAAAAGTTTAAATCAACATACTGTACTCCAAAGTTGAAACACATCAACTCTATCTGCTCATTCAACATGCACAGAGTACCATACTTCAAATCACGCCTTATTGGAATACAATTTAAAAATACCTTAGAAGTAGGGAACTTAGTTTTAATAGTATACAAAAGATCTGCCATAGAATCTAGAATTAAACGTTTGCCACACCCCCCGTTATAACCAGATCCACCATTATAGCACAAGGGTACATCATTAGTGCCAACATTCAAATAAATAACCTTAGGCTTTTCATTTAGATAAGACATAAGTTTTTGCTTTATTGTACGTATTCTGGCTCCAGGATTCATATCAATTGTAGCACCTGAGTCGGAACACTGCTTGCCCGAGTATCTCAATAACGAATCACCAATAATCAAACATGATTTTAAAGGTAACTCATTACAACTTAGGTTTTCATTACATGAAATATCATTAACAGTCAAGGGGCTATCGCTAACATTACTTTTATTTGCATGTATGTTTTTCTCTTTTGGCTGATTTCGATCTGTTACAGAGACAGAGGAATGAGATATCACTGAGAGCTCCTTAGCTGGCTTAGAAGTCCCGCATACACCAGGGGTCGTGTTTAACTCTGTACAGTCGTCAACATCAATATCACTCAGGACAGCATATTTATTCCCGCACTCGATTGACACTTCTTGCCGAGGAAGTTTTGTTTGTTTAGATCGTTTACGCTTTGAATTTGATTTTACAAGTTTCCACTTGTCACCTTTACATCTAACAAGTTTTACAGTGTCAACTTTACAGCTAGTAGTATGAGTATTGTTATCTAACTGAGGGGGGGATGATTGCGACTGGTTGTGAGAAGGAGTGCTCGAAGGTATGACAGAGTTGAGGGCAGGTGATGGACAGTCAGGTAAAGTTACAACATTACAATAGAACCAATCAGTGAATTCTTCCTTACGTCTAGGAGAACAATAGTAATTAACAATGAATTTTGCATTGACAATTACATTGAGACCACATTCAAAATCATTCGCCTGTTGTTGACATTTGATCTCTACTAGACTAGATTGAGGTACATTTAAATTTCTTAAAATGTTTACTGCTGAGCTCAAATTTACACCCAAAACAGAGTCAATGTGGTAAGCCTTACATACACCTCGATCAATAAATAAAAGGGACCAGTGTGTTCCAGAGTCAGCTCTCTGCTTATCAACACTGTTATTTGCACAAAGAAATACATACTTGGCATTATTGAAAGTGGAGTTTGACAAAGTGTCATTAATCGCCTCAGGTGTACCAACTTTTAACAAATGAGAAACAGCTGGGCTAAACAATAAAATTTCATCTCTACCCTTCACACTATTAGCAATAGCTGAAAAATAATCCGAAATAATATGCTCCTCAACCCATTTGTAAGAACTACATTTTTTGTCACTAATACTATTTACACTGAGTTCAGCAGTTAATAAATCTAGCTTATAACTGAGATTTTTTATAGTTAAATCGTTTTTTTCATTGGACTCAGACGACAACAAAAGCTTGGCTTTAATACTGCGAACATCGTCAGACAAGGTGTTGTTCTCGGCGATGAGCGTTGAGATGTGAAGCTCTCGCTGCCGTAGTTCGTCAAGCAACGATTGGACCTGTTTTTTAAGGTCGACAATCTCAACGTTCGATTCGTCCAGGATTTTAAAAGAGTTGTTCATTTCGTTCCTTCTCTGTTCCTTTTCTAAGTCAAGCTTCGTTGAAAGTAACTGAAGTTCATTACTTGAATGAGTGAGATCACTTAGGCAGCATTTATATGAGGAGTTTTGTTTATCAATTTTATTTAGAAGATCACTGATGTGTATACTAAGGTTAGTGAAATCAAGTTCTGGATAGTTAGTCATTAGAGCGTTCAGCTCAGAAGTCAAAGAAATAAGACAGATCTGAAGATCGTCGTCAGTTTCGCTTGTAAACAATATCTCCTCATTGTTAATCATCTTGCGAAAAACAAAACTCCTTCAAACTCCTTCCTGATTACAGTTTTTTATGACTTGTCAAGGATTTTATTTATTTTTGCTGGCCAATGTCTATGCCCTTTAATAATCACTTTAGGTGACGCAATGTCAATCGCCTACACATAAGTAACTGCAAGCCCAAATACACGTAAGAAATGTAGTTGCAGCGTAGAAATTGAAGGCGCAACAATAAACCTTCACAGCGGGTAGGTACAGCCGAGCTGGTCTGGCCGTACTGTACAGCAGTTAGTCACAAGCGGGGACAATCAAGCGGCGGCGGCTGCGGTTGGTAGCGGCGCACACTACCTGCGCATAGGATGAAAGCGTTGACAGATAACGAGTCCACTGCGGCCTGCTGTGTTCAATCTGGTTAGTCACAGAGCGCCACATTCAACTACTTACAAATGTCCAGCGCCGTCGATAAACAAAATTAACGCACTGGATCTCGATAAAACTACCGGACAACACTGGTAATACAATTCACCGGTAATAACGGCGAAAAAACACAAATTAGACGCAGCGATATATACGCAGTCAAACTTCAGCAGACCAGGTCTGCCACCCTTAACTTGAAAGTCTTATAAGCCTTTGCATTGTAAACTCTTTTTACAAAACTTAACCTAACTAAGCTTAACACCTGTTGTACGCATAACAAATTAACCTTAACTTAACCTAAGTGCATTAATCTAACCTAATTATTTTTTATCTAACTGAATAAAACCTAATTACTTTTGTTTTGTTCCAGGTATTCTGCTAAAGGATTACCACAACATCCGAGGAGTAACCACAAAGGGAAACCTTACCAGTCCTGCCAGTGTTCATGCCTTACCATGTTTGACATTAAAACATTTCATAAAAACTTTTATGAAATCAAGAGGAAGGATATTCAAGATTCGTTTATTTTGAAGCATTCTGAAGCACTTGTACCTAAGCGCCATAAGTATGAACCTCTAAAGAAGGCTAGATCTGTAAGTATGAAGTATTATGCCTACAGTACATCTACAAACAGAAGAGTACCTGTTTGCAGAAAACCGTTTATTGAAATACTTGGTATTAGTAAGCATAGAGTTCTGAGTATTGCAAAAAGGTATAAAAATACAGGTCAGTCTCCTAAGGAAAAAAGAGGAGGCGATAGAATATCCCACTTAAAATCTGGTCATAGAGCAAAGATTAAACAATTTGTTGAGTCCCTGAAATGTAATGAATCTCACTACTGCCGATCATCTTCTTCTGTAAGAGTGTACCTACCCCCTGAAATGAACATCAGAACACTTTGGAGTTTGTACAACTCCACTGCTTTACCTGAATTTAAAGTACGAGAATGCTTCTTTCGTAATTTGTTCAATACGAAATACAATATTGGTTTTGGGATGCCAGCTGTGGATGTTTGTTCCACTTGCCTCCGTTTGCGCGAGGGAATAAAACGAGCACTTCATGAGTCAGATAAGAACAAAATAATGACTGAGCTCCGAGTACACAAATTACGAGCTAAAAGTTTTTTTGATATATTAATGTTTAAAATCCCTACAGAGCTGGCATTTTCAAATCAGCAAGTGTTCAAGAATCATCATTGAACGTAAAAAGGTAAAACTTGGTTATAAAATCCTTGTGCGAGGTGAAATATTTTACAGATCAAACACTGGACGTAGTTTATCTATTTTCAAAGTGGGAAAAAACTGTTGTTGACATCAAACCAAATGTTTTGCCAATGGGTGTTAAGGTGAAACAGTCCAAATTAAACGATGTTAAGGAGTTGCTTAACAAACATTTTGGTTCTGATTGGAAGAATTTTCCTCATTTGCAGTTTTATAAGAACACAGTATATGATCACAACAACTCAACCATTGAAGAAACTGGTGATGATCCTGTTTGCGAACCTTCAGAAGTTGTTAAAGATTTGCGAGTCTAGTGCCAAGGCTTAACCACTACTCTTTTGACATGTACAAGAGTTCTGTGAAATGTTACTTTTCCTAATTACCTGTATTAAAATAAAAATCATACAGAAATTATTTGCCTGGTTTTACTGCTTACACTTTTTCACTGTAGTTAATTTTGAGGTGCAAAACTAGACTTTTCCATTTGTTCAGATGCAAAAGTGGTCATTTCCATTTCCAGATGCAAAAGCGGACATTTCCAAACTTAAAATCCTAAAATTCCTAAGGAAAAAAGAGGAGGCGATAGAATATCCCACTTAAAATCTGGTCATAGAGCAAAGATTAAACAATTTGTTGAGTCCCTGAAATGTAATGAATCTCACTACTGCCGATCATCTTCTTCTGTAAGAGTGTACCTACCCCCTGAAATGAACATCAGAACACTTTGGAGTTTGTACAACTCCACTGCTTTACCTGAATTTAAAGTACGAGAATGCTTCTTTCGTAATTTGTTCAATACGAAATACAATATTGGTTTTGGGATGCCAGCTGTGGATGTTTGTTCCACTTGCCTCCGTTTGCGCGAGGGAATAAAACGAGCACTTCATGAGTCAGATAAGAACAAAATAATGACTGAGCTCCGAGTACACAAATTACGAGCTAAAAGTTTTTTTGATATATTAATGTTTAAAATCCCTACAGAGCTGGCATTTTCAAATCAGCAAGTGTTCAAGAATCATCATTGAACGTAAAAAGGTAAAACTTGGTTATAAAAATCCTTGTGCGAGGTGAAATATTTTACAGATCAAACACTGCAAAGTGGTGTTTGGTTGACGTAGTTTATCTAAATTTTCAAAGTGGGAAAAACTGTTGTTGACATCAAACCAAATGTTTCATTTGCCAATGGGTGTTAAGTGAAAACAGTCCAAATTAAACGATTTAAGGAGTTGCTTAACAAACCACTCTTTGGTTACAAGAGTTGTGAAATTTTACTTTTCCTCAATTTGCAGTTTTATAAGAACACAGCTTACATATTTTGATGTGCACAACAACTCAACCATTGAAGTTGCCAAACTGGTGATGATCCTGTATTGCGAACGGACATTCAGAAGTTGTTAAAATAAAATTCCTAAGCGAAAAAGTCTAGGAGGCTTAGAATATCCACTTAAATCTTTCATGACCATGTACAAGAGTGTCCCTGTGTAATGATGTTACTTTTCCTAATTACCTGTATTAAAATAAAAATCATACAGAAAACTTTGGAGTTTGCCTGGAGTTTTACTGCTTACACTTTTTCACTGTAGTTATTTTGAGGTTATTTGGGTGCAAAGGGATAGACTTTTCATTTGTTCAGATGCATAAAAGTGGTCATTTCCATTTCGCAGATGCAAAAGCGGACATTTACCAAAAGAACTTAAAATCCTAAAATTCCTAAGGAAAAAAGAGGAGCGATAAGAATATCCCCACTTAAAATCTGGTCAAGAGCAAAGAAAACTTAAACAATTTGTTGAGTCCCTGAAATGTAATGAATCTCAATACTGCCGAACATCTTCTTCTGTAAATAGTGTACCTAACCCCTGAAATGAACATCAAACACTTGTTGCAGTTTGTACAACTCCACTGCTTTACCTGAATTTAAAGTACGGAGAATGCTACTTTCGTAATTGTTCAATATCAAATACAACTTGGTTTTGGGATGCCAGCTGTGGATGTTATTTCCACTTGCCTCCGGAGGGTTTTGGTCAAATTGAGAGGGAATAAAACGAGCAATAATTCATGAGTATATTTTGAACAAAATTTTGGTGAGCTCCGAGTACACAAATTACGAGCTAAAGTTTTTTTGATATATTAATGTTTAAAATCCCTACAGAGCTGCATTTCAAATCAGCAAGTGTTCAAGAATCATCATTGAACGTAAAAAGGTAAAACTTGGTTATAAAATCCTTGTGCGAGGTGAAATATTTTACAGATCAAACACTGGACGTAGTTTATCTATTTTCAAAGTGGGAAAAACTGTTTGTTGACATCAAACAAATGTTTTGCCAATGGGTGTTAAGGTGAAACAGTCCAAATTAAACGATGTTAAGGAGTTGCTTTAACAAACATTTTGGTTCTGATTGGAAGAATTTTCCTCATTTGCAGTTTTATAAGAAACACAGTATATGATCACAACAACTCAACCATTGAAGAAATACTGGTGATGATCCTGTTTGCGAACCTTCAGAAGTTGTTAAAGATTTGCGAGTCTAGTGCCAAGGCTTAACCACTACTCTTTTGACATGTACAAGAGTTCTGTGAAATGTTACTTTTCCTAATTACCTGTATTAAAATAAAAATCATACAGAAATTATTTGCCTGGTTTTACTGCTTACACTTTTTCACTGTAGTTTAATTTTGAGGTGCAAAACTAGACTTTTCCATTTGTTCAGATGCAAAAGTGGTCATTTCCATTTCCAGATGCAAAAGCGGACATTTCCAAACTTAAAAATCCTAAAATTCCTAAGGAAAAAAAGAGGAGGCGATAGAATATCCCACTTAAAATCTGGTCATAGAGCAAAGATTAAACAATTTGTTGAGTCCCTGAAATGTAATGAATCTCACTACTGCCGATCATCTTCTTCTGTAAGAGTGTACCTACCCTCTGAAATGAACATCAGAAAACTTTGGAGTTTGTACAACTCCACTGCTTTACCTGAATTTTAAAGTACGAGAATGCTTCTTTCGTAATTTGTTCAATACGAAATACAATATTGGTTTTGGGACGCCAGCTGTGGATGTTTGTTCCACTTGCCTCCGTTTGCGCGAGGGAATAAAACGAGCACTTCATGAGGCAGATAAGAACAAAATAATGACTGAGCTCCGAGTACACAAATTACGAGCTAAAAGCTTTTTTGATATATTAAGAAGATGACAGTGTTAATGTTAAGACTTTTAGCTTTGACTGCCAAAAAAACATGCCCCTGCCTAGGATCCCGGATCAAGCAACTTACTATTCCAGACAACTTTACATTTTTAATTTCACCATTGTTGAAGGGACTTCCAAAAGTAGACTTACACATGACAACGTTTTTTCATACACATGGTCAGAACTGGGAGTGTCCAAAAGGGTTCTTGCGAAATAGCTTCTGCAGTCTACCACAGACTAAGAAACACAAATTTCAATCTTGTTGCAGACGGGTGTGGCGGCCAAAATAAGAAACTCCATGTTGTTGTTGATGGCTCAAAAATGGTTAGCAATTGATGCTCCTACTAATATCAATACGCTTGAACTTATTTTTCCAGTAACTGGTCATAGTTTATTTGCCTCCGGACCGGGTTTTTGGTCAAAATTGAGAAAGACTGTTCGTAAGAAAACCAGCATAATTCACCTGAAGAGTATTTTGAAGCTTTTTGGTAGTGCTGCAACGGTAGTAAAGCTTTCTGACTGTGAGGTACTTGATTGGAAAACTGAAAAAAACAAATGTTTAAAATCCCTACAGAGCTGGCATTTTCAAATCAGCAAGAGTGTTCAAGAATCATCGTCATTGAACGTAAAAAGGTAAAACTTGGTTATATAAAATCCTTGTGCGAGGTGAAATATTTTACAGATCAAACACTGACGTAGTTTATCTATTTTCAAAGTGGGAAAAACTGTTGTTGACATCAAACCAAATGTTTGCCAATGGGTGTTAAGGTAAAACAGTCCAAATTAAACGATGTTAAGGAGTTGCTTAACAAACATTTTTGGTTCTGATTGGAAGAATTTTCCTCATTTGCAGTTTTTATAAGAACACAGTATATGATCACAACAACTCAACCATTGAAGAAACTGGTGATGATCCTGTTTTGCGAACCTTCAGAAGTTGTTAAAGATTTGCGAGTTCTAAGTGCCAAGGCTTAACCACTACTCTTTTGACATGTACAAGAGTTCTGTGAAATGTTACTTTTCCTAATTACCTGTATTAAAATAAAAATCATACAGAAATTATTTGCCTGGTTTTACTGCTTACACTTTTTCACTGTAGTTAATTTTGAGGTGCAAAAACTAGACTTTTCCCATTTGTTCAGATGCAAAAGTGGTCATTTCCATTTCCAGATGCAAAAGCGACATTTCCAAACTTAAAATCCTAAAATTTCCTAAGGAAAAAAGAGGAGGCGATAGAATATCCCACTTAAAAATCTGGTCATAGAGCAAAGATTAAACAATTTGTTTGAGTCCCTGAAATGTAATGAATCTCACTACTGCGATCATCTTCTTCTGTAAGAGTGTACCTACCCTCTGAAAAATGAACATCAGAAAACTTTGGAGTTTGTACAACTCCACTGCTTTACCTGAATTTTAAAGTACGAGAATGCTTCTTTCGTAATTTGTTCAATACGAAATACAATATTGGTTTTGGGACGCCAGCTGTGGATGTTTGTTCCACTTGCCTCCGTTTGCGCGAGGGAATAAAACGAGCACTTCATGAGGCAGATAAGAACAAAATAATGACTGAGCTCCGAGTACACAAATTACGAGCTAAAAGCTTTTTTGATATATTAAGAGATTGACAGTGTTAATGTTAAGACTTTTAGCTTTGACTGCCAAAAAAAACATGCCCCTACCTAGGATCCCGGATCAAGCAACTTACTATTCCAGACAACTTTACATTTTTAATTTCACCATTGTTGAAGGGACTTCCAAAAGTAGACTTACACATGACAACGTTTTTTCATACACATGGTCAGAACTTGGAGTGTCCAAAGGGTCTTGCGAAATAGCTTCTGCAGTCTACCACAGACTAAGAAAACACAAAATTTCAATCTTGTTGGCAGACGGGTGTGTGGCGGCCAAAATAAGAACTCCATGTTGTTGTTGATGGCTCAAAAATTGTAGCAATTGATGCTCCTACTAATTATCAATACGCTTGAACTTATTTTTTCCAGTAATCTGGTCATAGTTATTTGCCTCCGGACCGGGTTTTTGGTAAAATTGAGAAGACTGTTCGTAAGAAAACCAGCATAATTCACCTGAAGAGTATTTTGAAGCTTTTGGTAGTGCTGCAACGGTAGTAAAGCTTTCTGACTGTGAGGTACTTGATTGGAAAACTGAAAAAAACAAATGTTTAAAATCCCTACAGAGCTGGCATTTTCAAATCAGCAAGTGTTCAAGAATCATCATTGAACGTAAAAAGGTAAAACTTGGTTATAAAATCCTTGTGCGAGGTGAAATATTTTACAGATCAAACACTGGACGTAGTTTATCTATTTTCAAAGTGGGAAAAACTGTTGTTGACATCAAACCAAATGTTTTGCCAATGGGTGTTAAGGTAAAACAGTCCAAATTAAACGATGTTAAGGAGTTGCTTAACAAACATTTTGGTTCTGATTGGAAGAATTTTCCTCATTTGCAGTTTTATAAGAACACAGTATATGATCACAACAACTCAACCATTGAAGAAACTGGTGATGATCCTGTTTGCGAACCTTCAGAAGTTGTTAAAGATTTGCGAGTCTAGTGCCAAGGCTTAACCACTACTCTTTTGACATGTACAAGAGTTCTGTGAAATGTTACTTTTCCTAATTACCTGTATTAAAATAAAAATCATACAGAAATTATTTGCCTGGTTTTACTGCTTACACTTTTTCACTGTAGTTAATTTTGAGGTGCAAAACTAGACTTTTCCATTTGTTCAGATGCAAAAGTGGTCATTTCCATTTCCAGATGCAAAAGCGGACATTTCCAAACTTAAAATCCTAAAATTCCTAAGGAAAAAAGAGGAGGCGATAGAATATCCCACTTAAAATCTGGTCATAGAGCAAAGATTAAACAATTTGTTGAGTCCCTGAAATGTAATGAATCTCACTACTGCCGATCATCTTCTTCTGTAAGAGTGTACCTACCCTCTGAAATGAACATCAGAAAACTTTGGAGTTTGTACAACTCCACTGCTTTACCTGAATTTAAAGTACGAGAATGCTTCTTTCGTAATTTGTTCAATACGAAATACAATATTGGTTTTGGGACGCCAGCTGTGGATGTTTGTTCCACTTGCCTCCGTTTGCGCGAGGGAATAAAACGAGCACTTCATGAGGCAGATAAGAACAAAATAATGACTGAGCTCCGAGTACACAAATTACGAGCTAAAAGCTTTTTTGATATATTAAGAGATGACAGTGTTAATGTTAAGACTTTTAGCTTTGACTGCCAAAAAAACATGCCCCTACCTAGGATCCCGGATCAAGCAACTTACTATTCCAGACAACTTTACATTTTTAATTTCACCATTGTTGAAGGGACTTCCAAAAGTAGACTTACACATGACAACGTTTTTTCATACACATGGTCAGAACTGGAGTGTCCAAAAGGGTCTTGCGAAATAGCTTCTGCAGTCTACCACAGACTAAGAAACACAAATTTCAATCTTGTTGCAGACGGGTGTGGCGGCCAAAATAAGAACTCCATGTTGTTGTTGATGGCTCAAAAATGGTTAGCAATTGATGCTCCTACTAATATCAATACGCTTGAACTTATTTTTCCAGTAACTGGTCATAGTTATTTGCCTCCGGACCGGGTTTTTGGTCAAATTGAGAAGACTGTTCGTAAGAAAACCAGCATAATTCACCTGAAGAGTATTTTGAAGCTTTTGGTAGTGCTGCAACGGTAGTAAAGCTTTCTGACTGTGAGGTACTTGATTGGAAAACTGAAAAAAACAAATGTTTAAAATCCCTACAGAGCTGGCATTTTCAAATCAGCAAGTGTTCAAGAATCATCGTTGAACGTAAAAAGGTAAAACTTGGTTATAAAATCCTTGTGCGAGGTGAAATATTTTACAGATCAAACACTGGACGTAGTTTATCTATTTTCAAAGTGGGAAAAACTGTTGTTGACATCAAACCAAATGTTTTGCCAATGGGTGTTAAGGTAAAACAGTCCAAATTAAACGATGTTAAGGAGTTGCTTAACAAACATTTTGGTTCTGATTGGAAGAATTTTCCTCATTTGCAGTTTTATAAGAACACAGTATATGATCACAACAACTCAACCATTGAAGAAACTGGTGATGATCCTGTTTGCGAACCTTCAGAAGTTGTTAAAGATTTGCGAGTCTAGTGCCAAGGCTTAACCACTACTCTTTTGACATGTACAAGAGTTCTGTGAAATGTTACTTTTCCTAATTACCTGTATTAAAATAAAAATCATACAGAAATTATTTGCCTGGTTTTACTGCTTACACTTTTTCACTGTAGTTAATTTTGAGGTGCAAAACTAGACTTTTCCATTTGTTCAGATGCAAAAGTGGTCATTTCCATTTCCAGATGCAAAAGCGGACATTTCCAAACTTAAAATCCTAAAATTCCTAAGGAAAAAAGAGGAGGCGATAGAATATCCCACTTAAAATCTGGTCATAGAGCAAAGATTAAACAATTTGTTGAGTCCCTGAAATGTAATGAATCTCACTACTGCCGATCATCTTCTTCTGTAAGAGTGTACCTACCCTCTGAAATGAACATCAGAAAACTTTGGAGTTTGTACAACTCCACTGCTTTACCTGAATTTAAAGTACGAGAATGCTTCTTTCGTAATTTGTTCAATACGAAATACAATATTGGTTTTGGGACGCCAGCTGTGGATGTTTGTTCCACTTGCCTCCGTTTGCGCGAGGGAATAAAACGAGCACTTCATGAGGCAGATAAGAACAAAATAATGACTGAGCTCCGAGTACACAAATTACGAGCTAAAAGCTTTTTTGATATATTAAGAGATGACAGTGTTAATGTTAAGACTTTTAGCTTTGACTGCCAAAAAAACATGCCCCTACCTAGGATCCCGGATCAAGCAACTTACTATTCCAGACAACTTTACATTTTTAATTTCACCATTGTTGAAGGGACTTCCAAAAGTAGACTTACACATGACAACGTTTTTTCATACACATGGTCAGAACTGGAGTGTCCAAAAGGGTCTTGCGAAATAGCTTCTGCAGTCTACCACAGACTAAGAAACACAAATTTCAATCTTGTTGCAGACGGGTGTGGCGGCCAAAATAAGAACTCCATGTTGTTGTTGATGGCTCAAAAATGGTTAGCAATTGATGCTCCTACTAATATCAATACGCTTGAACTTATTTTTCCAGTAACTGGTCATAGTTATTTGCCTCCGGACCGGGTTTTTGGTCAAATTGAGAAGACTGTTCGTAAGAAAACCAGCATAATTCACCTGAAGAGTATTTTGAAGCTTTTGGTAGTGCTGCAACGGTAGTAAAGCTATCTGACTGTGAGGTACTTGATTGGAAAACTGAAAAAAACAAATGTTTAAAATCCCTACAGAGCTGGCATTTTCAAATCAGCAAGTGTTCAAGAATCATCATTGAACGTAAAAAGGTAAAACTTGGTTATAAAATCCTTGTGCGAGGTGAAATATTTTACATATCAAACACTGGACGTAGTTTATCTATTTTCAAAGTGGGAAAAACTGTTGTTGACATCAAACCAAATGTTTTGCCAATGGGTGTTAAGGTAAAACAGTCCAAATTAAACGATGTTAAGGAGTTGCTTAACAAACATTTTGGTTCTGATTGGAAGAATTTTCCTCATTTGCAGTTTTATAAGAACACAGTATATGATCACAACAACTCAACCATTGAAGAAACTGGTGATGATCCTGTTTGCGAACCTTCAGAAGTTGTTAAAGATTTGCGAGTCTAGTGCCAAGGCTTAACCACTACTCTTTTGACATGTACAAGAGTTCTGTGAAATGTTACTTTTCCTAATTACCTGTATTAAAATAAAAATCATACAGAAATTATTTCCCTGGTTTTACTGCTTACACTTTTTCACTGTAGTTAATTTTGAGGTGCAAAACTAGACTTTTCCATTTGTTCAGATGCAAAAGTGGTCATTTCCATTTCCAGATGCAAAAGCGGACATTTCCAAACTTAAAATCCTAAAATTCCTAAGGAAAAAAGAGGAGGCGATAGAATATCCCACTTAAAATCTGGTCATAGAGCAAAGATTAAACAATTTGTTGAGTCCCTGAAATGTAATGAATCTCACTACTGCCGATCATCTTCTTCTGTAAGAGTGTACCTACCCTCTGAAATGAACATCAGAAAACTTTGGAGTTTGTACAACTCCACTGCTTTACCTGAATTTAAAGTACGAGAATGCTTCTTTCGTAATTTGTTCAATACGAAATACAATATTGGTTTTGGGACGCCAGCTGTGGATGTTTGTTCCACTTGCCTCCGTTTGCGCGAGGGAATAAAACGAGCACTTCATGAGGCAGATAAGAACAAAATAATGACTGAGCTCCGAGTACACAAATTACGAGCTAAAAGCTTTTTTGATATATTAAGAGATGACAGTGTTAATGTTAAGACTTTTAGCTTTGACTGCCAAAAAAACATGCCCCTACCTAGGATCCCGGATCAAGCAACTTACTATTCCAGACAACTTTACATTTTTAATTTCACCATTGTTGAAGGGACTTCCAAAAGTAGACTTACACATGACAACGTTTTTTCATACACATGGTCAGAACTGGAGTGTCCAAAAGGGTCTTGCGAAATAGCTTCTGCAGTCTACCACAGACTAAGAAACACAAATTTCAATCTTGTTGCAGACGGGTGTGGCGGCCAAAATAAGAACTCCATGTTGTTGTTGATGGCTCAAAAATGGTTAGCAATTGATGCTCCTACTAATATAAATACGCTTGAACTTATTTTTCCAGTAACTGGTCATAGTTATTTGCCTCCGGACCGGGTTTTTGGTCAAATTGAGAAGACTGTTCGTAAGAAAACCAGCATAATTCACCTGAAGAGTATTTTGAAGCTTTTGGTAGTGCTGCACCGGTAGTAAAGCTTTCTGACTGTGAGGTACTTGATTGGAAAACTGAAAAAAACAAATGTTTAAAATCCCTACAGAGCTGGCATTTTCAAATCAGCAAGTGTTCAAGAATCATCGTTGAACGTAAAAAGGTAAAACTTGGTTATAAAATCCTTGTGCGAGGTGAAATATTTTACAGATCAAACACTGGACGTAGTTTATCTATTTTCAAAGTGGGAAAAACTGTTGTTGACATCAAACCAAATGTTTTGCCAATGGGTGTTAAGGTAAAACAGTCCAAATTAAACGATGTTAAGGAGTTGCTTAACAAACATTTTGGTTCTGATTGGAAGAATTTTCCTCATTTGCAGTTTTATAAGAACACAGTATATGATCACAACAACTCAACCATTGAAGAAACTGGTGATGATCCTGTTTGCGAACCTTCAGAAGTTGTTAAAGATTTGCGAGTCTAGTGCCAAGGCTTAACCACTACTCTTTTGACATGTACAAGAGTTCTGTGAAATGTTACTTTTCCTAATTACCTGTATTAAAATAAAAATCATACAGAAATTATTTGCCTGGTTTTACTGCTTACACTTTTTCACTGTAGTTAATTTTGAGGTGCAAAACTAGACTTTTCCATTTGTTCAGATGCAAAAGTGGTCATTTCCATTTCCAGATGCAAAAGCGTACATTTCCAAACTTAAAATTAAAATTATTAAATAATGGTTGCTTAGATACATGGTTTGAGTTGTAATTCATTTTTGGTTACCCTAAAGTTTATTGCAAAAAAAATCTGACATAGAATAACAAAAAAGCCATTATTACAGAAGTTTTTTGAGTTTACTGAAAAATACACGAAATTGGACATGTCCTGTTTTGCTTCTAAACCCCTCAAATATAGAAATAGATTTAACAAACAAATAATTATCAAAACAGCATTAGAGTATTATAAATTTAAAAAAATATCACCAAGCATAAATATAGAAATAGATTTAACGATAAAGTAAGTATCAAATAGTAAATAACAAATATAAAATACCAATGACAAATATAACGCAATCAGACAACAACAACATAAAAAAGTATGTAAGCATTAATAGAATGTATAATTTTCATTACTTTCCGCTACATAGATTTTAATCTTCATTTTATATCTGGGTGTCAAATCAAATAATATGTCATTTCCTAATTTTAAATTAAATTTTTATAATTTTTGGTCCAATATAACAAAATTGTTTTCGACCGATTTCCTTTCCAATACATGGGACAAGAATTGACAATCTATCTAATGATCTTGTATTGACTCTGTTTTCCTTAATATAATATTTATCTATGTGTTTATGCGTATGAATTGCGGAACATATTACATATAGTTTATTTAAAGTTATTATGTTGTTTTAAAAAAATACATGAAAAACTCTATCAAATAGTCAGTGGGAAACTTCTATAGGAGGGTCACCAGAACAAGTTATAATGGTACTACCAAAGGTCATTTAAATTGAATGCACATATATTCGACTAAGTACTTGTTGGTCATTTATGTCATAAGATGATATGCATTTATGTATCTATAATTGTGATTATTAATTTTATAATCATCATCTTCGACATAATCAGCATCATCTTCGTCAAGAAACTGTGATTGTGATAACTTTTGGAACCACTCATCAACACTATCAGCCTTAGATGTTTTATCTGGTGTAAGACATACGTAATTATTAGTAAAATAAAATTCATAGAATCGATGTATAGATAGTTGCTGGAAAGGAAGTCTTGTATTACATTTTAAATTATTTTGTACATTCTTGTTCTGCCTTACTTGACTTGAATTCATATTAATGTTTATAATGTTTAAACTCTGTGCTAATTTTTCTTGAAGTTTAGTTATCTGTAATATGTGTGCACCATGGTTTACCGATGCTTTATCTTGCTGTTTTTCTTTATTTGTGACTATTTCACTTTCTAACCTAGAATTATTTTCCAGGTCTTTTGTCTTTTTAGCTTCTTTATTTACTTGTGTGACATTATTTTCCAAAAATATACTACCTGGACTATTACAAGTATTTTTGCTCGAATCATTTCCTCCAGCACACTCATTTGGTTTTGTGTCAAACGCTTCGTGACCATCAATATTTTCTGTTTCTAGATCTTTCGCATTGTTTAATTCTACCACTGCTTCTTTCACATGTTGTATCTTCAAATACATATTTTCAGTTTCATTTTTCTCACCATTCTTTTGATCCAAGACATCAATTTTCGTTTGACAAACAGCGTTCGTTTGCAAAATGAAACATTTAATGTTTAGGTCTACAGGACTTTAAAGGCGCAGAAGTTTGGCCATTTCACCCCTAGGGTACAACTTTCTGTGACAGTTCTTTGTCCCTCCAGCTTAATAGACTTTACCAGTTCTATTTCTTTAAAAACACTGTGTACATTACTGCTCAAACATCTCAATATAACTAGATGAATACAAACTAAAAGAGTTAGTTTTACAAAGATATTAAGAGATGTAAGATCAACAAATAATATTCGAAATATCAACAAGCATAAATATATAAATATATTTAACAAACAAATAATTATCAAAACAGCCTCAGGGTATTATAAATTACGAATAATATCACCAAGCATAAATATAGAAATAGATTTAACAAACAAATATTTATCAAAACAGCATTAGAGTTTAGAACGGTGTTCGATATTTATTGAGGAGAGAATGTTTACTAAACAAGGATATTGTGCCTTGCTCTCCACCTCCCTAGGTAACTGTAATCTGTTACCTTGTGTAGCAGAGTTGCTGGAATCTGCAACTCCTCAGCTACTTATCAGAAAATCAAGTTTAAATTTATATACATTTGAGGTTTAAGTTCAGTCTCATTAAATTTTGAAAAGGGCACTCCAGAAAGAAGGAGTATGTAAAAGCGAGTCGAACGCTCGTACCGCCCAGTGAATTGTGATTATCATCAATGACATGACATCACTTCTTTTCACTATAATGTTAGTCTTGTAGTGGTCTTCGGACCCTATCTACGACTGAAGAGACCTTAAACAAAGTCGAAACAACAGAAGCACACCTCATCCTGAAAGACGGAATGGTTGTAATTTATTGACGCAGGCTCAATCAATTTAGAACATACAAGCCACGCCGGAACGGATTTTCGACACACACACGAAACGTAACGTGCGCCGACATCAATACTCGGAGAGGTTGATGTTTTGGTGTTTTGAATTCTAAATGTAATATAAAACAATTGGCAAAGGGTTATATCCCTTTCAACCTTATAAAAATGATAACCCATGTAATGGCGATCAATAATTTCCTATCACTATTACGCGCAACCGGGTTACAAGACGTGGGGCACGCTGATTTTAATCGCAGCTATCAACCAGTAAAAAGCCATCTAGGCTATGGAACCCACACGATCGCCGGATAAGCAGATGCTGACACGAATTGTGAAAATAGAGCCTAAACGTGCAACCTGTTTGAATGGTACAAACGATCTTGAACGTCTGATTGAGAAAGACGAACCTCACATCCACCGATGATTTAAGAACTATACACCCTACCGCAACACCTTTATACCAATACAAAAATTTTGAGTGTTACACTAGTTAGGTGCAAGTGTTCAACACTTCCACTTCTATATTTAAAATTCTAAATTTTGATAGGTTTGTGGAAAGAAGCAAAGTGCTATGAATTTGGGTTTAACATTCAGGTAAGAACGCCCTAGTGGCGGATCGTTTTCATCCAATGTAAATGAGTGTGTTGCCTTAGAGCAACACCAAGAAGTACCATCTGTTTCGTCTCAGAGCTAAAAAGCTCGTACCTCATCAGGTGTAACACTTTAGTACACGACAGATTTAATAATTAAAGGTTAACTTCAGATGAAGAGATTCTGAAGTATAAAATTGTCGAAAACGAATTAAAATCAATTGAAAACTTAATTCGGTCAAACTTGTAATTTTGAAATTTTGGAACAAACTGATTTCTGAGTTCACGGGGGCACACCCGAGTCCTATAGTTAGAACGGTGTTCGATATTTTATTGTAGGAGAGAATGGTTTACTAAACAGAGGATATTGTGCCTTGCTCTCCACCTCCTAGTGTAACTGTAATCTGTTTAACCTGTGTAGCAGAGTTGCTGGAATCTGCAACTCCTCAGCTACTTAAACAGAAAAATCAAGTTTAAATTTATATACATTTGAGGTTTAAGTTTCAGTCTCATTAAATTTTGAAAAGTGCACTCCAGAAAGAAGGAGTAATGTAAAAGCGAGTCGAACGCTCGTTACCGCCCAGTGAAATTGTGATTATCATCAATGACATGACATCACTTCTTTTCACTAAGTAATGTTGTCTTGTAGTGGTCTTCGGACCTATCTACGTACTGAAGAGACTAAACAAGAGTCGAAATAAACAACAGAAAGCACACCTCCATCCTGAAAGACGGAATGGTTGTTAATTTATTGACGCAGGCTCAATCAATTTAGAACATACAAGGCAAGCCACGCCGGAAACGAGATTCGGACACACACGAAACGTAACGTGCGCCGACATCAATACTCGGAGAGTTTTGATGTTTTGGTTTTGAATTCTAAATGTAATTAAAACAATTGGCAAAGGGTTTATCCCTTTCAACCTTATAAAATGAATAACCTGTAATGGCGTCAATAATTCCCTATCACTATTACGCGCAACGGGTTACAGACGTGGGGCACGCTGATTTTAATCGCACCGCTATCAACCAGTAAAAGCCATCTTGCTATGGGAACCCAACACGGATCGCCGGATAAGCAGATGCTGACACGAATTGTGAAATAGAGCCTAAACGTGCAACTAGTTTGATTGGTACAAACGATCTTGAACGTCCTGATTGAGAAGACGACCTCACATCACCGAGGATTTAAGAACTATACACCCTACCGCAACACCTTATACCAATACAAATTTTTGAGTGTTACACTAGTTAGGTGCAAGTGTTCAACACTTCACTTCTATATTTAAAATTCTAAATTATGAAGGTTTGTGGAAAGAAGCAAAGTGCTATGAATTTGGGGGTTTACATCAGGTAAGAACGCCCTAGTGGCGGATCGTTTCAACCAATGTAAAATGTTTGTGTTGCCTTGAGCAACACCAAGAATGTACCATCTGTTTCGGTCTCAGAGGCTAAAAAAGCTCGTACCTCATCAGTGTACACTTAGTACACGACAGATTTAATAATTAAAGGTTAACTTCAGATGAAAGAGATTCTGAAGTATAAACATTTCGAAAACGAATTAAAATCAATTGAAACTTAATATCGGTCAAACTTGTAATTTTGAACATTTTGGAACAAACTGATTTCTGAGTTTTCACGGGGGCACACCCGAGTCTATATTTAGAACGGTGTTCGATATTTTATTGAGGACGAGAATGTATACTAAACAAGGATATTGTTGCCTTGCTCTCCACCCTCCCTAGGTAACTGTAATCTGTTACCTTTGTAGCAGAGTTGCTGGAATCTGCAACTCCTCAGCTACTTATCAGAAAATCAAGTTTAAATTTATATACATTTGAGGTTTAAGTTCAGCTCTCATTAAAATTTTGAAAAGGGCACTCCAGAAAGAAGGAGTATGTAAAAGCGAGTCGAACGCTGTTTTTCCCCCCCCGTACCGCCCAGTGAATTGTGATTATCATCATGACATGACATCACTTTCTTTTCACTATAATGTTGTCTTGTAGTGGTCTTCGGACCTATCTACGACATGAAGAGACTAAATCAAAGTCGAAACAACAGAAGCACACCTCCATCCTGAAAGACGGAATGGTTGTAATTTATTGACTGCAGGCTCAATCGAATTTAGAACATACAAGCCACGCCGGAACGGATTCGGACACACACGAAACGTAAACGTGCGCCGACATCAATACTCGGAGAGGTTGATGTTTTGGTTTTGAATTCTAAATGTAATTAAAACAATTTGGCAAAGGGTTTATCCCTTTTCAACCTTATAAAATGATAACCTGTAATGGCGTCAATAATTCCCTATCACTATTACGCGCAACCGGAGTTAAAGACGTGGGGCACGCTGATTTTAATCGCAGCTATCAACCAGTATAAGCCATCTTGGCTATGGGAACCCACACGATCGCCGATAAGCAGATGCTGACACGAATTGTGAAATAGAGCCTAAACGTGCAACTGTTTTGATGGTATAAAAAATAAACGATCTTGAACGTCTGATTGAGAGACGACCTCACATCACCGAGGATTTAAGAACTATACACCCTACCCACCGCAACAACCTTATACCAATACAAATTTTGAGTGTTACACCTAGTTAGGTCAAGTGTTCAAACACTTCACTTCTATATTTAAAATTCTAAATTTTGAAGGTTTGTGGAAAGAAGCAAAGTGCTATGAAATTTGGGGGTTTACATGCAGGTAAGAACGCCCTAGTGCGGATCGTTTTTCATCCCAATGTAAATGTGTGTTTTGCCTTGAGCAACACCAAGAAGTACCATTCTGTTTCGGAGTCTCAGAGCAAAAAGCTCGTACCTCATCAGGTGTACACTTTCTGTCATATAGAAGTGAAGTGTTGAACACTTGCACCTAACTAGTGTAACACCTCAAAATTTGTAATTGGTATTGTATAAGGTGTTGCGGTAGGGTGTATAGTTTCTTCTTAAAATCCTCGGTGATGTGAGGTCGTCTTCTCAATCAGACGTTTTTCAAGATCGTTTTGTACCATCAAACAGTTGCACGTTTAGGCTCTCAATTTCACAATTCGTGTCAGCATCTGCTTAATCCGGCGATCATCGTGTGGGTTCCCCATAGCCAAGATGGCTTTTACTGGTTGATAGCTGCGATTTAAAAATCAGCGTGCCCCACGTTCTTTAAACCCGGTTGCGGGGGGCGTAATAGTGATAGGGAATTATTGACGCCATTACAGGTTATCATTTTATAAGGTTGAAAGGGATAAACCCTTTGCCAATTGTTTTAAATTACATTTAGAATTCAAAACCAAAACCTCAACCTCTTCCGAGTATTGATGTCGGCGCCACGTTACGTTTCGTGTGTGTCCGAATCCGTTCCGCGTGGCTTGTATGTTCTAAATTGATTGAGCCTGCGTCAATAAATTACAACCATTCCGTCTTTCAGGATGGAGGTGTGCTTACTGTTGTTTCGACTTTGTTTAGTCTCTTCAGTCGGTAGATAGGGTCCGAAGACCACTACAAAGACAACATTATAGTGAAAAGAAGTGATGTCATTGTCATTGATGATAATCACAAATACACTGGGCGGTACGAGCGTTTCCGACTCGCTTTTACATACTCCTTCTTTCTGGAGTGCCCTTTTCAAAATTTAATGACGGAGACTGAACTTAAACCTCAAATGTATATAAATTTAAACTTGATTTTCTGATAAGTAGCTGAGGAGTTGCAGATTCCAGCAACTCTGCTACACAAGGTAACAGATTACAGTTACCTAGGGAGGTGGAGAGCAAGGCACAATATCCCTTGTTTAGTAAACATTCTCTCCTCAATAAATATCGAACACCGTTCTAAATATAGACTCGGGTGTGCCCCCGTGAACTCAGAAATCAGTTTGTTCCAAAAAAATTTCAAAATTACAAGTTTGACCGAATTAAGTTTCAATTGATTTTAATTCCGTTTTCGAAACATTTTATACTTCAGAATCTCTTCTTCATCTGAAGTTAACCTTTAATTTATTAAATCTGTCGTGTACTAAAGTGTACACCTGATGAGGTACGAGCTTTTTAGCTCTGAGACCGAAACGAGATGGTACTTCTTGGTGTTGCTCAAGGCAACACACATTTACATTTGGATGAAACGATCCCGCCATTAGGGCGTTCTTACCTGATGTAAACCCCAAAATTCATAGCACTTTGCTTCTTTCCACAAACCATTCAAAATTTAGAAAATTTTAAATATAGAAGTGAAGTGTTGAACACTTGCAAAACCCCTAACTAGTGTAACCACTCAAGAAATTTGTATTGGTATAAGGTGTTGCGGTGGGTAGGGTGTATAGTTCTTAAATCCTCGGTGATGTGAGGTCGTCTTCTCAATCAGACGTTCAAGATCGTTTGTACCATCCAAACAAGTTGCACGTTTAGGCTCTATTTCACAATTCGTGTCAGCATCTGCTTATCCGGCGATCGTGTGGGTTCCCATAGCCAAGAATGGCTTTTACTGGTTGATAGCTGCGATTAAAATCAGCGTGCCGCCCACGTCCTTTTAACCCTGTTTGCGCGTAATAGTGATAGGGAATTATTGACGCCATTACAGGTTATCATTTTATAAGGTTGAAAGGGATAAACCCTTTGCCAATTGTTTTAATTACATGAAGAATTCAAAACCAAAACATCAACCTCTCCGAGTATTGATGTCGGCGCACGTTACGTTATTCGTGTGTGTTCACCGAATCCGTTCCGGCGTGGCTTGTATGTTCTAAATTGATTGAGCCTGCGTCAATAAATTACAACCATTCCGTCTTTCAGGATGGAGGTGTGCTTCTGTTGTTTCGACTTTGTTTTAGTCTCTTCAGTCGTAGATAGGTCCGAATGACCACTACAAGACAACATTATAGTGAAAAGAAGTGATGTCATGTTCATTGAAGATAAATCAACAATTCACTGGGCGGTTATCGAGCGTTCGACTCGCTTTTACATACTCCTTCTTTCTGGAGTGCCCTTTTTATCAAAATTGTTAAATGAGACTGAACTTAAAACCTCAAATGTATATAAATTTAAACTTGATTTTCTGATAAGTAGCTGAGGAGTTTGCAGATTCCAGCAACTCTGCTACACAAGGTAACAGATTACAGTTACCTATGGGAGGTGGAGAGCAAGGCACAATATCCTTGTTTAGCATTAGAGTATTATAAAATTTCAAAAAATATCACCAAGCATAAATACAGAAATATATTTGACGATAAAATAAGTATCAAACAGTAAATAACAAATATAAAATACCAATGACAAATATAACGCAATCAGACAACAACATAAAAAAGTATGTAAGCATTAATAGAATGTATAATGTAAATGTATAATTTGAGGTTGAGTGGTAGAGAGGGCTAAATAGCCCTAACTCCGCCTCTTGAATAAAGGCATATTTCATTTCATTTCATTTCAATTTTCATTACTTTCCGCTACATAGATTTTAATCTTCATTTTATATCTGGGTGTCAAATCAAATAATATGTCATTTCCTAATTTTAAAGTAAATTATTTATTATTTTCGGTCCAATATAACAAATTTGTTTTCGAGCGATTTCCTTTCCAATACATGGGACAAGAATTGACAATCTATCTGATG
Source organism: Homalodisca vitripennis (assembly GCF_021130785.1). Lineage (NCBI taxonomy): Eukaryota > Metazoa > Arthropoda > Insecta > Hemiptera > Cicadellidae > Homalodisca > Homalodisca vitripennis. Next base: position 1,125,548 of record NC_060215.1, on the reverse strand, counting down.
ATCTTGTATTGACTCTGTTTTCCTTAATATAATATTTATCTATGTGTTAATGCGTATGAATTGCTGAACATATTACATATAGTTTATTTAAAGTTATTATGTTGTTTTAAAAAATACATGAAAAATTCTATCAAATAGTCAGTGGGGAACTTCTATAGGAGGGTCACCGGAACAAGTTAAAATGGTACTACCAAAGGTCATTTAAATTGAATGCACATATATTCGACTAAGTACTTGTTGGTCATATTTATTTCATAAGATGATATGCAGTTATGTATCTATAATTGTGATTATTAATCTTATAATCATCATCTTCGACATAATCAGCATCATCTTCGTCAAGAAACTGTGATTGTGATAACTTTTGTAACCACTCATCAACACTATCAGCCTTAGATGTTTTATCTGGTGTAAGACATACGTAATTATTAGTAAAATAAAATTCATAGAATCAATGTATAGATAGTTGCTGGAAAGGAAGTCTTGTATTACATTTTAAATTATTTTGTACATTCTTGTTCTGCCTTACTTGACTTGAATTCATATTAATGTTCATAATGTTTAAACTCTGTGCTAATATTTCTTGAAGTTTAGTTATCTGTAATATATGTGCACCATGGTTTACCAATGCTTTATCTTGCTATTTTTCTTTATTTGTGACTATTTCACTTTCTAAAATAGAATTATTTTCCAGGTCTTTTGTCTTTTTAGCTTCTTTATTTACTTGTGTGACATTATTTTCCAAAAATATACTGCCTGGACTATTACAAGTATTTTTGCTCGTATCATTTCCTCCAACCATTGAAGAAACTGGTGATGATCCTGCTTGCGAACCTTCAGAAGTTGTTAAAGATTTGCGAGTCTAGTGCCAAGGCTTAACCACTACTCTTTTGACATGTACAAGAGTTCTGTGAAATGTTACTTTTCCTAATTACCTGTATTAAAATAAAAATCATACAGAAATTATTTGCCTGGTTTTACTGCTTACACTTTTTCACTGTAGTTAATTTTGAGGTGCAAAACTAGACTTTTCCATTTGTTCAGATGCAAAAGTGGTCATTTCCATTTCCAGATGCAAAAGCGGACATTTCCAAACTTAAAATCCTAAAATTCCTAAGGAAAAAAGAGGAGGCGATAGAATATCCCACTTAAAATCTGGTCATAGAGAAAAGATTAAACAATTTGTTGAGTCCCTGAAATGTAATGAATCTCACTACTGCCGATCATCTTCTTCTGTAAGAGTGTACCTACCCCCTGAAATGAACATCAGAACACTTTGGAGTTTGTACAACTCCACTGCTTTACCTGAATTTAAAGTACGAGAATGCTTCTTTCGTAATTTGTTCAATACGAAATACAATATTGGTTTTGGGATGCCAGCTGTGGATGTTTGTTCCACTTGCCTCCGTTTGCGCGAGGGATTAAAACGAGCACTTCATGAGTCAGATAAGAACAAAATAATGACTGAGCTCCGAGTACACAAATTACGAGCTAAAAGTTTTTTTGATATATTAATGTTTAAAATCCCTATAGAGCTGGCATTTTCAAATCAGCAAGTGTTCAAGAATCATCATTGAACGTAAAAAGGTAAAACTTGGTTATAAAATCCTTGTGCGAGGTGAAATATTTTACAGATCAAACACTGGACGTAGTTTATCTATTTTCAAAGTGGGAAAAACTATTGTTGACATCAAACCAAATGTTTTGCCAATGAGTGTTAAGGTGAAACAGTCCAAATTAAACGATGTTAAGGAGTTGCTTAACAAACATTTTGGTTCTGATTGGAAGAATTTTCCTCATTTGCAGTTTTATAAGAACACAGTATATGATCACAACAACTCAACCATTGAAGAAACTGGTGATGATCCTGTTTGCGAACCTTCAGAAGTTGTTAAAGATTTGCGAGTCTAGTGCCAAGGCTTAACCACTACTCTTTTGACATGTACAAGAGTTCTGTGAAATGTTACTTTTCCTAATTACCTGTATTAAAATAAAAATCATACAGAAATTATTTGCCTGGTTTTACTGCTTACACTTTTTCACTGTAGTTAATTTTGAGGTGCAAAACTAGACTTTTCCATTTGTTCAGATGTAAAAGTGGTCATTTCCATTTCCAGATGCAAAAGCGGATATTTCCAAACTTAAAATCCTAAAATTCCTAAGGAAAAAAGAGGAGGCGATAGAATATCCCACTTAAAATCTGGTCATAGAGCAAAGATTAAACAATTTGTTGAGTCCCTGAAATGTAATGAATCTCACTACTGCCGATCATCTTCTTCTGTAAGAGTGTACCTACCCTCTGAAATGAACATCAGAAAACTTTGGAGTTTGTACAACTCCACTGCTTTACCTGAATTTAAAGTACGAGAATGCTTCTTTCGTAATTTGTTCAATACGAAATACAATATTGGTTTTGGGACGCCAGCTGTGGATGTTTGTTCCACTTGCCTCCGTTTGCGCGAGGGAATAAAACGAGCACTTCATGAGGCAGATAAGAACAAAATAATGACTGAGCTCCGAGTACACAAATTACGAGCTAAAAGCTTTTTTGATATATTAAGAGATGACAGTGTTAATGTTAAGACTTTTAGCTTTGACTGCCAAAAAAACATGCCCCTACCTAGGATCCCGGATCAAGCAACTTACTATTCCAGACAACTTTACATTTTTAATTTCACCATTGTTGAAGGGACTTCCAAAAGTAGACTTACACATGACAACGTTTTTTCATACACATGGTCAGAACTGGAGTGTCCAAAAGGGTCTTGCGAAATAGCTTCTGCAGTCTACCACAGACTAAGAAACACAAATTTCAATCTTGTTGCAGACGGGTGTGGCGGCCAAAATAAGAACTCCATGTTGTTGTTGATGGCTCAAAAATGGTTAGCAATTGATGCTCCTACTAATATCAATACGCTTGAACTTATTTTTCCAGTAACTGGTCATAGTTATTTGCCTCCGGACCGGGTTTTTGGTCAAATTGAGAAGACTGTTCGTAAGAAAACCAGCATAATTCACCTGAAGAGTATTTTGAAGCTTTTGGTAGTGCTGCAACGGTAGTAAAGCTTTCTGACTGTGAGGTACTTGATTGGAAAACTGAAAAAAACAAATGTTTAAAATCCCTACAGAGCTGGCATTTTCAAATCAGCAAGTGTTCAAGAATCATCATTGAACGTAAAAAGGTAAAACTTGGTTATAAAATCCTTGTGCGAGGTGAAATATTTTACAGATCAAACACTGGACGTAGTTTATCTATTTTCAAAGTGGGAAAAACTGTTGTTGACATCAAACCAAATGTTTTGCCAATGGGTGTTAAGGTAAAACAGTCCAAATTAAACGATGTTAAGGAGTTGCTTAACAAACATTTTGGTTCTGATTGGAAGAATTTTCCTCATTTGCAGTTTTATAAGAACACAGTATATGATCACAACAACTCAACCATTGAAGAAACTGGTGATGATCCTGTTTGCGAACCTTCAGAAGTTGTTAAAGATTTGCGAGTCTAGTGCCAAGGCTTAACCACTACTCTTTTGACATGTACAAGAGTTCTGTGAAATGTTACTTTTCCTAATTACCTGTATTAAAATAAAAATCATACAGAAATTATTTGCCTGGTTTTACTGCTTACACTTTTTCACTGTAGTTAATTTTGAGGTGCAAAACTAGACTTTTCCATTTGTTCAGATGCAAAAGTGGTCATTTCCATTTCCAGATGCAAAAGCGGACATTTCCAAACTTAAAATCCTAAAATTCCTAAGGAAAAAAGAGGAGGCGATAGAATATCCCACTTAAAATCTGGTCATAGAGCAAAGATTAAACAATTTGTTGAGTCCCTGAAATGTAATGAATCTCACTACTGCCGATCATCTTCTTCTGTAAGAGTGTACCTACCCTCTGAAATGAACATCAGAAAACTTTGGAGTTTGTACAACTCCACTGCTTTACCTGAATTTAAAGTACGAGAATGCTTCTTTCGTAATTTGTTCAATACGAAATACAATATTGGTTTTGGGACGCCAGCTGTGGATGTTTGTTCCACTTGCCTCCGTTTGCGCGAGGGAATAAAACGAGCACTTCATGAGGCAGATAAGAACAAAATAATGACTGAGCTCCGAGTACACAAATTACGAGCTAAAAGCTTTTTTGATATATTAAGAGATGACAGTGTTAATGTTAAGACTTTTAGCTTTGACTGCCAAAAAAACATGCCCCTACCTAGGATCCCGGATCAAGCAACTTACTATTCCAGACAACTTTACATTTTTAATTTCACCATTGTTGAAGGGACTTCCAAAAGTAGACTTACACATGACAACGTTTTTTCATACACATGGTCAGAACTGGAGTGTCCAAAAGGGTCTTGCGAAATAGCTTCTGCAGTCTACCACAGACTAAGAAACACAAATTTCAATCTTGTTGCAGACGGGTGTGGCGGCCAAAATAAGAACTCCATGTTGTTGTTGATGGCTCAAAAATGGTTAGCAATTGATGCTCCTACTAATATCAATACGCTTGAACTTATTTTTCCAGTAACTGGTCATAGTTATTTGCCTCCGGACCGGGTTTTTGGTCAAATTGAGAAGACTGTTCGTAAGAAAACCAGCATAATTCACCTGAAGAGTATTTTGAAGCTTTTGGTAGTGCTGCAACGGTAGTAAAGCTTTCTGACTGTGAGGTACTTGATTGGAAAACTGAAAAAAACAAATGTTTAAAATCCCTACAGAGCTGGCATTTTCAAATCAGCAAGTGTTCAAGAATCATCGTTGAACGTAAAAAGGTAAAACTTGGTTATAAAATCCTTGTGCGAGGTGAAATATTTTACAGATCAAACACTGGACGTAGTTTATCTATTTTCAAAGTGGGAAAAACTGTTGTTGACATCAAACCAAATGTTTTGCCAATGGGTGTTAAGGTAAAACAGTCCAAATTAAACGATGTTAAGGAGTTGCTTAACAAACATTTTGGTTCTGATTGGAAGAATTTTCCTCATTTGCAGTTTTATAAGAACACAGTATATGATCACAACAACTCAACCATTGAAGAAACTGGTGATGATCCTGTTTGCGAACCTTCAGAAGTTGTTAAAGATTTGCGAGTCTAGTGCCAAGGCTTAACCACTACTCTTTTGACATGTACAAGAGTTCTGTGAAATGTTACTTTTCCTAATTACCTGTATTAAAATAAAAATCATACAGAAATTATTTGCCTGGTTTTACTGCTTACACTTTTTCACTGTAGTTAATTTTGAGGTGCAAAACTAGACTTTTCCATTTGTTCAGATGCAAAAGTGGTCATTTCCATTTCTAGATGCAAAAGCGTACATTTCCAAACTTAAAATTAAAATTATTAAATAATGGTTGCTTAGATACATGGTTTGAGTTGTAATTCATTTTTGGTTACCCTAAAGTTTATTGCAAAAAAAATCTGACATAGAATAACAAAAAAGCCATTATTACAGAAGTTTTTTGAGTTTACTGAAAAATACACGAAATTGGACATGTCCTGTTTTGCTTCTAAACCCCTCAAATATAGAAATAGATTTAACAAACAAATAATTATCAAAACAGCATTAGAGTATTATAAATTTAAAAAAATATCACCAAGCATAAATATAGAAATAGATTTAACGATAAAATAAGTATCAAATAGTAAATAACAAATATAAAATACCAATGACAAATATAACGCAATCAGACAACAACAACATAAAAAAGTATGTAAGCATTAATAGAATGTATAATTTTCATTACTTTCCGCTACATAGATTTTAATCTTCATTTTATATCTGGGTGTCAAATCAAATAATATGTCATTTCCTAATTTTAAAGTAAATTATTTATTATTTTTGGTCCAATATAACAAAATTGTTTTCGAGCGATTTCCTTTCCAATACATGGGACAAGAATTGACAATCTATCTGATGATCTTGTATTGACTCTGTTTTCCTTAATATAATATTTATCTATGTGTTTATGCGTATGAATTGCTGAACATATTACATATAGTTTATTTAAAGTTATTATGTTGTTTTAAAAAAATACATGAAAAACTCTATCAAATAGTCAGTGGGAAACTTCTATAGGAGGGTCACCAGAACAAGTTATAATGGTACTACCAAAGGTCATTTAAATTGAATGCACATATATTCGACTAAGTACTTGTTGGTCATTTATGTCATAAGATGATATGCATTTATGTATCTATAATTGTGATTATTAATTTTATAATCATCATCTTCGACATAATCAGCATCATCTTCGTCAAGAAACTGTGATTGTGATAACTTTTGGAACCACTCATCAACACTATCAGCCTTAGATGTTTTATCTGGTGTAAGACATACGTAATTATTAGTAAAATAAAATTCATAGAATCGATGTATAGATAGTTGCTGGAAAGGAAGTCTTGTATTACATTTTAAATTATTTTGTACATTCTTGTTCTGCCTTACTTGACTTGAATTCATATTAATGTTCATAATGTTTAAACTCTGTGCTAATTTTTCTTGAAGTTTAGTTATCTGTAATATGTGTGCACCATGGTTTACCAATGCTTTATCTTGTTGTTTTTCTTTATTTGTGACTATTTCACTTTCTAACCTAGAATTATTTTCCAGGTCTTTTGTCTTTTTAGCTTCTTTATTTACTTGTGTGACATTATTTTCCAAAAAATATACTACCTGGACTATTACAAGTATTTTTGCTCGTATCATTTCCTCCAGCACACTCATTTGGTTTTGTGTCAAACGCTTCGTGACCATCAATATTTTCTGTTTCTAGATCTTTCGCATTGTTTAATTCTACCACTGCTTCTTTCTCATGTTGTATCTTCAAATACATATTTTCAGTTTCATTTTTCTCACCATTCTTTTGATCCAAGACATCAATTTTCGTTTGACAAACAGCGTTCGTTTGCAAAATGAAACATTTAATGTTTAGGTCTATAGGACTTTAAAGGCGCAGAAGTTTGGCCATTTCACCCCTAGGGTACAACTTTCTGTGACAGTTCTTTGTCCCTCCAGCTTAATGGACTTTACCAGTTCTATTTCTTGAAAAACACTGTGTACATTACTGCTCAAACATCTCAATATAACTAGATGAATACAAACTAAAAGAGTTAGTTTTACAAAGATATTAAGAGATGTAAGATCAACAAATAATATTCGAAATATCAACAAGCATAAATATATAAATATATTTAACAAACAAATAATTATCAAAACAGCCTCAGGGTATTATAAATTACAAAAAATATCACCAAGCATAAATATAGAAATAGATTTAACAAACAAATAATTATCAAAACAGCATTAGAGTATTATAAATTTCAAAAATATCACCAAGCATAAATATAGAAATAGATTTAACGATAAAATAAGTATCAAATAGTAAATAACAAATATAAAATACCAATGACAAATATAACGCAATCAGACAACAACAACATAAAAAAGTATGTAAGCATTAATAGAATGTATAATTTTCATTACTTTCCGCTACATAGATTTTAATCTTCATTTTATATCTGGGTGTCAAATCAAATAATATGTCATTTCCTAATTTTAAAGTAAATTATTTATTATTTTTGGTCCAATATAACAAAATTGTTTTCGAGCGATTTCCTTTCCAATACATGGGACAAGAATTGACAATCTATCTGATGATCTTGTATTGACTCTGTTTTCCTTAATATAATATTTATCTATGTGTTTATGCGTATGAATTGCTGAACATATTACATATAGTTTATTTAAAGTTATTATGTTGTTTTAAAAAAATACATGAAAAATTCTATCAAATAGTCAGTGGGAAACTTCTATAGGAGGGTCACCAGAACAAGTTATAATGGTACTACCAAAGGTCATTTAAATTGAATGCACATATATTCGACTAAGTACTTGTTGGTCATTTATGTCATAAGATGATATGCATTTATGTATCTATAATTGTGATTATTAATTTTATAATCATCATCTTCGACATAATCAGCATCATCTTCGTCAAGAAACTGTGATTGTGATAACTTTTGGAACCACTCATCAACACTATCAGCCTTAGATGTTTTATCTGGTGTAAGACATACGTAATTATTAGTAAAATAAAATTCATAGAATCGATGTATAGATAGTTGCTGGAAAGGAAGTCTTGTATTACATTTTAAATTATTTTGTACATTCTTGTTCTGCCTTACTTGACTTGAATTCATATTAATGTTCATAATGTTTAAACTCTGTGCTAATTTTTCTTGAAGTTTAGTTATCTGTAATATGTGTGCACCATGGTTTACCAATGCTTTATCTTGCTGTTTTTCTTTATTTGTGACTATTTCACTTTCTAACCTAGAATTATTTTCCAGGTCTTTTGTCTTTTTAGCTTCTTTATTTACTTGTGTGACATTATTTTCCAAAAATATACTACCTGGACTATTACAAGTATTTTTGCTCGTATCATTTCCTCCAGCACACTCATTTGGTTTTGTGTCAAACGCTTCGTGACCATCAATATTTTCTGTTTCTAGATCTTTCGCATTGTTTAATTCTACCACTGCTTCTTTCTCATGTTGTATCTTCAAATACATATTTTCAGTTTCATTTTTCTCACCATTCTTTTGATCCAAGACATCAATTTTCGTTTGACAAACAGCGTTCGTTTGCAAAATGAAACATTTAATGTTTAGGTCTATAGGACTTTAAAGGCGCAGAAGTTTGGCCATTTCACCCCTAGGGTACAACTTTCTGTGACAGTTCTTTGTCCCTCCAGCTTAATGGACTTTACCAGTTCTATTTCTTGAAAAACACTGTGTACATTACTGCTCAAACATCTCAATATAACTAGATGAATACAAACTAAAAGAGTTAGTTTTACAAAGATATTAAGAGATGTAAGATCAACAAATAATATTCGAAATATCAACAAGCATAAATATATAAATATATTTAACAAACAAATAATTATCAAAACAGCCTCAGGGTATTATAAATTACAAAAAATATCACCAAGCATAAATATAGAAATAGATTTAACAAACAAATAATTATCAAAACAGCATTAGAGTATTATAAATTTCAAAAAATATCACCAAGCATAAATATAGAAATAGATTTAACGATAAAATAAGTATCAAATAGTAAATAACAAATATAAAATACCAATGACAAATATAACGCAATCAGACAACAACAACATAAAAAAGTATGTAAGCATTAATAGAATGTATAATTTTCATTACTTTCCGCTACATAGATTTTAATCTTCATTTTATATCTGGGTGTCAAATCAAATAATATGTCATTTCCTAATTTTAAAGTAAATTATTTATTATTTTTGGTCCAATATAACAAAATTGTTTTCGAGCGATTTCCTTTCCAATACATGGGACAAGAATTGACAATCTATCTGATGATCTTGTATTGACTCTGTTTTCCTTAATATAATATTTATCTATGTGTTTATGCGTATGAATTGCTGAACATATTACATATAGTTTATTTAAAGTTATTATGTTGTTTTAAAAAAATACATGAAAAACTCTATCAAATAGTCAGTGGGGAACTTCTATAGGAGGGTCACCAGAACAAGTTATAATGGTACTACCAAAGGTCATTTAAATTGAATGCACATATATTCGACTAAGTACTTGTTGGTCATATTTATGTCATAAGATGATATGCATTTATGTATCTATAATTGTGATTATTAATTTTATAATCATCATCTTCGACATAATCAGCATCATCTTCGTCAAGAAACTGTGATTGTGATAACTTTTGGAACCACTCATCAACACTATCAGCCTTAGATGTTTTATCTGGTGTAAGACATACGTAATTATTAGTAAAATAAAATTCATAGAATCGATGTATAGATAGTTGCTGGAAAGGAAGTCTTGTATTACATTTTAAATTATTTTGTACATTCTTGTTCTGCCTTACTTGACTTGAATTCATATTAATGTTCATAATGTTTAAACTCTGTGCTAATTTTTCTTGAAGTTTAGTTATCTGTAATATGTGTGCACCATGGTTTACCAATGCTTTATCTTGCTGTTTTTCTTTATTTGTGACTATTTCACTTTCTAACCTAGAATTATTTTCCAGGTCTTTTGTCTTTTTAGCTTCTTTATTTACTTGTGTGACATTATTTTCCAAAAATATACTACCTGGACTATTACAAGTATTTTTGCTCGTATCATTTCCTCCAGCACACTCATTTGGTTTTGTGTCAAACGCTTCGTGACCATCAATATTTTCTGTTTCTAGATCTTTCGCATTGTTTAATTCTACCACTGCTTCTTTCTCATGTTGTATCTTCAAATACATATTTTCAGTTTCATTTTTCTCACCATTCTTTTAATCCAAGACATCAATTTTCGTTTGACAAACAGCGTTCGTTTGCAAAATGAAACATTTAATGTTTAGGTCTATAGGACTTTAAAGGCGCAGAAGTTTGGCCATTTCACCCCTAGGGTACAACTTTCTGTGACAGTTCTTTGTCCCTCCAGCTTAATGGACTTTACCAGTTCTATTTCTTGAAAAACACTGTGTACATTACTGCTCAAACATCTCAATATAACTAGATGAATACAAACTAAAAGAGTTAGTTTTACAAAGATATTAAGAGATGTAAGATCAACAAATAATATTCGAAATATCAACAAGCATAAATATATAAATATATTTAACAAACAAATAATTATCAAAACAGCCTCAGGGTATTATAAATTACAAAAAATATCACCAAGCATAAATATAGAAATAGATTTAACAAACAAATAATTATAAAAACAGCATTAGAGTATTATAAATTTCCAAAAAATATCACCAAGCATAAATATAGAAATAGATTTAACGATAAAATAAGTATCAAATAGTAAATAACAAATATAAAATACCAATGACAAATATAACGCAATCAGACAACAACAACATAAAAAAGTATGTAAGCATTAATAGAATGTATAATTTTCATTACTTTCCGCTACATAGATTTTAATCTTCATTTTATATCTGGGTGTCAAATCAAATAATATGTCATTTCCTAATTTTAAAGTAAATTATTTATTATTTTTGGTCCAATATAACAAAATTGTTTTCGAGCGATTTCCTTTCCAATACATGGGACAAGAATTGACAATCTATCTGATGATCTTGTATTGACTCTGTTTTCCTTAATATAATATTTATCTATGTGTTTATGCGTATGAATTGCTGAACATATTACATATAGTTTATTTAAAGTTATTATGTTGTTTTAAAAAAATACATGAAAAACTCTATCAAATAGTCAGTGGGGAACTTCTATAGGAGGTTCACCAGAACAAGTTATAATGGTACTACCAAAGGTCATTTAAATTGAATGCACATATATTCGACTAAGTACTTGTTGGTCATATTTATGTCATAAGATGATATGCAGTTATGTATCTATAATTGTGATTATTAATTTTATAATCATCATCTTCGACATAATCAGCATCATCTTCGTCAAGAAACTGTGATTGTGACAACTTTTGGAACCACTCATCAACAATATCAGCCTTAGATGTTTTATCTGGTGTAAGACATACGTTATTATTAGTAAAATAAAATTCATAGAATCGATGTATAGATAGTTGCTGGAAAGGAAGTCTTGTATTACATTATAAATTATTTTGTACATTCTTGTTCTGGCTTACTTGACTTGAATTCATATTAATGTTCATAATGTTTAAACTCTGTGCTAATTTTTCATGAAGTTTGGTTATCTGTAATATGTGTGCACCATGGTTTACCAATGCTTTATCTTGTTGTTTTTCTTTATTTGTGACTATTTCACTTTCTAACCTAGAATTATTTTCCAGGTCTTTTGTCTTTTTAGCTTCTTTATTTACTTGTGTGACATTATTTTCCAAAAATATACTGCCTGGACTATTACAAGTATTTTTGCTCGTATCATTTCCTCCAGCACACTCATTTGGTTTTGTGTCAAACGCTTCGTGACCATCAATATTTTCTGTTTCTAGATCTTTCGCATTGTTTAATTCTACCACTGCTTCTTTCTCATGTTGTATCTTCAAATACATATTTTCAGTTTCATTTTTCTCACCATTCTTTTAATCCAAGACATCAATTTTCGTTTGACAAACAGCGTTCGTTTGCAAAATGAAACATTTAATGTTTAGGTCTATAGGACTTTAAAGGCGCAGAAGTTTGGCCATTTCACCCCTAGGGTACAACTTTCTGTGACAGTTCTTTGTCCCTCCAGCTTAATGGACTTTACCAGTTCTATTTCTTGAAAAACACTGTGTACATTACTGCTCAAACATCTCAATATAACTAGATGAATACAAACTAAAAGAGTTAGTTTTACAAAGATATTAAGAGATGTAAGATCAACAAATAATATTCGAAATATCAACAAGCATAAATATATAAATATATTTAACAAACAAATAATTATCAAAACAGCCTCAGGGTATTATAAATTACAAAAAATATCACCAAGCATAAATATAGAAATAGATTTAACAAACAAATAATTATCAAAACAGCATTAGAGTATTATAAATTTCAAAAAATATCACCAAGCATAAATATAGAAATAGATTTAACGATAAAATAAGTATCAAATAGTAAATAACAAATATAAAATACCAATGACAAATATAACGCAATCAGACAACAACAACATAAAAAAGTATGTAAGCATTAATAGAATGTATAATTTTCATTACTTTCCGCTACATAGATTTTAATCTTCATTTTATATCTGGGTGTCAAATCAAATAATATGTCATTTCCTAATTTTAAAGTAAATTATTTATTATTTTTGGTCCAATATAACAAAATTGTTTTCGAGCGATTTCCTTTCCAATACATGGGACAAGAATTGACAATCTATCTGATGATCTTGTATTGACTCTGTTTTCCTTAATATAATATTTATCTATGTGTTTATGCGTATGAATTGCTGAACATATTACATATAGTTTATTTAAAGTTATTATGTTGTTTTAAAAAAATACATGAAAAACTCTATCAAATAGTCAGTGGGGAACTTCTATAGGAGGTTCACCAGAACAAGTTATAATGGTACTACCAAAGGTCATTTAAATTGAATGCACATATATTCGACTAAGTACTTGTTGGTCATATTTATGTCATAAGATGATATGCAGTTATGTATCTATAATTGTGATTATTAATTTTATAATCATCATCTTCGACATAATCAGCATCATCTTCGTCAAGAAACTGTGATTGTGATAACTTTTGGAACCACTCATCAACACTATCAGCCTTAGATGTTTTATCTGGTGTAAGACATACGTAATTATTAGTAAAATAAAATTCATAGAATCGATGTATAGATAGTTGCTGGAAAGGAAGTCTTGTATTACATTTTAAATTATTTTGTACATTCTTGTTCTGCCTTACTTGACTTGAATTCATATTAATGTTCATAATGTTTAAACTCTGTGCTAATATTTCTTGAAGTTTAGTTATCTGTAATATGTGTGCACCATGGTTTACCAATGCTTTATCTTGCTGTTTTTCTTTATTTGTGACTATTTCACTTTCTAACCTAGAATTATTTTCCAGGTCTTTTGTCTTTTTAGCTTCTTTATTTACTTGTGTGACATTATTTTCCAAAAATATACTACCTGGACTATTACAAGTATTTTTGCTCGTATCATTTCCTCCAGCACACTCATTTGGTTTTGTGTCAAACGCTTCGTGACCATCAATATTTTCTGTTTCTAGATCTTTCGCATTGTTTAATTCTACCACTGCTTCTTTCTCATGTTGTATCTTCAAATACATATTTTCAGTTTCATTTTTCTCACCATTCTTTTAATCCAAGACATCAATTTTCGTTTGACAAACAGCGTTCGTTTGCAAAATGAAACATTTAATGTTTAAGTCTATAGGACTTTAAAGGCGCAGAAGTTTGGCCATTTCACCCCTAGGGTACAACTTTCTGTGACAGTTCTTTGTCCCTCCAGCTTAATGGACTTTACCAGTTCTATTTCTTGAAAAACACTGTGTACATTACTGCTCAAACATCTCAATATAACTAGATGAATACAAACTAAAAGAGTTAGTTTTACAAAGATATTAAGAGATGTAAGATCAACAAATAATATTCGAAATATCAACAAGCATAAATATATAAATATATTTAACAAACAAATAATTATCAAAACAGCCTCAGGGTATTATAAATTACAAAAAATATCACCAAGCATAAATATAGAAATAGATTTAACAAACAAATAATTATCAAAACAGCATTAGAGTATTATAAATTTCAAAAAATATCACCAAGCATAAATATAGAAATAGATTTAACGATAAAATAAGTATCAAATAGTAAATAACAAATATAAAATACCAATGACAAATATAACGCAATCAGACAACAACAACATAAAAAAGTATGTAAGCATTAATAGAATGTATAATTTTCATTACTTTCCGCTACATAGATTTTAATCTTCATTTTATATCTGGGTGTCAAATCAAATAATATGTCATTTCCTAATTTTAAAGTAAATTATTTATTATTTTTGGTCCAATATAACAAAATTGTTTTCGAGCGATTTCCTTTCCAATACATGGGACAAGAATTGACAATCTATCTGATGATCTTGTATTGACTCTGTTTTCCTTAATATAATATTTATCTATGTGTTTATGCGTATGAATTGCTGAACATATTACATATAGTTTATTTAAAGTTATTATGTTGTTTTAAAAAAATACATGAAAAACTCTATCAAATAGTCAGTGGGGAACTTCTATAGGAGGTTCACCAGAACAAGTTATAATGGTACTACCAAAGGTCATTTAAATTGAATGCACATATATTCGACTAAGTACTTGTTGGTCATATTTATGTCATAAGATGATATGCAGTTATGTATCTATAATTGTGATTATTAATTTTATAATCATCATCTTCGACATAATCAGCATCATCTTCGTCAAGAAACTGTGATTGTGATAACTTTTGGAACCACTCATCAACACTATCAGCCTTAGATGTTTTATCTGGTGTAAGACATACGTAATTATTAGTAAAATAAAATTCATAGAATCGATGTATAGATAGTTGCTGGAAAGGAAGTCTTGTATTACATTTTAAATTATTTTGTACATTCTTGTTCTGCCTTACTTGACTTGAATTCATATTAATGTTCATAATGTTTAAACTCTGTGCTAATTTTTCTTGAAGTTTAGTTATCTGTAATATGTGTGCACCATGGTTTACCAATGCTTTATCTTGCTGTTTTTCTTTATTTGTGACTATTTCACTTTCTAACCTAGAATTATTTTCCAGGTCTTTTGTCTTTTTAGCTTCTTTATTTACTTGTGTGACATTATTTTCCAAAAATATACTACCTGGACTATTACAAGTATTTTTGCTCGTATCATTTCCTCCAGCACACTCATTTGGTTTTGTGTCAAACGCTTCGTGACCATCAATATTTTCTGTTTCTAGATCTTTCGCATTGTTTAATTCTACCACTGCTTCTTTCTCATGTTGTATCTTCAAATACATATTTTCAGTTTCATTTTTCTCACCATTCTTTTGATCCAAGACATCAATTTTCGTTTGACAAACAGCGTTCGTTTGCAAAATGAAACATTTAATGTTTAGGTCTATAGGACTTTAAAGGCGCAGAAGTTTGGCCATTTCACCCCTAGGGTACAACTTTCTGTGACAGTTCTTTGTCCCTCCAGCTTAATGGACTTTACCAGTTCTATTTCTTGAAAAACACTGTGTACATTACTGCTCAAACATCTCAATATAACTAGATGAATACAAACTAAAAGAGTTAGTTTTACAAAGATATTAAGAGATGTAAGATCAACAAATAATATTCGAAATATCAACAAGCATAAATATATAAATATATTTAACAAACAAATAATTATCAAAACAGCCTCAGGGTATTATAAATTACAAAAAATATCACCAAGCATAAATATAGAAATAGATTTAACAAACAAATAATTATCAAAACAGCATTAGAGTATTATAAATTTCAAAAAATATCACCAAGCATAAATATAGAAATAGATTTAACGATAAAATAAGTATCAAATAGTAAATAACAAATATAAAATACCAATGACAAATATAACGCAATCAGACAACAACAACATAAAAAAGTATGTAAGCATTAATAGAATGTATAATTTTCATTACTTTCCGCTACATAGATTTTAATCTTCATTTTATATCTGGGTGTCAAATCAAATAATATGTCATTTCCTAATTTTAAAGTAAATTATTTATTATTTTTGGTCCAATATAACAAAATTGTTTTCGAGCGATTTCCTTTCCAATACATGGGACAAGAATTGACAATCTATCTGATGATCTTGTATTGACTCTGTTTTCCTTAATATAATATTTATCTATGTGTTTATGCGTATGAATTGCTGAACATATTACATATAGTTTATTTAAAGTTATTATGTTGTTTTAAAAAAATACATGAAAAACTCTATCAAATAGTCAGTGGGGAACTTCTATAGGAGGTTCACCAGAACAAGTTATAATGGTACTACCAAAGGTCATTTAAATTGAATGCACATATATTCGACTAAGTACTTGTTGGTCATATTTATGTCATAAGATGATATGCAGTTATGTATCTATAATTGTGATTATTAATCTTTATAATCATCATCTTCGACATAATCAGCATCATCTTCGTCAAGAAACTGTGATTGTGATAACTTTTGGAACCACTCATCAACACTATCAGCCTTAGATGTTTTATCTGGTGTAAGACATACGTAATTATTAGTAAAATAAAATTCATAGAATCGATGTATAGATAGTTGCTGGAAAGGAAGTCTTGTATTACATTTTAAATTATTTTGTACATTCTTGTTCTGCCTTACTTGACTTGAATTCATATTAATGTTCATAATGTTTAAACTCTGTGCTAATTTTTCTTGAAGTTTGGTTATCTGTAATATGTGTGCACCATGGTTTACCAATGCTTTATCTTGCTGTTTTTCTTTATTTGTGACTATTTCACTTTCTAACCTAGAATTATTTTCCAGGTCTTTTGTCTTTTTAGCTTCTTTATTTACTTGTGTGACATTATTTTCCAAAAATATACTACCTGGACTATTACAAGTATTTTTGCTCGTATCATTTCCTCCAGCACACTCATTTGGTTTTGTGTCAAACGCTTCGTGACCATCAATATTTTCTGTTTCTAGATCTTTCGCATTGTTTAATTCTACCACTGCTTCTTTCTCATGTTGTATCTTCAAATACATATTTTCAGTTTCATTTTTCTCACCATTCTTTTGATCCAAGACATCAATTTTCGTTTGACAAACAGCGTTCGTTTGCAAAATGAAACATTTAATGTTTAGGTCTATAGGACTTTAAAGGCGCAGAAGTTTGGCCATTTCACCCCTAGGGTACAACTTTCTGTGACAGTTCTTTGTCCCTCCAGCTTAATGGACTTTACCAGTTCTATTTCTTGAAAAACACTGTGTACATTACTGCTCAAACATCTCAATATAACTAGATGAATACAAACTAAAAGAGTTAGTTTTACAAAGATATTAAGAGATGTAAGATCAACAAATAATATTCGAAATATCAACAAGCATAAATATATAAATATATTTAACAAACAAATAATTATCAAAACAGCCTCAGGGTATTATAAATTACAAAAAATATCACCAAGCATAAATATAGAAATAGATTTAACAAACAAATAATTATCAAAACAGCATTAGAGTATTATAAATTTCCAAAAAATATCACCAAGCATAAATATAGAAATAGATTTAACGATAAAATAAGTATCAAATAGTAAATAACAAATATAAAATACCAATGACAAATATAACGCAATCAGACAACAACAACATAAAAAAGTATGTAAGCATTAATAGAATGTATAATTTTCATTACTTTCCGCTACATAGATTTTAATCTTCATTTTATATCTGGGTGTCAAATCAAATAATATGTCATTTCCTAATTTTAAAGTAAATTATTTATTATTTTTGGTCCAATATAACAAAATTGTTTTCGAGCGATTTCCTTTCCAATACATGGGACAAGAATTGACAATCTATCTGATGATCTTGTATTGACTCTGTTTTCCTTAATATAATATTTATCTATGTGTTTATGCGTATGAATTGCTGAACATATTACATATAGTTTATTTAAAGTTATTATGTTGTTTTAAAAAAATACATGAAAAACTCTATCAAATAGTCAGTGGGGAACTTCTATAGGAGGGTCACCAGAACAAGTTATAATGGTACTACCAAAGGTCATTTAAATTGAATGCACATATATTCGACTAAGTACTTGTTGGTCATTTATGTCATAAGATGATATGCAGTTATGTATCTATAATTGTGATTATTAATTTTATAATCATCATCTTCGACATAATCAGCATCATCTTCGTCAAGAAACTGTGATTGTGATAACTTTTGGAACCACTCATCAACACTATCAGCCTTAGATGTTTTATCTGGTGTAAGACATACGTAATTATTAGTAAAATAAAATTCATAGAATCGATGTATAGATAGTTGCTGGAAAGGAAGTCTTGTATTACATTTTAAATTATTTTGTACATTCTTGTTCTGCCTTACTTGACTTGAATTCATATTAATGTTCATAATGTTTAAACTCTGTGCTAATTTTTCTTGAAGTTTAGTTATCTGTAATATGTGTGCACCATGGTTTACCAATGCTTTATCTTGCTGTTTTTCTTTATTTGTGACTATTTCACTTTCTAACCTAGAATTATTTTCCAGGTCTTTTGTCTTTTTAGCTTCTTTATTTACTTGTGTGACATTATTTTCCAAAAATATACTACCTGGACTATTACAAGTATTTTTGCTCGTATCATTTCCTCCAGCACACTCATTTGGTTTTGTGTCAAACGCTTCGTGACCATCAATATTTTCTGTTTCTAGATCTTTCGCATTGTTTAATTCTACCACTGCTTCTTTCTCATGTTGTATCTTCAAATACATATTTTCAGTTTCATTTTTCTCACCATTCTTTTGATCCAAGACATCAATTTTCGTTTGACAAACAGCGTTCGTTTGCAAAATGAAACATTTAATGTTTAGGTCTATAGGACTTTAAAGGCGCAGAAGTTTGGCCATTTCACCCCTAGGGTACAACTTTCTGTGACAGTTCTTTGTCCCTCCAGCTTAATGGACTTTACCAGTTCTATTTCTTGAAAAACACTGTGTACATTACTGCTCAAACATCTCAATATAACTAGATGAATACAAACTAAAAGAGTTAGTTTTACAAAGATATTAAGAGATGTAAGATCAACAAATAATATTCGAAATATCAACAAGCATAAATATATAAATATATTTAACAAACAAATAATTATCAAAACAGCCTCAGGGTATTATAAATTACAAAAAATATCACCAAGCATAAATATAGAAATAGATTTAACAAACAAATAATTATCAAAACAGCATTAGAGTATTATAAATTTCAAAAAATATCACCAAGCATAAATATAGAAATAGATTTAACGATAAAATAAGTATCAAATAGTAAATAACAAATATAAAATACCAATGACAAATATAACGCAACCAGACAACAACAACATAAAAAAGTATGTAAGCATTAATAGAATGTATAATTTTCATTACTTTCCGCTACATAGATTTTAATCTTCATTTTATATCTGGGTGTCAAATCAAATAATATGTCATTTCCTAATTTTAAAGTAAATTATTTATTATTTTTGGTCCAATATAACAAAATTGTTTTCGAGCGATTTCCTTTCCAATACATGGGACAAGAATTGACAATCTATCTGATGATCTTGTATTGACTCTGTTTTCCTTAATATAATATTTATCTATGTGTTTATGCGTATGAATTGCTGAACATATTACATATAGTTTATTTAAAGTTATTATGTTGTTTTAAAAAAATACATGAAAAACTCTATCAAATAGTCAGTGGGGAACTTCTATAGGAGGGTCACCAGAACAAGTTATAATGGTACTACCAAAGGTCATTTAAATTGAATGCACATATATTCGACTAAGTACTTGTTGGTCATTTATGTCATAAGATGATATGCATTTATGTATCTATAATTGTGATTATTAATTTTATAATCATCATCTTCGACATAATCAGCATCATCTTCGTCAAGAAACTGTGATTGTGATAACTTTTGGAACCACTCATCAACACTATCAGCCTTAGATGTTTTATCTGGTGTAAGACATACGTAATTATTAGTAAAATAAAATTCATAGAATCGATGTATAGATAGTTGCTGGAAAGGAAGTCTTGTATTACATTTTAAATTATTTTGTACATTCTTGTTCTGCCTTACTTGACTTGAATTCATATTAATGTTCATAATGTTTAAACTCTGTGCTAATTTTTCTTGAAGTTTAGTTATCTGTAATATGTGTGCACCATGGTTTACCAATGCTTTATCTTGCTGTTTTTCTTTATTTGTGACTATTTCACTTTCTAACCTAGAATTATTTTCCAGGTCTTTTGTCTTTTTAGCTTCTTTATTTACTTGTGTGACATTATTTTCCAAAAATATACTACCTGGACTATTACAAGTATTTTTGCTCGTATCATTTCCTCCAGCACACTCATTTGGTTTTGTGTCAAACGCTTCGTGACCATCAATATTTTCTGTTTCTAGATCTTTCGCATTGTTTAATTCTACCACTGCTTCTTTCTCATGTTGTATCTTCAAATACATATTTTCAGTTTCATTTTTCTCACCATTCTTTTGATCCAAGACATCAATTTTCGTTTGACAAACAGCGTTCGTTTGCAAAATGAAACATTTAATGTTTAGGTCTATAGGACTTTAAAGGCGCAGAAGTTTGGCCATTTCACCCCTAGGGTACAACTTTCTGTGACAGTTCTTTGTCCCTCCAGCTTAATGGACTTTACCAGTTCTATTTCTTGAAAAACACTGTGTACATTACTGCTCAAACATCTCAATATAACTAGATGAATACAAACTAAAAGAGTTAGTTTTACAAAGATATTAAGAGATGTAAGATCAACAAATAATATTCGAAATATCAACAAGCATAAATATATAAATATATTTAACAAACAAAATAATTATCAAAACAGCCTCAGGGTATTATAAATTACAAAAAATATCACCAAGCATAAATATAGAAATAGATTTAACAAACAAATAATTATCAAAACAGCATTAGAGTAATAAACATTTTAAAAAATATCACCAAGCATAAATATAGAAATAGATTTAACAATAAAAATAAGTATCAAATAGTAAATAACAAATATAAAATACCAATGACAAATATAACGCAAACCAGATAACAACAACATAAAAAAGTATGTAAGCATTAATAGAATGTATAATTTCCATTACTTTCTGCCATTTCACCCCTAGGGTAAAACTTTCTGTGACAGTTCTTTGTCCCTCCAGCTTAATGGACTTTACCAGTTCTATTTCTTGAAAAACACTGTGTACATTACTGCTCAAACATCTCAATATAACTAGATGAATACAAACTAAAAGAGTTAGTTTTACAAAGATATTAAGAGATGTAAGATCAACAAATATATTCGAAATATCAACAAGCATAAATATATTTAACAAACAAATAATTATCAAAACAGCCTCAGGGTATTATAAATTACAAAAAATATCACCAAGCATAAATATAGAAATAGATTTAACAAACAAATAATTATCAAAACAGCATTAGAGTATTATAAATTTCAAAAAATATCACCAAGCATAAATATAGAAATAGATTTAACGATAAAATAAGTATCAAATAGTAAATAACAAATATAAAATACCAATGACAAATATAACGCAACCAGACAACAACAACATAAAAAAGTATGTAAGCATTAATAGAATGTATAATTTTCATTACTTTCCGCTACATAGATTTTAATCTTCATTTTATATCTGGGTGTCAAATCAAATAATATGTCATTTCCTAATTTTAAAGTAAATTATTTATTATTTTTGGTCCAATATAACAAAAATTTTTTTTCGAGCGATTTCCTTTCCAATACATGGGACAAGAATTGACAATCTATCTGATGATCTTGTATTGACTCTGTTTTCCTTAATATAATATTTATCTATGTGTTTATGCGTATGAATTGCTGAACATATTACATATAGTTTATTTAAAGTTATTATGTTGTTTTAAAAAAATACATGAAAAACTCTATCAAATAGTCAGTGGGGAACTTCTATAGGAGGGTCACCAGAACAAGTTATAATGGTACTACCAAAGGTCATTTAAATTGAATGCACATATATTCGACTAAGTACTTGTTGGTCATTTATGTCATAAGATGATATGCATTTATGTATCTATAATTGTGATTATTAATCTTATAATCATCATCTTCGACATAATCAGCATCATCTTCGTCAAGAAACTGTGATTGTGATAACTTTTGGAACCACTCATCAACACTATCAGCCTTAGATGTTTTATCTGGTGTAAGACATACGTAATTATTAGTAAAATAAAATTCATAGAATCGATGTATAGATAGTTGCTGGAAAGGAAGTCTTGTATTACATTTTAAATTATTTTGTACATTCTTGTTCTGCCTTACTTGACTTGAATTCATATTAATGTTCATAATGTTTAAACTCTGTGCTAATATTTCTTGAAGTTTAGTTATCTGTAATATGTGTGCACCATGGTTTACCAATGCTTTATCTTGCTGTTTTTCTTTATTTGTGACTATTTCACTTTCTAACCTAGAATTATTTTCCAGGTCTTTTGTCTTTTTAGCTTCTTTATTTACTTGTGTGACATTATTTTCCAAAAATATACTACCTGGACTATTACAAGTATTTTTGCTCGTATCATTTCCTCCAGCACACTCATTTGGTTTTGTGTCAAACGCTTCGTGACCATCAATATTTTCTGTTTCTAGATCTTTCGCATTGTTTAATTCTACCACTGCTTCTTTCTCATGTTGTATCTTCAAATACATATTTTCAGTTTCATTTTTCTCACCATTCTTTTGATCCAAGACATCAATTTTCGTTTGACAAACAGCGTTCGTTTGCAAAATGAAACATTTAATGTTTAAGTCTATAGGCCTTTAAAGGCGCAGAAGTTTGGCCATTTCACCCCTAGGGTACAACTTTCTGTGACAGTTCTTTGTCCCTCCAGCTTAATGGACTTTACCAGTTCTATTTCTTGAAAAACACTGTGTACATTACTGCTCAAACATCTCAATATAACTAGATGAATACAAACTAAAAGAGTTAGTTTTACAAAGATATTAAGAGATGTAAGATCAACAAATAATATTCGAAATATCAACAAGCATAAATATATATAAATATATTTAACAAACAAATAATTATCAAAACAGCCTCAGGGTATTATAAATTACAAAAAATATCACCAAGCATAAATATAGAAATAGATTTAACAAACAAATAATTATCAAAACAGCATTAGAGTATTATAAATTTCAAAAAATATCACCAAGCATAAATATAGAAATATATTTAACGATAAAATAAGTATCAAATAGTAAATAACAAATATAAAATACCAATGACAAATATAACGCAACCAGACAACAACAACATAAAAAAGTATGTAAGCATTAATAGAATGTATAATTTTCATTACTTTCCGCTACATAGATTTTAATCTTCATTTTATATCTGGGTGTCAAATCAAATAATATGTCATTTCCTAATTTTAAAGTAAATTATTTATTATTTTTGGTCCAATATAACAAAATTGTTTTCGAGCGATTTCCTTTCCAATACATGGGACAAGAATTGACAATCTATCTGATGATCTTGTATTGACTCTGTTTTCCTTAATATAATATTTATCTATGTGTTTATGCGTATGAATTGCTGAACATATTACATATAGTTTATTTAAAGTTATTATGTTGTTTTAAAAAAATACATGAAAAACTCTATCAAATAGTCAGTGGGGAACTTCTATAGGAGGGTCACCAGAACAAGTTATAATGGTACTACCAAAGGTCATTTAAATTGAATGCACATATATTCGACTAAGTATTTGTTGGTCATTTATGTCATAAGATGATATGCATTTATGTATCTATAATTGTGATTATTAATTTTATAATCATCATCTTCGACATAATCAGCATCATCTTCGTCAAGAAACTGTGATTGTGATAACTTTTGGAACCACTCATCAACACTATCAGCCTTAGATGTTTTATCTGGTGTAAGACATACGTAATTATTAGTAAAATAAAATTCATAGAATCGATGTATAGATAGTTGCTGGAAAGGAAGTCTTGTATTACATTTTAAATTATTTTGTACATTCTTGTTCTGCCTTACTTGACTTGAATTCATATTAATGTTCATAATGTTTAAACTCTGTGCTAATTTTTCTTGAAGTTTAGTTATCTGTAATATGTGTGCACCATGGTTTACCAATGCTTTATCTTGCTGTTTTTCTTTATTTGTGACTATTTCACTTTCTAACCTAGAATTATTTTCCAGGTCTTTTGTCTTTTTAGCTTCTTTATTTACTTGTGTGACATTATTTTCCAAAAATATACTACCTGGACTATTACAAGTATTTTTGCTCGTATCATTTCCTCCAGCACACTCATTTGGTTTTGTGTCAAACGCTTCGTGACCATCAATATTTTCTGTTTCTAGATCTTTCGCATTGTTTAATTCTACCACTGCTTCTTTCTCATGTTGTATCTTCAAATACATATTTTCAGTTTCATTTTTCTCACCATTCTTTTGATCCAAGACATCAATTTTCGTTTGACAAACAGCGTTCGTTTGCAAAATGAAACATTTAATGTTTAAGTCTATAGGACTTTAAAGGCGCAGAAGTTTGGCCATTTCACCCCTAGGGTACAACTTTCTGTGACAGTTCTTTGTCCCTCCAGCTTAATGGACTTTACCAGTTCTATTTCTTGAAAAACACTGTGTACATTACTGCTCAAACATCTCAATATAACTAGATGAATACAAACTAAAAGAGTTAGTTTTACAAAGATATTAAGAGATGTAAGATCAACAAATAATATTCGAAATATCAACAAGCATAAATATATAAATATATTTAACAAACAAATAATTATCAAAACAGCCTCAGGGTATTATAAATTACAAAAAATATCACCAAGCATAAATATAGAAATAGATTTAACAAACAAATAATTATCAAAACAGCATTAGAGTATTATAAATTTCAAAAAATATCACCAAGCATAAATATAGAAATAGATTTAACGATAAAATAAGTATCAAATAGTAAATAACAAATATAAAATACCAATGACAAATATAACGCAATCAGACAACAACAACATAAAAAAGTATGTAAGCATTAATAGAATGTATAATTTTCATTACTTTCCGCTACATAGATTTTAATCTTCATTTTATATCTGGGTGTCAAATCAAATAATATGTCATTTCCTAATTTTAAAGTAAATTATTTATTATTTTTGGTCCAATATAACAAAATTGTTTTCGAGCGATTTCCTTTCCAATACATGGGACAAGAATTGACAATCTATCTGATGATCTTGTATTGACTCTGTTTTCCTTAATATAATATTTATCTATGTGTTTATGCGTATGAATTGCTGAACATATTACATATAGTTTATTTAAAGTTATTATGTTGTTTTAAAAAAATACATGAAAAACTCTATCAAATAGTCAGTGGGGAACTTCTATAGGAGGGTCACCAGAACAAGTTATAATGGTACTACCAAAGGTCATTTTAATTGAATGCACATATATTCGACTAAGTATTTGTTGGTCATTTATGTCATAAGATGATATGCATTTATGTATCTATAATTGTGATTATTAATTTTATAATCATCATCTTCGACATAATCAGCATCATCTTCGTCAAGAAACTGTGATTGTGATAACTTTTGGAACCACTCATCAACACTATCAGCCTTAGATGTTTTATCTGGTATTTCATTTTCGTCCTCATCATTACGATCTGCTAAATCTCAATGTGCTTCAAATAATAAGCAGAAGTTGCATTTATCATGATAGTGTGAACAAGGGTGTATACAAAAGCTTTTTGAAGCAGTGTGAATAGATGCACTTATGTGTTGCAAAATGAAACATTTAATGTTTAAGTCTATAGGACTTTAAAGGCGCCGAAGTTTGGCCATTTCACCCCTAGGGTACAACTTTCTGTGACAGTTCTTTGTCCCTCCAGCTTAATGGACTACACCAGTTCTATTTCTTGAAAAACACTGTGTACATTACTGCTCAAACATCTCAATATAACTAGATGAATACAAACTAAAAGAGTTAGTTTTACAAAGATAATAAGAGATGTAAGATCAACAAATAATATTCGAAATATCACCAAGCATAAATATATAACTAGATTTAACAAACAAATAATTATCAAATGGAAACAGAGTATTATAAATTTCAAAAATATCAAAATTGTTTTCGTGCGATTTCCTTTTTAAAACATGGGACAAGAATTGACAATCTATCTGATGATCTTGTATTGAGTCTGTTTTCCTTAAAAGAATATTTATCTATGTGTTTATGCGTATGAATTGCTGAACATAATACATATAGTTTATTTTAAATTAGTTTGTTGTTTTCAAAAAATACATGAGAAACTCTATCAAATAGTCAGTGGGGAACTTCTATAGGAGAATCACATGAACAAGTTATAACGGTACTACCAAAGGTCATTTAAATTGAATGCACATATATTCGACTAAGTACTTGTTGGTCATTTATGTCATCAGATGATGCAGTTATGTAACTATTATTGTAATTATCAATGTTTATAATCATCATATTCGACATAATCAGCATCATATTCGTCAAGAAACTGTGATTGTGATAACTTTTGGAACCACTCATTAACACTATCAGCCTTAGATGTTTTATCTGGTATTTTATTTTCGTCCTCATTATTACGATCTATTAAATTTTCATGTGCTTCGAATAATAAGCAGAAGTTTGCGTTTATCATGATAGTGTGAACAAGGGGGTATACAAAAGCTTTTTGAAGCAGTGTGAATAGATGCACTTTTGTGTTGCAAAATGAAACATTTAATGTTTAAGTCTATAGGACATTAAAGGCGCAGACGTTTGGCCATTTCACCCCTAGGGTACAACTTGCTGTGACAGTTCGTTTTCCCTCTATCTTAATGGACTTTACCAGTTCTATTTCTTGAAAAACACTGTGTACATTACTTCTCAAACATCTCAATATAACCAGATGAATACAAAAATTTAAAAAGGGGTTAGTTTTAAAATAAAGAAATATTTCCGGTTGTTGTAGAACATATTATGCAAAACCGAGAGACAGTATTAGTGTAGTGCAAATGAATGCTGTGGTAACATGTCCCCAGGTAGTAAAAGTACATGACTGTGGATGCGGCCATCCGCCACTAGGAGGCTTTCAGCTCGATCAGTTGCTGGAGAGTGCTATTAATCAGCCTGGTGAACACCAGATTCAGAAACAAGTCCCTGGTGTTGAAGAATATTTAGCTCTTCCTTTTCTGCAAGTCCTGCCCTAAATCTTTTCCAATAGATGTGAGAATGAAGAAAATAGCATTGATCTGCAACTTGCACAGGCCTCCAAACATATATACGGATACCACTAAAGTAAATTTATTCCTAGCAAAATTTATCAGGCACAGAACTAACTTAGTTTAAACCTTAAAAGGAAAAACAGCAAGTGCACGCAATACAGGTTGCCATAAATGAAATTAAATTAAAATAAATTAAATTAAATTCCATAATAAAACTCTTTCCAATAAATATTATGTACAGTTCCATTTATACATATAACCTCCATAGCAGTATTGTAGCACACTGCAGTTTTTGTATTAAAATCAACTAAAAAAAATCCATAAATATTCATTAAATGTCAATCTCAGTATAAGTTAATTTCCTAATATATAATTAAACTTTGATTGCATTTAAATTCTAAGTAAAAAGTACACTTATTTTAGTATTAATTTCGTATAATCTTCAAAATAATAACGTTTCAAAGTTGTGTTCTATATTTAAACCTTTATATATATATGTATATATATATATATATGTATATATATATATATATATATATATATATATATATATATATATATATACATACATACTTCTATTATTATATATTTGTAAGTAAATATTTCTCGATTTTTAATATTATTAATTAAAACCGGGACAGGTCTTCATTTTATCCGGAAGATTATTAAAATACTTCGGACCGAGGAAAGCAATGGATTTCTTAAACATGTTAATGTTTTTACCTCTTGAAGTAAGAAGATCACTACACCTGTTGGGATACTGATGTTGATGAACTGGAAAATTATGCAAATCTTTGACGGTTTACACGCATACAAAGTAGATAAACAGTGATGATAAAGTTAAAAGGTATCTGTGAAACACCTCCCAATGTCTCTCTATGTAGTTAAAACCACATATTAACGTCACAGCTTTCTTCTGCATAAAAAAAATCTCTATATGTTTCAAACTGACGCCGTTTTATTGAATAGGAGACCGTAAGACATCAAAGATATAAAATAACGCTGATTGACAGCCTTTAGCACTAGTAATACCAAAAAGGACGTGAGATATATCAAAGAAAAGATTACATTAATTTTAATACTCCAAAACACATTGGAAACTGTTAGAAAGATAATAGCAGAACCACTGCAGAGCAATACCTCTGACACCGTAAACCCTATTGTATCCAAAAGACAATCATGGTACACGGCATCACACTCTTTGTTGAGGTCACAGAAGATATCAGACACACAGATTTCCGTATCCTGGGTAGAAACAGATGCCTACAAAATAAATCCGTTATGGCATCCCAAGTAGATTTATCTTTAAGGAATCCCAACTGAGTTGATGATAATCATTCATGTTTGGTAAAAAATCAAAACCCTGGTGTGGACCATTCGTTCGTAAACTTACTATTGGAAGAATAGAAACCGGCCTGTATTGTTGCAGGGAATATTGATCGTCATTCTTCAATACATATCGGAATAACCTTTGAATACTTCATATCAGAAGGGAATACAACTTGAGAGATGGATATCTTAAACAATTCTGCCAGAGGTTCCGACAAGCTGCTCCTACTACAAAATAGCTGGAGACATATCGTACATCACATAGTTCAAAAAGAATAGTGGGTGTCATGTATAGACTTTGCTGGAAACTATAATCTATGTTCAGTAACCCGTTCCCTGCACCCCTAATGTCTTTTCCAACCTCAGCAGATAATTTATCAAACGAAGTTGCACTCTCTTGATGAAGCACGATTTTAGATCCCTTAGTGCCCAGTTTATTGATAAGTCCACCTTTGTTCAAGCTTTAGCCTGAGTATTCAGCAAAACTTTCCAAACAGATCTTTTCATATTATCAGTATTTTCTTTATGGGATTCTGCAGATGCAGGTTCGGCAGACGAAATAAACGTTATTATGCTAATTTCTTCTCTCTAAATGGGTTCTTGTATAGTCTGTGTGGGAACTCGCGCTAAAACATTTAAGCGTCCTTCACTTCTTCTTTTAATGTCTTAAGTTATGTAACTAGCTAACGGGGTTTTATATTGCTTTTTTTGTTTGATGTAATGATAGGAAAGCATTCGTTAAAATTCTTTTTTTAATAATTAAGAAAATTACTCCTCCTCTTACTCATTATTCAAAATTATATTGCAGTCAAACTCTTGATTGGCGCAAAACATTTTTGAACATTTTTCAGTGCCTTGTTGAGCATGCAATCTCGGATTTTTTATTGTTACGTACATGCACTGGCAAAATGAGTACAATCTATGAGTCATGATCAGATATACAGCTATGATCTATTTCAGCTGTCAGCTCCTTCTGGTCAAATTTGTAATAACATTATCGAAACATGACCCTTTGCTCGAATTCCGCCTTGTAACTCCCCTAATGACTACTCTAACAGTTTGATTACTAAGTACACCTAATATCTCGATTAAGTTCTTATCAGAGTGCAACCATAAATGAATGATAAGGTTCCCACAAATTACTATTCTTCTCTTTCCTCTGACATAACTTTGATAGCGTTTTATAATCTATAGAAAAATATATTAGAGTTATTTTGGAAGCTGTATACAGGTATTATAACCAATAAAATTCTAGTGATGGAAATTTCAACAGCCACAGAGTCAAATCAAGTTTCCACATTAAGTAGAGACAGTGACTTGCATTGAGTGACGCCATACACAAAATCCTCCATTACAAGAGCACATACACCACCCTTATTGACCCGAGAATGACAATACATAGCCGATGCTCTGTAACCCTGAACACAGAGACCTGCTTGAGTTGATGTGTTAAGCCAATCCTCAGTCAAACAAGCAATGCCAACCTTTTTAATAAACAAACAGGATTCATTTACTTAATTTTTTAGCAATTGACTGATCGTTTTGGTGTACAATGTTTATGACAGATATATTTTTGACCGTGTCAGGTTTTTGAGACAGTAAAGCAACATTCTTTATGATGGTTTCGAAAAAGATGAACAAGCCAGTCAACAAGCTTAGAACATACCAACGTCTCGCCGGCTTCATCCAGGTGCTGGAATCCCCTCACAAAGTGATTGCTACTTCTCACACGAGATCTGTAGCCAAAATCTGTTACATTTGTTCCACTAATTAATAACAAATTATCCTCCTCACGCAATGATTGTCTCAATAAAGACAACTTATCCAAAACTTGTTGTATTGATACTCCAGGATAACAGTATTCCAGAGAATTATATTTAAGCAAGAGGGGCTCTAATGGCTTTCACCAATAATTATCTTACTACTGTATGTACATAATTTATTTTTAGTATTTTTCTATAACTTTATAGCCTTAACTAAACTTATTATTCTGTATTAAAATGTTGTATTTAGAAAAATAATTTTGGAAACTTAAAAAAAATATTAAATTATTCACTAAAACTATGTGTAGATTATTAATTAAGACCTGGCAAAGAATTTAGGTGGGAATGCGTGGCTGCTGTATTGTAACCAGTTTTGAAGTTCGCCATTTATTTTGTTAAGATTAAAATCTAATCCGTTTATCTTAATCTTCATCTAAAAGTTTAATATGAAGACATGTACTTGATTTCATAATCAGTACGCCAATAGGATTCGAGTTAGCAAAGTGCCTATTCAACCTCTATATGTTGAACCTCTAATATTACCTATACAAGGCAAACTCAATAAATATTGCATAGTAAAATTAATGTTAACAGATTCATCTGTTTGATCGTCTGTGCAGTTTGAACAACTGGACTCTCAGAAGTCTCGCTTGCACGCGCCAAAACAATTCCATAACCATTGCAGCAGAAGGACCTGCATCCGTAGCTTCGCCCAATCCCCGGCACGTCCAGGATCGGGACTGATAACTCTCCCTACGGACGATTCTCCGGGACAGTGATCCAGTCCAGGACATCTATCATTCGTATTGGACGGAAGATCACTCGTATCTGTAGCTTGGCTCGCAACTGCGGGTTTGTACCCGCTTCTGAACTGTCACATCGAAATTCTTTCTATTTTAGCAGCGTCGATTTAACTAGTCAGACTTTAAATCCTGTCTACAGGCGAATATTTTGTTTCTCGCTGTGCTTGGACCTTGGCTACCAGTTCATCTTTGCTTTTTAGAAACATTTCATCCGTTTCAGTGGAAATATTTCTTGTGCTCTTTTTTAATAATTAATTAAAATGGCCGGAACAGTGTTGAAGCAAAGATAATGTACGATTGGTCATTGGATGAATTCCTGTATGAAACTTTCATTTTTTAAGCATTGTTTTTAACTGATGTTCCACACAATCTGGCCAAACACCTAGCCAGACAGGCCACACAGGTGGTATCACTACTCTTTAGGGTGTAGAACTCTCGGTATTTATATTTACCAAGCAATAAACATGTATTGCCTTTGAACGCTTGTTTACCTACTAGTTCTGTATTTTGAATTCATCCTTGGGTAATATTTAAACTAATTATTCTACAGAAATTCACGATATCAGAGTCTATAAGAAAATATAATAACTTGTACACGAAAAGAACTTGAGAAAAGAAATCAATTTATATTGGTCTCTTATTAATGTTACGAGTCTCATAATATTATATTTATCAGAAGCAAAAAGCTCAGTATTGCGCTGTTATCGATCCAGGAACCGTGCAACAACTCCACTTCCAGGGCGTGTATCCACTGCGGCAGGTGAGCGCTTAGTATGAACGATTACCCGCACAAAAGTTTTGTCTTCGACAAGAGTATTCAAAGATTATCCTGTAGTTTCATTTAGGACAGGACTGATTTTAGTTGAAGTTTATACGCACATACTTTTTATGTGGAGTACAAATTATGGTCTTACGTGTCTCAAAGTAAATATTGGTAATTAAATTGATTTCGTACTAAAAATTGAAATCGCTATTAATTGTAATGGTGTAGAATGATTGTGCATGTTACAATATTAAGTCACGTAGTTAAACATTTTAGGCGGACGTCGCGACGTGTCCTTGTGTCTTGCAGACAAACCCCCCTTGTCACGTGTCCTAAATAAAAATGTTAACGGAAATTTTTACAAATCTCAATGATTAAATTGTAAAAACTAATTCAATGATTTTGTTTCATTAATTTCTTAGGAAACATAAATCACGGAAAGACCATGAACCTGATGTAAAAAGCTTTCGATAGTTTCAAAACATAAAATTATCTCCTTAATAACCGAAGGATATTCTTCACAAAAGCTGCTTACAAATAAATATTATATCATAATGAATGTATATAATTTCTGTATATGATAGTATAGTGTACTCATAACGAAATAACACTTTTTCTGCAATAGTTATGTTTATAGACAAAGAATTTTTAACAATAAAATAATATACACCTTTAAATTTATTAATAGTACACTAAATTATAATATGACACTGATGTAAAAACTTCCAAACTTTGTTCTAGTCAGCACATTCATTACATAAACCATTATTTCTAGAAGGACTATTAACTGATATTTCTCTTTTCCACACATATGATGGTTTACTTTATTATAGACTAATATACGGATAATAATAATAATAACATGTGCTTATTGAGAATTTACAAAATTTAAAAATAATGTGTATGTGAGTAGTGAGTTTAATTTTAATGAACAAAGTGTTTAATACTTTACTTTTATGGGGTGAACAATATTCCAATCTGTTCTTAAAAATCTTGTCGCACGATATTCATGTAAAATACATTTTCTGCAATACTTTAGTTACACTAACAAACACTCCAATAGCAAATATGTATTAATGCAGTAATAATATATTAGCTATCTAGATGGTTATAAATATATATGAATACATATGTATATCATAAAACTGAATTCATGAGTAGTAAATCAATAAATTATAAATAATATCAATAATGCTGTTAAATGTCTACTTACTGTCCCAAATCTATCATTTTACTAATTTAAAATAGCATTAATGTACAGAGTGTCTTAAACATAGGTATTAAATTGATAAATGATACGTTCAGAGATTTATTTCGTAACTGTCTTAAAGTAAATTTGAGTCAATTGTAATTTGGTATTAATAACTATTGATAACATTTAGGAATTCTTCTACCAGAAAATGATATCAGATTCACTCTAGATGTTTTAATTTTCTGATTAGTAACAATTCAAATTCATTTTAATATTTAAATACGAATAAGACAAATTCTACAGGAGAGTAATTTCTAAGATTAATTAATGTAATTGAAATAAAAACGTTCATGGTATAGTAGAACTTTTCCCCTTATATGTGACTTGGTTATATGGTTGTGTAATATATTTTGGATAATGCTTTTATGAATGTTACGGGGTATTCTTAGCAACATCCCATTTGACTATTTTTATGACATCAAAGTCAGCCTGAAGACGTTATAACAAGAGACATTGGTCACTAATGCAATACATTTCTGCGTTGTTTGGTGAGCCTACGACATTACTTTATGTAAAACGGTGTAATTGAATTCTAAAATCCATATTTCCGTCATAAAAATGAGAATGAAAGGGTATATCACAAAATTATTTAAACATTTTTGGTAGCGGGAAATCAGTTGTAACTCACCAAACACCATACTTTGCAGATCCCCGGTTTGTTTATGGGTAAAGCTGCTGTAGATTACGAAAAGTTCTATCTCAATATAAAGCCTTTAAATTGCAAAATTTTTTATTATCAACAGCTGTTAATCTTTTAATCAAAATCAGATAAAAATGTGCAAACAGTTTGTTTTCCATCCTCACATATTAAATTTCCTCTAAACATGAAATATTGCACTTGAAACAATTACCCCTCGTTTAACTGCAAAAATAATTGTTTTCTGCTCTGTTCCCTTATTTAAATTTTAGATGTTCTTAATAAATGTTTTAAACTAGGTGGTTGCGAATTGTTGAGCAGTGAGATTATTATGGATGATCTTGTTGAACCTGCATTGCTCTATTGGAAATTGTAGTAGTTTTAACAAAATATGCAAGATATAACACGTAAAAACGATCAGAAATATCACTCGGTCTGACTATTAAACTAAGTGAAAATAACCATTGTTTTATAACACCAACAATAAAATGAACTATTACATTTTACCACCGACAGAGTTTGGCCTGCAGTATACTCAGCTTCAGATAGTACATCATGAAGGTGCTACTACTGTTGAATGTTGCCTCAGGTGAATCAACGTAATATAAGGGACATTTACTTTAAAGACTCAAGTTGTATCAGGAAAACCATATAAGTGGTGATTGCTCCCGCCATCTGTAACAGAGAATTCATTCGTTAACAAACTACTGATAGAAACCTTCTTAACGAGTGAAATGTTACTGCGAGTTAACTTTTTACATGTCGGGTAAATGCTACGACAGACAGTGACAGTGACTGTTTGACCGGTGACTACAGATTGCCGCTCTATGTCACAATCAACTGTCTGCGCTACGAAACAACCGAATGAAATGAATCGTCTGAGGAGAGTGGAGATTATGTTTGAAGGGTCGAGGAAAGATGTCAGGTGAAGCTGTCATGTTGGTGACGATGTTGAATTTGATGGAAGAGTGCGTAATGTCATAGTTTGTAGATTTTACGCAAGGTGCTGGGTGATTTTAGTAGATTTATTTAGTGCCTTGATTAATACGCACCAACGGCAATATATAGCTATTGCATTTGCAGCTCGGTCCAAGTGGTTGTGTAAAGTTTTTCACTCAGGGCAAGAAGCTGAGAAACATCATTTTACACTTAGTCAAAAAGGGACGTTTCTGCTTGCTTGTTGTGCGACTTTATACTCATGATGGGTAAGGATGGAGTCATTGCCTCCTATCGAGGTCCCATCAGGAGGGATAGGGTGTTATATCTCGGTAATTTCTCCTTGGAAAAAGGGGAGGCTAGCTTTTTTCTAGCTGCTCCATTCAAAGCGGGCAGTGGTCGTCACTCCCTCATGCCAATGTAAGCAAAAACCTCACTAAGGGATCTTCAACCACTTCAAAAGTTAACATTCGCAGTAGAATAGTCCTATCGATAACCTCTTCCAATAAATTATGTCGACATTTCCGGTTAGTGATATGCCGAAACTAAACAGCTATAGGGTTGCCCAAATTGAAGTAACACATCGGTTTTGTTGTAACTTGTGCAACAAAGAATGCCCACAATTAGATTCTACATACGATATAAATACCATTAGACATATTTATTAAATGTGGTGTCTTGCAACTCATACAAAACTATGGTTGTTTATTTTACTACAATCTTAAAAATAGAAAAAAAACTTGGTCTCAAATTTCTTACTGAGGCTAGAGTTTAGTAGTTTATGTTGAAAAATCCACATGCAGAAAGCTCCACTTTCTGGTTGGACAACTGGAGTAAAAATTCCTCCAACTGAAACAAAAATCACGTTTATTTAATGCATTTACTACAAAAAAATAGCAATATACTTTTACCATTGTTAAACTCTTCTTTACTTTAATAATTATGAAATGATTGTAAAAGATTGCAAAAATTATTTTCAACTATTCTTTTCTATTTACAGATATGTGGCATTATTTTCCACAAACACAATGTATCGTTGTTTTGACACATATCCTAGGAAACGGCCTTTACCAAACAATAAATGCAATAGCATTAGTATTCCTATACTTAACGATTTAAAATAGTTTTACTTACAGATATCAATAAGAACATCAATATCTGTTGCTTTAATTCAAAGGTAACACTAATTATTTATTAGTTTTTAAATAAATCTTAAACTTAAATTTATAATTTAGCCCGCGCTTAGTTATAGTCCTATTCAGAATGGTGTTAGTAGCCAGTCTATACTTTTAATAAGGAGACAAATCTAATCATAATAGAACATTGTAAGGTATCGGGTCAAGATTGTAGATGAAAGTAAAGCTCAAGACACATCAAACTAGTTTTTTAGTTTCTCGTCTAGATAATAGAACAACTTATATGTCAGCAATGTCGCATTGTTTATTGATAAAGGTACAAACTCTACCCTGCAGACACTTTTGTTCCTAATAGTAACCTAACTAAAATAAAATGTAGGAAGATCCCTAGTTACACATAGTTATGAGAACAGGATTTTCTATTATCAACGTAATGGAACTTCTTAATGTATTTGTTAGCCACAACTACTTTTAGTTACAAACCAGATTTTTAAATCAAGTATTTGGTATAATTAACAGTGAAATTAAATATTTTTCATATTTTGGTAACAAAACAAAAGGAAACACAAATAAAACAACATTATTTTACACGAAGATTATCAGTGGACAGTACCCAAATTATAATTTTAATCATCCACAATATGTAAAAATTGGATTAACAAAGTTTGTTCTACGAGATTGATAGCTTGGTGACTGACGACAAAGATTTTTAAGAAAATTATACTACAGAACTTTGATTTAAAATAATTATCCTCGGTCAATTACTAAACGAGCTAATGCAAAAAAAAGTTGTAAACAAATTAACAAAAAAATACAATTCTAATTATCTCACTGCTATAACTGTTCCTTGTGTGAAACGAACATCAGTAAAAGTCGTAAAATTCATTCTAAATTGAATAACGTCCGTACTGTTTTTAAGTCACAAAATTATCTAAGAAAATACGTAAAACAAAAAAAAACAAACAACTGGAAACCAAGAATGTGATATATAAAATAGACTGTAGATGCAAAAAGACTGAAATTGGCCAAACATCAAGACCTGTGAAAACGAGGCTAAAATAACATATTTACAACTACTAAAAGGAAGCAGGAAAATCTAAATTATTTGAACACGCTATAAATTAAATATAACCTTATACAATTTTGAATCATCAAGAGTAAGTTCAGAATTATTTTAGAAACATCCTGAACTAAAAGAAACAAACTTGGAAGTGCATGTATAACGATTTAGGTAGATAAATGTATTTCCCAACCCTCTCTAAATTTCAGTGGCATTTTTCTACCATCAATAAAAGAAGAAATACATTCAAACGATATGAGTTGTAAACCATTTTTTTCTACGTAAGACTTTTATAATTTATTAGTTTTAGGTCTTTAAAATTAGTTTAAAAATTGTATTATAAATATTTTATAATATATATTTTTTTCCATTTTATACATATGGTTTTCTGTAAACATTAACTAATGATGCCTTAACCGGCGTAAACGCTTTCAAGATGAATTAAAATTGTGCAGGAATAAAAATTGTCTGTTATACTATTATGCAGTGTAATACTAAATTAACATCTTTTATTAAAGAATTTAAAAAGTACAAGATGGAATATATCGTAACTCTAGAATGTGGATTTATATATAACGTTTATTAAATTAGTAAATTCATAATATTGTGTACTGGAAAATAGGTCTTATAAATCTCATATATATTAACAGTGGTATTGGATAAAGATAGCTCTTGTTTTTACAGAACATGTGATGTAAATATTATTAAATAAATACAAACCTGTTCTTGTAGTTCAACGTCTGTTTCCATGTTGATCAGCCTACAGACAATGCGTTTCATCTCTTCTGCCTGAAAAATTACTTTCACTTAAAATCCAAGCAGACAAATTAACGTTTCGTAATCCGAAAAATGGGCTGTAATTAAAAATTCGTTACATTTACATCAAATATGTTGCTATGTTGAAACATTATTAGTTTTTAAAGATGATTAATATTTGGTTTATAGAATAATACTACTATAACTATTAATGACTACAGCACATACCACCTCAGTAAAGTTGTGCTCAGATAAGACAACAGGAGCAAGAGAGAAACGTTCCCCAAAGACCAAATTCCTGCATTAAGATGCCATTCATATTATCTTATTATCTTTTGTTTGCAGCACTGGCGATAATAGTCGAGACAAGGTTTTACATCGGTCCGTTAAATTCATTCAATAATCAATTTAATAAGAATCCTTGTATAATTATCTTTTCAGAATCAGCTATTAATGTTATCTGTTGTTTACCGCAGCAGCAATCAGTGCCGAACAACAGCCAAAACTCGCTTTTATCAGTTAGTTGTGCGTGCGGTCAGACAACGTGGTCGGCAGGCTTTGGTCGTTTGGTCGTGGCAGGCTCGTGTCTTGTGTGTCGCAGTAACTGTGCGTGTTGTGCTCTATGACTGGGAAGAAAATCAACGAGTTCTTTTCTCAAACCACTGGCCGTCAACTCAAGCGACAGCGTTCACACTCGTCACCCGGAGCAGTGGAGGAAGCATTAGGCCTACAAGGTGCGGACATGGCTACCGGTCGTGTAGGTGATCTGAGTCAAGAGCAGTTGATGGAAGGGCTATCTCAACTATTGGACACTAAGTTGTCAAAATTAGCTACTAAGGATGATCTTTTAGCTTTATCGAATAAGGTAAATGCTCTGGAAGAGGAGAACAAAGCCCTTCACAAAGAATCGATAATGTTAAAATCCAAGAGTAAGGTTATGTCGGACAAGCTGGTAGACTTAGAGGGAAGGTCCAGGCGAAATAATTTAATTTTTAAAGGGCTAAAATTTGATCAGAAGTCTGATTGAAAACAGGTTGTCAGGAAGTTTTGTGTGGACACGTTGAGGAGTGGTGACGGGTTGTGGGTGAACAGAGCCCATCAGCTAGGCCGAGACCGCAGCACTATTATTGCTCATATACCGGACTCATATATTATTCCTCGAGAAATTAGAGAAAAACGGGCCAAGTTGGTTGCTGTGCGGGCGGAGGTCGAGAGAGTCAGTGGGCGGCGCAGAATGCCTCTCTCCTTTGACCACCTAACCATCGAGAGTGTGCGGTTCACCTGGGAAGAGGGACGATTGATGGCGGGACGTGATGACGCGAGCCAGAGACTCAACGAACTGCTGGGTCATGACTTTTCCGACTTCTTGAGAAAACAGCAAGAGGAGCAACTTCGAACTAGAACTCGCGCACCAGGAGTAAAGGGGAGAACAGAGAGCCAGGGGCGACAACATCAGCCGACATCGGAAGGTGACATCAGTGCGAACAACGCAGGCTGCGGGCAGTGAGGAGGACACGCCAATTCCATACCCCGGACGAGGCAGCAGGTCAACGATAGTGCAAATAAATTCGGTGGAGCAACAGAAGAATGTAAAATTTTAGTTTTGAATGTATGTGGTCTAAAGAATAAGGTGAGTGATGTTGGATTTAAAGAAATAATTAGAAATTACGATATAATTATATTTTTGGAAACTTTCATAACAGAACACGACAAAGATTTTATCTCAAACCATTTTAAAAATTATAGAATTCACTTTAATTATGCAACTAGAGTAGCTAATGTTGGTCGTTATAGTGGTGGATTAATTATTTTGTTCAATTTAGATTCAAAATTTAATTCAAAAATACAGTATATTTAAATAGAACACCTTAACTTTGTACAAATCAATACTGGAAGAAAAATTATATCGATTCTTCCAGTTTATTTAAACTTTAATGGTTGGGAAACTATTTTTCATAATGTAGAGTCCTTCTTTAAAGCAAATTTTATTAGCAATTTAGTTATTATGGGAGATTTGAACGCTCGAATTTGGAACTGAACAAGATTTTAATATTTATGAAACGTTCGGATTGACTAACTACAGTTTAAATGAAAGTAGAAATTCAAAAGATCGGTTAGTAAATGTCAGAGGTAAAAATATGTTTAGAACTATTCGATAATTTGGGTTTAGTTATTTTGAATGGGCGATCTGCGGGTGATACTTATGGGGAATTTACTTTTGTGGGACCAATGGGGAATTCAGTTATAGACCTCGCGGCGGTTTCAATTAATTGTCTTGATATGATTAAAGATTTCAGAATTGTACCGTTCCCTAGTTCTGACCACTTGCCAATAGAGGTAACCGTCAGTGTGGACGCTCCTGTTGCTGTGGGGGGGGCGCGAGTGGGGGGCGAAACCCTACCGTTATTGCCGAAACTCAAATGGACACAATGTGACGAGATTCATTATCGCGACAAAGTTGGTCGGGAAATTGCTCAGGTGCAGCTTGTCAATGACAATCAACTTAACATAAACAATATAATAAAATGTATTATTAAATCTGCTCACTTAAAAGAAACCTCGAACACATGTACTTTTTTCAGAGCTAAGCAGCCTTGGTTTGACCATGAATGTTTCACTGCTAGAAAGAAAGTATTCCGTTTACTTAATTTATTTAGAAAGTCAAATTCTATACAAGTTAAACAAAAATATTTAGAAGAAAATAAAAATTACAAATTAACGTGTAAAAATAAACATAAATTATATCTTGATAATAATATTATATATAATTTGTATAATGCATCTGATTCCAAAACATGTTGGAATGCAATCAATAGTTTTAAAAATCGAGAACCGAAGATAATCGGAAATTTGTCCCCTAACGAGTGGCTCGGACACTTCAGAAGACTCCTTAATCCGTCTCTGTTAGCTGCAAGCGTCAGCTATGCTAGCCCATATATTGCCGACGAGTTTCTCGATTGTAATTTTTCATTGCATGAGCTGGAAATAGTTCTGAAAAAGGCTAAAAATAATAAGGCGCCTGGATTAGACAGAGTGCCATATGAGTTTTTTAAGAACTCTCATATCAGTCTGAAAAACAAACTTTTGGAAATTTATAATAATATTTTTAATACGGGTGTAGTACCCGATAGTTTTAAGAAGTCTATTGTTTTTCCTTTGTACAAAAAGGGCGATGTAAATGACAGTAACAACTACAGGGGATTGTCTTTTATTGATTGTATTTGTAAACTATTTACCAGTATGTTGAATAATAGGCTATACAATTGGGTGAATGAAAAGAAAATGCTAACTGAATATCAGGTGGGGTTCAGAAAAGGACACTCTACAATTGATAATGTATTTAACCTTTCGAACATTATTAAACTCCAGCTATCAAACAAAAAAGGAAAATTATACTGCTTCTTTATTGACTTTTCTTCGGCTTTTGACGTCATCGACAGGAAAGCGTTGCAGTTTAAACTATCGAATATGGGTATTTCAACGAAAATTTTAAATGTTCTAACTAATTATTATGATGGTACAAGTGCGAATGTATGGTGCAAAGGAGATATAACTGAGAGTTTTGATACCAAAATAGGCTTAAGGCAAGGCTGTATTCTCAGTCCCTTAATGTTTTCGCTATTTGTGAATGATTTGCCCGAAGCGGTGGAGGGGGGATGTAGTTTTGGGAGTACACGGGTAAATACACTCATGTACGCTGATGACATTGTTCTCATGTCGCCTTCTGCTGCAGGTCTACAGCATATGATTAATAGACTAAAACATTATTGCGAAGCTTGGAATTTGAAAATAAGTTTAGCTAAATCTAACATATTGGTTTTTAGAAATGGCGGAAAACTAAAATCTAACGACAATTTGGACTTTAAAAGAAGAACGAATTAAAGTCGTCGATAAGTACAAGTACTTGGGTATGCTTTTTACAAGCTCCTTATCTTGGGGACTGCATTTTCAAGAAAAATTGACCATGGCTAAATTTGCAATCAATTCAATTTGGCGAAATTTGATTCTTTCTAATAAAGCTCCTCTGAGTGCAAAGATTATCTGCTTCAATTCTATTATTAGATCCATTATTTGCTACAGTGCTCAGGTATGGGGCTTCACAGAATATGATGCAATAGAATCAGTTCAGAGAACATTTATTAAAAAAATGTTACGTCTACCTTATAATACGCCTAACTATGTTTTATATTTAGAAACAAATTTTGAAAAGATTGTTATATACACTAAAAAAATTAGCTCTGATTATATTTGTAAAATTTTAAATTTAGAACACCACCGTTTGCCCTACGTTTTAGCCCAGCAAATAATTTTGAAAAACATCTATTGGTGTAAACAATGGAAATTTTTGGGTGAAAAGTGTGGAGTGGAGGTGGATTTCTCGACCGATAACTTGGGCAATCTACGCAACCAGCTGATAGAGGTGGTATCTGGAATGAGCGCTCGGTGGCGGGCAGAGTGCGAAGGCAGGGCCCGCACCGCGGTCAACCGCTCACAGTATTTAACCTTGGACCTGACCCTCGGTGACAGGAGTGTTTTTACTGATCGTTATGATATCCCTACAATATCGTGGGCTATCAAAGCAGATAGTTGACTTAAATTACAAACCATGGTTACCAGAATTTAATTATAACTGCTCTTTGTGCCATTTAAATGAAGCTGAATCCGTCTTTCATTTCGTATCAGTGTGTGCAATTTTGAGGGAAATAAGAAAATACTATTTTGGTAAATCAACATTAAACAAAAATGAATATATACATTATTTAAACGGTAGGAATTGGCGGGTTTTGGGGGGTTTCATGAGCACCGCGTGGAAGTATAGATGGCAATTAATCCAGGAATTCAATTTTTAGGGTCGAATTTAAGGTAGGAAAAAGGGTAAAATATTTTAATTACAACACTTGTATATTTCAGTCATCACCTTGTTTTTTCTTCCGCTTATAATGTAATTTTGTTTTAATTTTTCTGAGTTTAAGGTGTTATATGTGTATAAAATGTGTATGCGTGTATGTGTATGTGCGTGTGTGCTGTTCTATTGAAAAAAGTTGTTATTAGTTTAAAATTGAGAAATTAAATAATTTTAAGTTAGCCTTATTCAGTTTTTGGAAAAGTGTCCCAGTGTGTTGATTTATAATTTTAAATTATTATTGCCATTTAACTTGACTTTTGTTATTCTTATATTAGTACAGTTATCATTCATGCTAACCACTACAGACGGCATTCAAGCCATTGTAGATGTAGTGTTTTTTTTATTGTATGTATTGTATTATATTTTGGTCAAAAGTAAAAACAATTTTTCAATTATTCATTCATTCATATTATCTTAAATATAATTGATAACAACGGCTGAGAGAGAGACTACGGTACTGAAGAAATCCGAGAGTACAACTGCCAAGAGCTGGTCGCCGTAGAAAGCGTTAGCTTCGCGGACAGAGTCACACAGCAGCCAGTAGTCCCGGATGAGAGCCTTTATCCTGTCAGCGGAAGTGTGTCCTTCTGTAACAAACGGCAATATTAGAATACAACATTGAAGGTTACTAGGTATGGAATCGTATCGTAGAAAGTGTTACATTCGCTGATAGTGTCACATAGCAGCCACTAGTCCCGGATCAGAGCCTTTATCCTGTCAGCGGAAGTGTGTCCTTCTGTAACAAACGGCAATATTAGAATACAACATTGAAGGTTACTAGGTATGGAATCGTATCGTAGAAAGTGTTACATTCGCGGACAGTGTCACATAGCAGCCACTAGTCCCGGATCAGAGCCTTTATCCTGTCAGCGGAAGTGTGTCCTTCTGTAACAAACGGCAATATTCTAATACAAGATTAAAAGGTTACTAGGTATGGAATCGTATCGTAGAAAGTGTTAGCTTTGCGGACAGTGTCACATAGCAGCCAGTAGTCCCGGATCAGAGCCTTTATCCTGCCAGCGGAAGTGTGTCCTTCTGTAACAAACGGCAATTTTAGAATACAAGATTAAAGGTTACTAGGTATGGAATCGTATCGTAGAAAGTGTTAGCTTTACGGACAGTGTCACATAGCAGCCAGTAGTCCCGGATCAGAGCCTTTATCCTGTCAGCGGAAGTGTGTCCTTCTGTAACAAACGGCAATATTATAATACAAGATTAAAGGTTACTAGGTATGGAATCGTATCGTAGAAAGTGTTAGCTTTGCGGACAGTGTCACATAGCAGCCAGTAGTCCCGGATCAGAGCCTTTATCCTGTCAGCGGAAGTGTGTCCTTCTGTAACAAACGGCAATATTAGAATACAAGATTAAAGGTTACTAGGTATGGAATCGTATCGTTGAAAGTGTTACATTCGCGGACAGTGTCACATAGCAGCCACTAGTCCCGGATCAGAGCCTTTATCCTGTCAGCGGAAGTGTGTCCTTCTGTAACAAACGGCAATATTAGAATACAAGATTAAAGGTTACTAGGTATGGAATCGTATCGTAGAAAGTGTTACATTCGCGGACAGTGTCACATAGCAGCCACTAGTCCCGGATCAGAGCCTTTATCCTGTCAGCGGAAGTGTGTCCTTCTGTAACAA
Organism: Homalodisca vitripennis; assembly: GCF_021130785.1. Taxonomy (NCBI): domain Eukaryota; kingdom Metazoa; phylum Arthropoda; class Insecta; order Hemiptera; family Cicadellidae; genus Homalodisca; species Homalodisca vitripennis. Next base: position 1,080,968 of record NC_060215.1, on the reverse strand, counting down.
ACGGCAATATAAGAATACAAGATTGAAGGTTACTAGGTAAGGAATCGTATAATAGAAAATGTTAGCTTCGCGAACAGTGTCACATAGCAGCCAGTAGTCCCGGATCAGAGCCTTTATCCTGTCAGCGGAAGTGTGTCCTTCTGTAACAAACGGCAATATTAGAATACAAGATTAAAGGTTACTAGATATGGAATCGTATCGTAGAAAGTGTTAGCTTTGCGGACAGTGTCACATAGCAGCCACTAGTCCCGGATCAGAGCCTTTATCCTGTCAGCGGAAGTGTGTCCTTCTGTAACAAACGGCAATATTATAATACAAGATTAAAGGTTACTAGGTATGGAATCGTATCGTAGAAAGTGTTACATTTGCGGACAGTGTCACATAGCAGCCAGTAGTCCCGGATCAGAGCCTTTATCCTGTCAGCGGAAGTGTGTCCTTCTGTAACAAACGGCAATATTAGAATACAAGATTAAAGGTTACTATATATGGAATCGTATCGTTGAAAGTGTTACATTCGCGGACAGTGTCACATAGCAGCCACTAGTCCCGGATCAGAGCCTTTATCCTGCCAGCGGAAGTGTGTCCTTCTGTAACAAACGGCAATATTATAATACAAGATTAAAGGTTACTAGATATGGAATCGTATCGTAGAAAGTGTTACATTCGCGGACAGTGTCACATAGCAGCCACTAGTCCCGGATCAGAGCCTTTATCCTGTCAGCGGAAGTGTGTCCTTCTGTAACAAACGGCAATATTAGAATACAAGATTAAAGGTTACTAGGTATGGAATCGTATCGTAGAAAGTGTTAGCTTCGCGGACAGTGTCACATAGCAGCCAGTAGTCCCGGATCAGAGCCTTTATCCTGCCAGCGGAAGTGTGTCCTTCTGTAACAAACGGCAATATTATAATACAAGATTAAAGGTTACTAGATATGGAATCGTATCGTAGAAAGTGTTAGCTTCGCGGACAGTGTCACATAGCAGCCACTAGTCCCGGATCAGAGCCTTTATCCTGTCAGCGGAAGTGTGTCCTTCTGTAACAAACGGCAATATTAGAATACAAGATTAAAGGTTACTAGGTATGGAATCGTATCGTAGAAAGTGTTAGCTTCGCGGACAGTGTCACATAGCAGCCAGTAGTCCCGGATCAGAGCCTTTATCCTGCCAGCGGAAGTGTGTCCTTCTGTAACAAACGGCAATATTAAAATACAACATTGAAGTTTACTAGGTAAGGAATCGTATCGTAGAAAGTGTTAGCTTCGCGGACAGTGTCACATAGCAGCCAGTAGTCCCGGATCATAGCCTTTATCCTGTCAGCGGAAGTGTGTCCTTCTGTAACAAACGGCAATATTAGAATACAAGATTAAAGGTTACTATATATGGAATCGTATCGTAGAAAGTGTTACATTCGCGGACAGTGTCACATAGCAGCCAGTAGTCCCGGATCAGAGCCTTTATCCTGCCAGCGGAAGTGTGTCCTTCTGTAACAAACGGCAATATTAGAATACAATATTGAAGGTTACTAGTTATAGAATCGTATCGTAGAAAGTGTTAGCTTCGCGGACTGTGTCACATAGCAGCCAGTAGTCCCGGATCAGAGCCTTTATGCTGTCAGCGGAAGAGAGGCCTTCTGTAAAAAACGGCAAAATTAGAATACAACATGGAAGGTTACTAGGTATGGAATCCTATCGTAGAAAATTTTAGCTTTGCGGACAGTGTCACATAGCAGCTAGTAGTCCCGGATCAGAGCCTTTATCCTGCCGCGGAAGTGTGTCCTTCTGTAACAAACGGCAATATTAGAAGACAAGATTGAAGGTTACTAGGTAAGGAATCACATCGTAAAAGTGTTAGCTTCGCGGACAGCGTCGCACAGCAGCCAGTAGTCCCGGATCAGAGCCTTTATCCTGTCAGCGGAAGTGTGTTTTCTGTAACAAACGGCAATATTAGAATACAACATGATTTGAATACAAGATTGAAGATTACTAGGTAAGGAATAAATTCCGTTTAATAGTAAATAATAAATTTAAAGGAATAATAGACTAGTTTTTTTAGTCTAGTAACTAAAAATAAATGTCCTATGTTTTAAAAAGACTCCTGACAATCATGGGTATTGAACCTACTTAAATGATTAGTTTTTTAATATTTAAGTAATTCAATTCCCTAAGGCACTTGTTTTCTAACTATAATATATAGCATAATATAGTGTTTGCTACTATTATTAAATTGATTAAGAAAATAAGATGAAGATTATTGTAAAATTTATAATACCGTTAATACTAAGTATGTTTGTTACTTTCCAAACTACCACCCGCGCTTAAAATGATGTGAAACAAAGAAAACAATAATCATGCTGACCGTGTGTTTGTCAGAAGTGTACAGAATAGGACGGATATTTTGTGTTTGTGAGCAGCACCGCATCTTCTGTTCTCTAGTAACTCAAACTATTCTGTTGGTGATTGTAAAGTTCATGATTTAGAATTCTCAACTTCTTTTTATGATTTACAACGGCAACTGAATTTTCAATATAAACTAACTCTTAAACTTTTATTTTAATGTTTTTAACAAATACCTGTAAAAACCAAGTTCAAACGTATGTTTTAAAATAAATTTTAATACACAATTAATTATTAATGATACTGCGACGTTTAAAATTAACTTATTTCAGGTGCTGCACGTTTTTAAACGTACTATAATTCTTTACAAATTAAATTATATAACTATGAACGGGTTTAATGTTATTTGAATTTTAATTACGTACATTTCAGTTTAATTGTATATATTTAGTTTAAAAATGGCGCACCTATAAACCACGAGAATTCGTGATTCCTTGTGTTTACCTGTGGCAACGCCCAACATTACTCGTCTGAGGGGTGGCCTGCTGCAGTATTCTGGGGTGATATTACTTAGAAACTTCCCTAATAATTTAAAAATGTTACAATAATGTCCTGTTTAAATAGAGACTAGAGGAGCGTTTATTTCAGAGATGCTACATATTTGGAAGGTGTTATTATTGTTTTTATGTATTAGTATTTAGTACTTTAAGTTAATATTGTGACCTATATAAAATATATTTCCTGTAAAGTATATTATTATAACAAAACCTTTGTCATGCACGTCAAACAAGATATTGGTTAATCTTTTAATGTATAATAATGTATGTTTTTAATGTAAACCATAAGTTTATTTTGAATTTACTGTTAAATAAATGTATTTATTTTTACTCGTAAATATTAATCTCTCTGTCTTAGAACAGTAAGGATATGAGTATAAGTACTTATAATTTTTTAAAAATAGGATATACAACTAAAACAATATCATATGATCCTTTTTTGAAAGCGCATAAGACAAATAGCGTTCTATTTTTTTAGCTTTATTAACTTGATATTATACATTGTATTCACAAAATTAAACATCACATTTATTTGAGCTTAGTGCATCCAACATTAAATGACAACAATCATTGTTATGTTAACATTTCTATCTGGTTTACTTACATTTTTTACTCTTTTTGTAATTAGGAACTATTATTTTACGAATTTCAATAGTCCTTGTCAATTTATATTTTCAGCTCAATTTGAAGGATAAAATCAAGCAGTTTCATTATAATATGTTCTTTATACAGTCTAGAATTATATGCTTAAAAGAATCATAGAATTTACAATATTACACAATAATATTGATCATATAATGATAGGTATTGCTATATATGTTATGGAAATTATAATTTACTAAAATATACTATACCTAAAATGTAATTATAAAATATTTACATTATCTCACCACAACTAGTACCTGAGACTAGGATTTGGTATGGCATCAAACTTCTGAAATTGTTCCTGACTACGACTTCCGCTAGCTTACATTCATGAACCTTGCAGCTATACTATGAGTGACTGTGACTGTAGTGGACATAGATCACACCTACAGCGCAGATCATAGAATTCATACAGATGTAAATAATGATGCTGAATTGTTTCTCTTGAAAGCCTAAGTTTATGTTTAGGGAAGCAGAGTTTACTCCGAAGCAGAGTAGAAATTGACATAAGAGCTGTGACTACAATACAAGTGACAACCATCTTTATCGTGGCGTTTGCGCTTTTTGTGGTTAGTTTCAGGTTTCTGTCGAACATATCGAGAACATAACGGATGCGAAGAAATCTCATTTGTTTTCGATTGTAGCTTAAGAACAAGACTATAACCATAGCTGTTATAGCTATTCCTCTCACCAACACAAATATCATGAACAATTTGTGTTTATTATGCAAGAATTTTGAGTCTATTGTGATCATCCTATACCATTTGGATGCCCATAGAATTGATGTAAAAAAACGAAATGAAACAAGTCTAACGCTCCACAGTTGTGACATTGGAGTAGAGCAAAGATGTTTCTGTCCATCTGATCCTACAGTACATTTCAGTGGAAAACCTCCAAAAATTTGACAAAAGATATTTACATGCTGTGGCCAATCTTCCATTCTCATTACTGGGTCCATAAATCAGGGGAATTTTTAAAATTTTAGAAAGAAAATATTACACCTAAAGACAAAGTGAGTCACGCTCAAAATGATCGTAAATTACAAACACGATACGTTAATTAATGTAATAAATTCAAAATACAACAGCATTTTTTTTGTATCTGTTTGTGGTAACCGGGGTTACGTTAAACATGAGTTGATAGTTTAAGTTACAGTATGAAAATTATCTAAAACCCATAAAATATGTTACAACGCAGTTAACTCGTGTATTACACTCTCTCATTTCTCAATACTGCATCACTACCACCAAGTAAATGTTGTAAAGTTTAACAAAAACCTGTTTCTGGTAAACAATAATATTTTATTCGTTAACAGTCAACTGTCAAGTATATTTTATTATCACTTGACGTGTGACGTTAAATCGAAACCTTCATAAATTAATCTCTCATATTTTATTGCTTCATATAAATGTCACACAGGGAAATGTTATAATAAATGTAATAATTTATTAAATCTTGATAAAATTACAAACTGGTGTTTGCTTTTGATTTAGTTATGTGGTACCAAGAGCCGTTTATATACATTTAAAAAAAGAGAACTTCTTTGTTGTATATTATAATGTACTAAATTGTAACGCATTAAACAATAGAAAACAATGTTACCATTTCAATAGCCACGCGGTATGAAGTGCCTCGAGCTTACTATAAAGTTTAAAATAGAGAACTTGTAATAATGTATATTATGATTTGTTAAAGTGTAACCCAATAAACAACACAAAAACAATATTTTCCTTTATATATTCACGTGGCTTGAAGTGCCTCGTGCCTACTATAAAGTTTAAAATAGAGAACTTGTATTATTGAACATTATGATTTCTTAAAGTGTAACCCAAAAAACAATAAGGAACAATGTTTTAGTTTTTATAAACGCGTGCTTGAAGTGGCTCGTGCCTATTATAAAGTTGAAATGTAAGATCGTATATTATTCCATATAACGATTTATTAAAGTATAACACAATAAACAATAAAAACAATGTTTCGTTTCTATAACCTCGTGTTACAAAGTGAATCTTAGCGATAACAATGTTTTTAAAATACAAATTACTATCGAAAACTATATTTAATTAAACCGTAACCCAATACACATTACAAACACAAAGTTGTAAAAATATCCCTGAGGAAATCATAATTATTACACATTATGTAGATAATACTCATTCCTTATTTACAAACAAGTAGGCTGCTATTAGTCTATCACAGCTTTATAACATATATATGCCGTCATATATGGCTTTTATGTCACTTATTTGTGAAGTTTCAACTCACTGCTCAATTGCGAAGGGCGGGGTTGAATGATCCTGAATGATAAGTTTTACGTGAGACCGATTATTGTAGTTACCTGTGAAATTTGGGACTAGGACAGTAACAAAAATGATCATGTGCCTAAATTATTATTATTTGTAAGTAGGATTTTAAATCCAAATAATTAATTATTTAATCAAAAGTAAGGAATAAGAAACCATAATAATGACTAAAATATCTAAACATAAGCTCTAACTACTTCGATTTGTTAGGTAACTGTACAACTAATTGTTCTCAGACAAAGTTAAAATTGGATTTGTAACTTAATTTCCTGGCTGTAATTGTGTAGCCATTATTACCATAGAATTTGGAAAGTCACTCTTAATCTAAACTAAAATTAAAGTTTTAAGACAACCCAAGATCAACTTGAGAGACTTTCAAGTGAAAACAATGAACATTTTAATCTTATCTAATAACCCATATCATAAGCAAAAACTTAAGTTAATCTCTCCGTAAATATTGTACACAAGAAAGTTAGGCTTACTGCATAAAAGGGGTAAAACCAGGTTGGTTGCACAATTAATTACCTTTGTAATAACCCTTCAATAAATAAATTAACAAAAAAAGTATATTTGAACATCAAACAATCATGGCACAGCAACTATTATCTGCTGTGTAGCCACCGTGCTGGAAAAAGTACATTAAAGATTACAATTATACAACGCTAACAACTATACAAACTAAATGTACAGAAGACACTTGCACATTTTTTCCGCTACTGACCCAAAAGATGTAATTCATGATTGTTCCACATAATCCACTGTCTCTTTTATAATGTACAATAAGTCCGGTATGTCCAATCAGAATATAAATTTTATTTGGAAAATTTCAAATTGAATTACTTAATTTATTGGTACTAATAATTTCCCATGTAAAATAAGAAAATGCGTGACTTACCGAATGCCGAAATCCGCCAGAGAGGGCGTCAGAGGTTCGTGGCGCTCCGTGTATATCCGGTAGGTCAGGGTCGCACAGTGTCCATAGTTCACTCATAGTAGACCAAGAACAAAAATTCTGTTCATATTCTCAGAATTAGTGTTACTAATACAAACATATTACAGAACAGACACAGCATATATACATACATAAATTAATTGAAACTAGGGTTTGATTTTTTTTTCTTATGAATGACTGATGCATTTTTCTATACATATATCGCAAACTGCTTTTACAATATCTATAATACAGGAGTATAATTTTTTGTACAAGTTGTAACACTCAATCCACAAATTATATTTTTTTTTATTTATAAACAATCTAAACCATATCCAAAATGGGGTTAGTAAAAATTTAAATGCTACAAATACCCCTCCACCCAAAGGAAATTTCCCAAACTTTTTCTAGGTTAGGCTTAAAGTTTGAGTTCAGCCACATGCCATCTTCCAACACCAACTCCGTTACTCTCCTTCAGGTGATACGTTGTAGGGGACACTCTTCCAACTGTGGTATAGATGCCGGTATATCTGGGAGCAAGCTTAGCAAAGTAGAAATTTGCTGCATTGGACTGCGGGAAGTTCCATATCCTTCATGATACTCCATGGGTCTTCTCCGCCTATTGTACTAGTATCTCCATGCGTTCTTGGTATACGAATCCTGAAGTCTTCGTTTAACATGTTTATAAATTGACCTCAAATTTTTGAGCTTTGAGCCATATGCTTCCAATTTAATTATTTTTGGGATTTGGTCATGTGGGTTGGAAGTATTCGCTTTATCACTAATTGCGTCCAATTCACGACTATAATTTAGAAATGTTGGGTTATATCCTTTTGCTTTAGAGAGGATTGGGGACTGAGACATAAGAATGAGAATAGGATATTGAATTGGCAAGGATTGGGCATACAGTGTTCTGCCATCATAGTAGTGGAAGCCCGTCAACTTATGAGAATGATTGGGCCTTTTATTAACTCTGGCTTAGGTGTACTGGTATCTTGAGTTAGCAAGGATTCGGTATAATGTGTGATACAAACAAAGTAATAACGAAATAATACTAATTAATAATTCTAAGAATATTCCAGAGAACAATCCTTTACGATGCTACATTTTTCATTTAAATTAACTTTGGTTTATACTACTATTAATTTTATGCTGCATATTTAATTAAACTGCGATTTGAAACAGGCCAAAATACTCATGACCAGAAGGGTTTCATTATACTTATACACTTTTTCAGTCTAATCAAAGTATATATTAGAGTATGATACTAAAACTTAACTACTATATCATCTAAAGAAATGTGGCAGTTTATTTTGTTTTTACCGTATTTCAAAAAATATAGTTTAATATAAGTATCACTTGATTCACTTAAAATTAAACTTAATGAATACGTCATTCTTTGTTTACTTGTTGACGCCATGCAATAAATAACATTAATTCAATTACTTGCACTTTAAAGGCCTTTGCGAACCATAACTCCTTCATAATAGTCTAACTTACCTTACATATAAACTACCCTTCTCACTGAGCTGTATTTGGCAATAAGTCAGGCCGCAACATCTACAACACATGCCTCCATTTGAAGATTCTTCCATACATTGTCAATTTAGTTAGTATAATGGTTTATAATTTACCAGATTTATCTTAACGTAATTGTGAACTTTGTAAATATTAAGGTAGATTTTTAAGACTTCCTATTTGTTTGTTTCTATTCACGAGTAGCTTATAAAAGTTTCAATAAAATGTTACTAACCATTCTTAACATTTCTGTTTGTTTATATTTTATTTGGCAGACAGTATATTTAACGGGCTCAGTGTATAAATGAAGCTCATTTTCATATGAATTGCACATTGCACGATTTTTATACTTTCAGGATCAAAGTGTTGGACTACTACACGGTTCGCTTTTCTTATTTCCGAGCCGTCCTTTATAGTATACCATTTCTGATCACTACTTTCTTGAGGAATATATACTGGGATAATTTTTACATCTGCCATTCTGCACGTTTTATTTATTTGTTGATACTCTTCATCTTTGATGTAATAGTTTATAACTGTGATGTTGTTTTTAAACTATTCACTTAGAAACTCCATGTTCTCTTTTCATTAGAAGACTACTCTGTGTCACAGGATTTCTGGTGTGATTTTTTATTCATGTTTTAAATTAAGGAAGCAATTCAAAGGGTTCATTAGTATACAGGTATTGGTTTGTCGTGTTATAATTCAAAGCACTAAAGAAGTAGATAATTTTTGTTATCAAAAACAATAATAATATATTTAAAATTTTAAAAAATCTATATCTAATTAATTATTGTTGTTCGTCTTTGTATTATGTTTCTCTTACGTATATGTTGTGCATGCAATTCACTTTTTCTTACTTTGCCTAATCCTGCAGTAATGAGACTCCCCATATTGCGGGAGTTTGATAATGCGTTCCTGGGTTGGTGTTCCGTTATAATTGGAGTGCGGATGGGAGCGTTATTTTCAAAATCACTTCTTAAATAGCATGGCTTATCACATCTATATTATTTATTTTATTATATAATGCAAATCCGCATGATGAAGTGGCGCTCATGCAAAGTTATTGAGAAATAAATGCTCTGTAATGATTTGCAAATGGTGGCTGTGTAATAATTTAATAATCTTTTAATTCTGTAAGGCCTTTTCTTATTTCTTCAGTTTTACATATTACACTAGTGTCAGTTATTAAATAGGCTATTTAATGAAAGTTACAGAGCTCATCAGTAACTATCCAACAGCCTAATTTATAAAAATAAAAAAAAATCGACGTCAGTTTTTAAATTAGTTTTAAATTCATTTCAGTTTTAAATTACTGCTATCCGGTCAGTGATATAATTAGGAAAGAATGAGGTTCGAAATAGATTAACAATGAATTCAAAAATTCCAAAATTGTGAAATTTGTTTTCTTGCAAACGCAAGTCAAGTATATCATGTTTCTCTCATTAGGGATGCTGCTAGAATATTGCTTTTTGGGACTGTGGGTTAATTCCAACCGTGCTGCATGATTTACATGATTTTTAATTTCAATGAGCTCCAGTACCTTTGCAAGATAACTTTATTAAGGGGAGTTCTCTTAACGCGGGATCTACCATGGTCTGCTGCACTTTCAAAAACAAGAGGCTTTTTGTAGTTTTCTTCTAAACTGCGAAATTACGTCCACACTTCCATGTATAGAAAAACACACTTCGAGTTTTTTAGGTGTAAGATAAATTAAGTAATGTATTATGACCGTGATGAATGGATTTTTATTTAAGTCTTTGCATTGTATTACATATTTAATTCTTAATCATTATGTGTTATTAATAAATGGCTTGAGTTTCTCTTGAAAACAGTGTAAAAGTAGTATTACCTCAAGGAAAAGTCTTTCATGTTTATGTGTCAGATAATTAACCCCCTTGTTCTACTGTTTTGAAAATTTTATCATCAAATTTGACATCAGAAAATACTTGATATTCTAAAATACTTCATGTGACAGGCTATATATATATATATATATATAAACTAGTACCTATTAAATTTTTTTTAAATTAACCCTCGTACCTTTATTTTGAAAATTGTATCCTCAAGTTCGTTTTTTGTAAATATTCAATACAATGAAATACTTGATTTGGCAGGCTCTAAATATAAACGTATATTAATATTTAATTCTAGATAGACTATAACATCTGTGAGAAAATCAGTTTTTTTACATCAGAAAAAGTACACAATTATTAATTTCAGATTGTATGGTTAAATTAATATTATTATAATATATAACAAAAGTAACGCCTTAAGATATATGTATTTGATTAATTTCAATTAATTAGTTAATTAGTTTTTTAAATGTAAATAAAAATATTTGAAAGATGTATAAAGATTAAAAATTCAGAGTCCAGGACCTTTTAATGTGCAAGTTAAATGGTTAAATTTTGAAATTAAGTTCTTATATTCAAAACATGCAAATTTAAAACTCCAAGCATATGGACAAAATTTGCTAATTGTTCGAAAATTAACTAATGTTCAGTAGTAACTACTTAATAACGTATCACTGAAGGCATTGACAAATTAGGAAATAAAGCTTTTTGAAAAGAGATTTTATTATTACCTGCTATCTCAAAACTACAAGTAGGATTTTATTTGAATCAAATTTCTGTTAAGTAAAAAATATCTGAATAATGATTATAAAAGTGAAATTAAATCAGAACTGTCCCAAATTGTGAACGAACTATAAACTTTACAAGCTTTTGCAATGAACAAAAAATGCCAGCTTTTAACGTAAAATAATTAAATATCTAAGTCATTATGATTAAAATTGATTACAGTTGAGATTAAGAAATATTTTATGAAAGCCCTTATATAAAAACCACCGGAACTTTTCTTAATAAATTCGTTCAATTTGTAGTCACTTCTGTATTACTTCCGTAACCCAAGTAGCAACGATGTTGAACACAAAGATAGTGTACGATTAGTCAGTGGATGATTGCCTGTATGAAATAATCTTTTTATGGCACCTAGTTTTGTATATTCCTCCAAGTATGGCTAAAAATCTTTGTTTTTTAAGAAGTACCAAGTTATAACTGATGCTTCAAACAATTTGGCCAAGAAGCTCCATGTGATATTCCCACTCTTTATGGCGTAGGACTCTCAGTGTTGGTATTTACGAAGCATTAAACAAGGTTTGCCTTTGATAGTTTGTAAAACTTTCAGTTCCCTATTATAATCCATCATTGGATAATATTGAAAATAAGTTACAATACAGAAATCCACAGTATCAGAGACTATAAAAACTTGAGAGAGAATGATGAGGTTAGATTTAAATTTATTATAATATATAAAAAAGTAAAGCATTTAGATATATGTATCTATATTGATTTCAATTAATCGCAACCTATATTAAACAATACATGTCAAAATATGTTACTATAATTATGTAAGTAAAATATGTTTAAAATACACCCTCAAAAGTGCTTTCTTAACATTTAAAACAATGGATTGGCAGAACGCAATTATTTACGCCTTACATTATTCGTTTGACACATTTGTGTGGTGTTTTAAAAGACGGTTGCCAGGCTACTGCAAAAACATTATTTCAATATTAACGAATAAAAGAGAGTAGCCAGTCCATAATTCAAGTGGTCACAAGTGTAGGATTTGTACAGAAGTGAACAAAGAGTAAAATATAAAGACATTTAACCCATTTATATAAAACCTTAAAAATGTGGTAACTTTGTTTCTTAAAAATCCAATAATGGATGTTTCTTAAAACGAATAATGGAGTGTGTCCAGTAGTTACTTCATGTAAACATGAGCACAGAAAAGATTTGCAAAGAAGTGCGATGGATGTAGGATAATTTCTTGACTAAAGCATGAGATTCAACTGGCAAAACGAGAAACCAAGAATTCTAAGTAATTCATCCTCTTAAATAATTTTTGCTTTATAGTATTCTAATAGTTATATTATCGCATATCATATTTTTAAACACAACAAATAAAACTAAATTAAAAGATTGTACTCATCGATAAAAGATATCATAATAATTTAATCACAGATATATTTATCATTAATTTCGATTGAAACGCAGACTGAATTAAATTTCTAAGTATTTTAGGTAAACTATATAATTTAAGCATGTCTGTTCTCTCAAAACGATCTCTATGCTTCTACCAAGCATTTTTGTGTTTTCCTCTGAAATAAAGTTCAGAAGCAGATACAGACGGAAAGCTAACATTTTCTCGAGCCGTGTTCTGGTGGGGATCGACTTTTATACAAACAGGGTTTCTGTGTAGTAGCATTTACGCGTACTTATCAGCAGGTACAAATATAAGTACCAAGCAAGTATCCATAACCATACTTATAATCTGTGTAATGTTTCCGGAAGCGGGAATATTCCTCAGCCCTGCCAAAAAATACCCAAAGTTCATTGATGTTTACAATACTCTGGAGAAATTTGACAAAAATGTACAACTGGTGCCACCTAACAGTTGGATGACGATAACATTTAGTTCTTTCTTTTTTATATTAACAGTTACTCCACTGCTATTGGATTTAAGTGGAATATTGCTTTTATTACTTTCAGAAAAACGCCCAAAAATGATCATCCATGGAGTCATGACACTGGTTTCATTTAGTATTGCAAACTGCAGACAAAGTTGTATGTTGGTCCAATTCCATGAGATAACGTATTGTATTGCCACGAGATTCAGACTCATTAACGTCAGGATCAGACAAGAAGTAATCATCCACAGCTATAGACATTCGATGAGACACCATGGCACGCTATATGTCAATCATAGAGAAGACACTAGATTTATAGCTAGGATCAAGTCCTTCATGACCACCTACCAATTTCTTTCTGATGCTGCATACAAAACCAGTACTTTCTATTCTGATATTCTAACAAGTTTAATCTTCTGTAAGTTTGTTTTTGTCACAAAAAGCGTATTCGTTTTCTTTTTGGGTTTTGCGTTGGAAAATTTAACAGGCACAGTTTTAACAGGAACCTGGACACTGTGTCACATCTGTTACCTGCTTCTGATCGTCTCCTCGAGTTCTGACGTCACTGAAGCAGCGGACGAGACAGCACCAATAATCTGCAAGCTGATCACCAGACGCCTAGATCCTGTACTGAAAAGACGACTGGAATCGTTCTTACTGCAACTCACTGCTAAATATGTGGCGTTTTCTAGAAGTGGGTTTTTCCAGATTAACAGAGAAATGCTGACTTCATTGGCTGCAACAGTGATCACCAATCTGGTAATTGTTATTCAATTTCAAACCCAATATAAGTAAGACATTTTGTCATCATTTAAAGTAAAACTCATTCCAATTGGATTAAATTTAAAAGTATTTATGTATTCCTACAAATGTAGATTCAAAAACTAACTTTTAGGTGTGGTTGTCAATATATATGGGGATACGTGATAACGGGCTATCTTTTAACAACAGTTTATAACTAAATCTGCTAAATACCATCGTTAATATAACACACACAACAAAACAAAAAACATGGCGATAATGATTTAATATAGCGGTATTATGTCTAGTCGAGTACACTTGAACACAGATTTTAAGGCGTCTGCATGAGTTAGGTATATATACTTTAAATACCCATTCCAGAAAGGGCCATGCTTCAAATAACAATTCTCCAAATGGCCATTCCTTAAATAGCTATACTTTAAATGACCATGGTTTAAATGGCTAAACTTGAATTACCCATACTCTAAATAGCCATACTTTAATTGGCCAAACTCTAAATGGCCATACTTTAATTACCCATACCTTAAATAGCCAAAATTTAAAAGACTATACTTTACATACCGATTCTTATATAGTTATTCTTTAAATACCCGTAATTTAAATGGCCATACTTTAATTGGCCATACTTTAAAAGGCCATACTCTAAATAGACATTGGGATCCTTGATTTCCGACGTACTGTGATAAACAATAAATTGTTATGCGCCTTGACTTGCTGCCGTTATTGGTCAACCAATTTAAATTATTTTTTTGCCTTATTATCGAGCAGGCAATTTTTTTTATCGCAAATACACTGTTCAACAAATTTAATCTAGCCCTTCTTAGAGGTGATATAAATTGTATAAAATGTATTACACAATCTGAAGTCAAATTTTAACATTTTTATAAATAATATGAGCACACTTTCAGTACTTCTGGTCTGCATGATTCTGCTCTAAAATGTTCCATATATTCCCATTCACATTCAGTGAATGTTTATAGATGAATTTCAAGCATTAGACTAAATATAAACATTGTTCACTGCTAATGAAGCGTTATCTTTAAACGATGGATTTTTATGATCATCACTGAATTAATTAAAATTTATACACTATAATTTAACATAAAGTTTAGAAAAATAATACTACTCTTTTAATTACGGTTGGTATAATGTGTTTTTACTGTATTACATATATAAAGCAAAATAACTACATGGTATTGTTAGTATTATTCGTATATTAGTCTATACATAAGTAAACTATAGTATGTGAAGAAAAGAGAAATATCAGTTAATATATAAATAGTCTTTGTTGAAATAATATTTCTGTAATGAATGTGCTCACTATAACAACTTAATAATTTTCATAGCCTCTCGAGATTTATCTTTCCTCAGGAGTTATTTAGGACAAACATTGTCCAATACATTGGACAAACATTATCTAATGTGGAGAGATTTTACAATTTAAATACATCTAGATTTATTCAAATTTCTCATACAGTTTTTTATTGAGGACACGTGACGATGGGGCAACTCTATATGATACAAGAACACGTCGTGGCAATCCGCCTAAAATGTTTAATTACGTGACATAATGATATAACATGCATACTCACTCTACACTATGACAATTTAGAGCGAATTAAATTTCAGTATAAAATCAAGTTTGTCACGATTTGGGAGAATTCTGATTTAATTGCACTTTTATAATCATTATTCAGATATGTTTTACTTAACACAAATTTCACTCTAAGAAAATCTTATTTCTAGTTTTGAGATATTAAGTAGTTACTAATGAATATTATGTAATTTTCGAACAATTAGCAAATTATGTTCATATGCTTGGAGATTTAAATTTGCACGTTTTGAATATAAGAACTTAATTTCAAAATTTTACCAGTTAACTTGCGCATTACAAGGTACTTCACTCTGAATTTTATAATATTTATTCATTTTAAAAATATTTTTATTTACATTAAAAAAACTAATTAATCTTACTTCATGTTTTAATTGATGAAGTATAATGAGCTCAACAGACGTGATGGTCGACATTTCATTGAAGGAGGAGCTCTTATTCGAAAACATTATATCATTTTACAAAAACACGCAGTCCTCTAATAGTTTTAAATTTAATACAGAAGGCCTTTAAAAATTCGAGATGATTTCTTAGGTGGGAATTAAACAATTTGAAACAGAATAAAATAATATTTGTACAACTTAAACAAAATTATCAGCTAAATAAAGCTTAATAAAAGGTTTGCATACTTCCCAAATGGTGACTCTTAAATACTTTTTGATAAATTTGAAAGTCCTTTGATAAGTATTGTAAGAGAAAAGAGAAGAATATTAATTTGTGAGAATTTTAATATCCGTGTGGAGAGTGTAAAGATGTACATACTAAAACTAGTAAAGAAAACGTCTGAGAATGCTTAAAAATGAAAACTACAATACAATACAACAGTGAAAGAAAACTGTTGAAAAAGTATAGGAAAGAAGGAAAGTGATGATAAAATTCTCAAGTAAAACGGTTCCTACCCATTATTAATTATTATTAAGTAAAACGGTAGCTTCAATCCTACTCTCCGAGTATTAAGTCTCCACCATATGAGACATGTAATCTAAAGCAGCAATCAAAATGAAGCTGATACAATAATTTTTTTATCATAAAAAAGCTTGGATTCACGTGGGAAAGTAAACAAAAGAAGAAGATTTGTTCCGCTTTATTAAGACAAACATTTCAGAGGTATTAGTCCAAATTGAAAAATTAGAAAATAAAAGCCACACCTATTGTAGCTTTAAGATAGGTGTTCATTACGAGTGTAAATGAGGAAAGGAAAGTATAGCCTAAATACGTAATTATGCATAACCAGGTAGGTTGCACACCACGGTAAGAGCAGCAAGAGCCAAATTATTTTACAAAATTCCTATTTTACATTAATGAATTGAATTGCACAGAAGAAAACCCTATAGCAGATGAATCAAGCTAATATAAATTTATAACAAAAATCTATGTGATACTTAAAGTTTGAAATGTAGGCAAATATATGAAAAACAAAGTTCCGAAATACCTTGGTATTGACTATAATTTAATAAGCATTTGGTATAACTCACATAAAACCTTAATAAACTGCTCTAAACACTAATTAATTAAATCAATCATGTAGTTTAAATAAATAAAGTTTAAATGAAGACAATGAGTAATATTATCAGTAAAAGATAATAATAAATAATAAAAAAGTAATAAAAAGTAATAATATCTTTTCGTTCTTTTCACTGTATTCCATGTTTTCTATATATTTATTTTCAAGTGATATAAAGTTTAGTCTCCTATTAAAAGCATAATATTCCCTTTACAACCCACTAATATGTAACAGTTTACAACATTGCTATGAGTTAATAATTAAATAAAATTAACACAATATTCATATGATATACTCCTAACATCATACATTAATAATTGAGTAATTTAAAACAAACATTCATTCTTAGTTATTTTGAATAAATTCTGGGTGAAAGAAATTTTGTAAAAATTAAATTTAATGGGAATTTATGAACTTGTCCTTTTGATCTGTGCAATATAAAACTTGTTGGTGCAGTGAGCACATGTATATAAAATTTTATGTAAAAATACTAAAAGAGTTACGTGGTTGTTACAGATGCTTTCAGCAATATAAAAAATTCTAACACTGAAAAGAAGTAATATTTAAAGTACAGTAAAGAAAATTAGTAACAAAATAAAATTGAATTTTGAAGATAAATTAAAGTGAAGAATTGCCAGATCAGATTAGAGTGCGAAAGTTTTGAATGATGAAAATTGAATAAAAGACAAGCTGTAAGAACTTTATACATTTTTGAGTAACGAATATATTACAAGTTTGAACTTAAAAGTCGTCAAGAAGTTTTTATTTTAATTTTAAAACCAGTAATTATTTTCAAGAAGAAATTTTATTTTAGTTTGAACTTTATTTAATTTAGAATATTTTCTTTTCCTTTTTGAACCTTCACAAAAATTCAAATTTCAAAGCTAACCCCTCATGTGCCAGTAAAACGGTACACAGTAATTAAGGTAAAAGGAGGCAAAGTACATTTTTATTGTTTACTAGGGTATCGCACAAATATAGGATAAATATAGGAAAATAATTAAAGTAAAATTAGAAAAGAAATTTAATATGTTCGGTCCGAAATGCACGAAATTTTTTTTGTCAAATATTAAATAATTTAAGATAAATATCAATAGCATTTAAGGAATTATGTCCGTATTGCAAGAGCATAGGTTTAGTAAAATAGTAAATAAAGTAACAGAATCACCAATACACAGTTTCAAGTTTAGGTCCGTATCGCACAAATCAGTTGTTTCGAAAAGATAGTTGTAATTAAACTAAAATTACCTCTAATTACTATTTTAATATTAGGTATGTTCCGCACGAACATAGGTTAAGTAACATATTAAGTAAGGTGAAAGAATACCAAGAACACTATTTTATAGGTTATGTCAGATTTGCACATATAAAGTTTTAGTACAACAGTAAATAAAGTAAAAGAATACTGGGGACAAGATTTTATACGTTAGGTTTGTATCGCACGTACAGTTTGTATTTACCCACCACTAACAATTGAAGTTCTGATATCAGCGCACCGGGCGTTGTGCACCCAAGCCTGACATGGTGTTGGGCTAACCCACTAGTCGATTACCTATTTATTCGACTAGTGCCCGGAGTATTCGACTAGTCGGATTTTTTTATTATTACATGCTATTCAGTAAGCGTATTGAAATTCAGATGTGTTAGTTGGACAACATTTTTAAACTTGCACCACATGCGCTTACCACTTAGAGTTAAAACAGTAACATAAATGTACCAAATTAACATTTTATAAGTGTATGCAATGATGTGATCGCCTAGGGTACAATGTCTTCTATGCCTACTCTGTCTAGAATTACATGTATCTCTAGTATTTATCTCACCTCAACCTCTCTCTGGAATGTAATCGTAAGCCTAAAGGCTAGTTCCGCTTCTGATGTACCTGAAATTTTCCCCTCAGTCGAAAAGATAGTGGCTGATTGTCTCTCTTATAATTTAGCACTTCTTTCAGTAACTTATCTCACAAGGTATATTTCCCTCAAATTAAAAATGTTCCTAAATTCTACTATTCTTTAAGAAATTTGATAGGTCTTCGGTTAAACAGTACAGACCTATATCAATACTTCCCACGAAAGGCAAAATATTTGAGCATTTAATTCACAATGAACTTACTGAATTCTTCTGGTAAAACCTTTCACTATCACCTACCCTTTATTGTTACACTTTAACTTTATCCGAATTTAACAAAAAAGTTTTAGTTGTAAATAGAAGCTGTATTTTTTCCTCAAATTAATCCTGTTGATTTACACGGTTTGATCTATTTTCATAACAATTTTGACTTATGAACTGTTTTTATACCGAAATAATCATCATTAATGGCTCCAACTGTTTAATGTGTTTGCTTTTAATAATGTAGATGTTCAAGAGAAGTATTACAGTTGTTGTAAGTTTATTGAGCTTCATTATAAGAGAACGGATCAGCAACCATTTTGAAGACTGAGGAAATTTCAAGTACATTAAAAGCGGCACTAGCTTTTAGGCCTGCGATTACCCTCCCAACCTCACAGGGAGAGCTTTAGATGGGGAAAATACTAGATGTACATGTAATCCTAGAGAGAGGGCG
This sequence comes from Homalodisca vitripennis, assembly GCF_021130785.1. NCBI lineage: Eukaryota > Metazoa > Arthropoda > Insecta > Hemiptera > Cicadellidae > Homalodisca > Homalodisca vitripennis. Next base: position 1,061,763 of record NC_060215.1, on the reverse strand, counting down.
CAGATGACATTGTACCCTGAGTGTTCACATCATTGCATACATTTATCATTTATGGAGTTTTCTTTGAACCTCAAAGCTATATAATCTGGTTGAGAAAAAAATCCCAGCAGTACATTCCAATCTTTCAATATTTTTATTATTCTTATTCCAACCTGATTAATCAGTAACAATCTGCGAAACGGCTATACACGTGTAGTAACTGTTTTCAATGTGAGATCGCGTTGCTTACCTCGTTTCCAATACTCTCTTGTTGATCTTGTACTCTCTTTTCGTATCTTTGTTCATATTCCCATACAAACACTACAGATCCTCCCCCTGAAGCAAATATAGATCTTTCTATCGTTCTTTAATAATGAAAACATCTCGAGTCAGCCATCTAGGGGTAGACTTACGCACTCCTCTCCGTTTTAAGAGCAATGCTGAGTTATAGTTATTAGCAAATAATTTCAATTATAAAGAAAACTGTGTATTAATATCATCACCACTTCTAGAAAAGACTAATTGTGACCAATCACCATGTTGTAGGATGTCAGAGAACCTAGCAATATATACTGTGGATTAATTCTTTAACTTGGTTCCCCAATCCTGCGGATGAAAGTCTGATTACCGTATACGACGAATGACAACTGGGCCTAGTGGCCCAACAAGGCAGTCGAAAGTTTATCAGAGATGATGCAATGCACTTCGATGTTTATTATAAAAATGTCAATGCACGAGCCCTCTGATGGACTAGACAGTGTAACTTATCTGAATTCTCGTAAAAAAGCTATTCTTAAGATAAAATATTGCAAGAAATTCTCAGTTCTCAGTTCAATAAAATATTGAATTCAACGTTAGTAACTATTTCTCTCTTAAATATCATAAGAATTTTGATACAAAAATTAAATATATTAACATAATTGCATTATATCTTCGCATAATATGTTTTTCATATATTGCTACATTTCCCTTGTCATTAATTATCATTTTCCCTGCCGTAACTCTAATTATTGGTTTAAAATGGGTTTTGAGACATTTAGAGTTTTACTTGAAGTCTTGGGAAATGAGTGGTTTGCCATCGAAATAGCCCATTACACAGTTAAACGGTTATGTTACGAATAGTATTTAGTTGTATGTTCTATTTTTATCTAAATACCCTGTTATACTTTAGAGCTACTCTATAAAACCATGTGCTTGCCCATTTGGGGGAAACTGGAATGCCAATTAAAATTTTTTTACCTTGACTATGTAAGGTGGAGCTAGATTTGCTGTATAAAGTATGATTTGTCGATTCACTAAGTAAGATTATTGCAAGGTTTGTGCAGTGTAAGACAACTCCACGCTTAGCGCAGTATTCCGAGTCAGAAACAGTCGCTGATATAACTAACACAGTAAACATTGCAGCATACCATTATTATCAGCTGCAGCTTACACAGGCCCCTAAAATAAAAACTCAAAAGATATTTTAGACGAATTACTACTAGCAGCAACTCCTTACATAATATGTACGGATAACGTTAAAGTAAATTTATTCCTAGCAAAATGTATCAGGCACAGCACTAACGTCGTTTAAACCTTATAAGGAAAATCAGCAAGTGCACGCCATACAGGTTGCCCTACTTGCCATACAATTTACAGAGGCTTCCAAACCATTAGCACAAACCTAAATCCTACAAATAATAATAGAACATAAATTACAGGGATAAAACGAGCCAACTCTAAGTCTATTTTAAGACATTTTGACTACTTGGCGAAGATAATACCCTTCAAAACAAGAATACACAAATTTAATTTTTCATAATACTAGGAGTAAAAAACCAAAAATCTAATTTAGTAGCTACTGTAGCCACAAACTAAACTTCAAATTGTATACCCAGGTATGAAAAGTGTCCAGCCCTATAAGAATGCCCAATATATAACCTAATATTGACAGATTACATAGTCCTCATCAGAAGAGGTACAGGGAAAAACAATATATCCTAAACAAATTAAAAGGCCATCTATAAAAAAAACACGTTACCTTTGGTAACAAGGGGAAATAGCTTTTTATTTTAAACAACCTGCTACCCTAAATCCTACAACTAGCCGTGAAGATAACCATGACACCGGACAGTGTTGGTTTAAATAACGTGCAGTAACACCTACATCCCAAACTAACCGATTTACGCCCCAAAATAAAAATGCTCAAGGTTATTTCTGCAGGTACTGTAAAAGAAAAAAATTATAATATTGAATCCTGCTACAGTTTTAAATATTATAAAGAGAATAAAAGTGAGAAATAGGTTGAAGTCACACAAACCCTTACAGAACCATCCCCCAACCATAAAACGCTATAAACGTTCACAAAAGGAAACCCATACACACACATATTTGAGGGGCTCAGAGGAAAACTAGGCTAAGTGACATTTTCCTCTATTTGAGTTATTCACTGCTAAAGTTCGATCGTACATGGAAAATACTATTCTTCACATAGCCTTATTTTTATTACCTTATCATGTAGATATTTCGTATGACTTTCTTTTTTGTAATTTTCGTCACATTTACTTATGGGTAAGAAATTAAATTTTAATTTTAAAATCACTTAAACTACTTTGATTTTACATTTTCATTTTGTAAAAGTAGTCTAACTGACTTAGACTTCTTTTCCTTGAACAACTATGTGTTGATGTTATTAGGTTATGAATGATACACAGACATTTTAAACATGAAGAATGAGGTATATTATCGTATTTATACTCGTACGTAATTGAAAGGTGAGATACGATTGTACTGTCTTTAGACGGTGGTAGGCTATTTAGATTATTGTTCCTCATCTTTATAGTCACTGGCAAGGATGTTCCAGTCATCGATCAAGTCATTGTTTGTTGAAGAAGGGGGTCTTGTGTTTTACTTTTACCTTTTTTATGAGGTCCTGGTAAATGAGAAAGGTTTTGATAGAAGCTGTGGTAGCAAGGTAGAATGTAAGGTAAAAGGTTCTGTAGATCCTTCCATTTAGGATACTTCAAGGGGATTGGTTGCGAATAGAGCAGCCCCAATTTTACATTAACAGGCCCTCCTACATTTACCTTTTTCAAAGACACTTTCCTGAATTCACACTCTTCATCCAATGTGTATTTGAAACTCATTGTCAATGGGTCATCCTTGTTTATACGAATCCATTTTATTTGCCGCCACGTAATGGGTGCTCCTTTGTCATCCTTTTTCACATTACTAAAGGGTACAATAATTTCATCCATGGCTGATATCGACTTGAATTCATATGGAGACATGTCCTTGACAACACACTTCCTACTCGCTCTGCCTATGGCCTGCTTCCATTAATTCGGTATGAAGATGTAGGGAACTTGATTCCTGTATTTTTCGATAAACCCAAAGTCCTCATCAAATTCCATAAACGAGTGTCCAGGTTCAAAAAACTTGTGATTAATGCATTCAAGGCAACTAGAATCTTTGACAGCATACATGTAAAACTTGACAATATTACTATTTTTATTTTGGCCACTGCATGAATCGCTGAAGTCAATGACATGTGTTATGCCTTTAGTTTCAACTGTAGTTTTAAAGAAATTTAACAAACATGATCCTACCTCATTAGAGCCTCTACCTTCAATTGTCTCGTCCCATATATACATATGACCAAGGCCATTCTTGATATCATGAATATTAAAGTTTAGTGTCCATAGTTGACGTATGTAGTACACTTTATTAGTGGTTAAAGTAGGTGTTGGTAGGGTTTTTTGCAAATCAAAACATATAGGTAACAATTTTTCATCAATTTTGGATTTATCCTTTGCATTCATTTTGGACTCTCTTGCTTTTTCAGCCATTCTGAGGTGTGTATCTTTTTCCATGATTTTTTTTATACTCATCTGTTTCCTTGAACATTGGATTCTTTTCACCTTGCATGATGACAGTTTTTGCTTCGTCACATTTATTGCATGTGTCTGTTAGAGGGCGATGAAAAGATAGATTAAACGATGTGTTGAAGATTTGCCTGTACAGCCATAGTTTTACAGGTTCATCGCCTTTTTCCTTACATTCATCACAATAAAGGTCATACATTTATTGCAATGTTACATTAGGAGACAGGTATTTTTTGTGAGGATTATCTTTTCTTGAGTAGTGACTCACATACTTGGGAAATTTTTAATGTGTTGTTTCACAGCAGTTTTCCTAACTTCACTGACTTTTTGCGGTGGGGTACTCTTACCTCTTTTTTCTTTTGGTGACACACCTGATTCATTACGCCTTTCAGTAGCCTTGTTGAACCTGCAATTAGAAATGTCTAATGTTTTTAGAAAGAATTATTTGCACACTCTAATGTTTTTCAATGTAATGATTTTACTGCAAGAGTTGTGCTTGTTTGCATTAACTCGGATTCTTTTAGGCTTTACTAATTGTATTTGCCCACATATGAAGCTAGTTTGAAGCTCCCAAGAACCTAAAGTCCAAAAACTATTAAAAATTTGTTTCCGGTCCTCTTCAGTAAAATTTGTTGTACATTTATAACGTCAGCTATGCGGATAAGGCATTACTTCCCTTTCTTTTTTAGTTATTCCTTTGTTCCCAATATATTCTTGCCCAAGGTTCCTCTTTATCTTAGCTGTTTCTCTTTTACTTGGGTTTTTCTTCCTCTCTCTAGTTTTTTTCAGGAGTAACATGAGGTGAGAAATGAGTTTCATCAATCATTACATTATTGGGGAAACAGGTTGTGTTGTTTTCTCTAGAAACAAGACTGTGAGTAAGGCCTCCATTTGTCGTTGATGGGGCCATTGCTTTTGCAATTCATAATTCAATTACTTGACTGAACTACTTCACTTAATTTGCTGGATAGCCTACCAGTATTACGTTTCTTATTAGGCACTATGTAGTCCTCATCCTCACTACTTGGGGGCACAATATCATCTGGAAGCCATTTCTCTTCACCGTCTCTTGAGAACAAGTCATCAGAATCTAAAAAGAAAGTTTATGTTAGGAGCCATTAAATAACTATGTAAAATAGTAGTTCCTGAAAGCAAAACAAGTTTCAAAATAACCAAACTTTTAAAATGTACAAGCAATTGTGTGCCCGAAGGTAGTTTAGTTGTACATTATATTAAGCTTCTAAATAAGCCTACCAAGATTATAGTTTCTTATTAAATAGCTATGAATAGACCCCAGAAAATCAAGTTGACGGTTCATACTGACAGCACTCTGTGGCAGTTAGGCTAGGCTATTTTATAGTAGATCTAGGCAGTCTGTTAATGTTCACTAAAATATTTTTGGTCATTTCTTATTCTGATATAATATGTTAAAGTAAATTTGTGATATTCACACTTTATAGTTCAGTATGAATAAAATTATTTGTATTTCTCACAACAACAAAACATATACCTAGGTAAATAATAAAATATTGATGTGATCTTCCTTATAATGTCTGATTTCTTTGTACCAAGACTGGAATTATTTGTCAATTTCTCTTTATATTAATTAGTTGATGGTTGGGTGAGATCTTATTTATATTATGAAAATATTAAATACACAAATATAGATCTAACTCAATAACTATATTGTTAGTAAAGCCATGTAGTAATTTAACTTTCAATAGTTTTGGTTTAATCAAATATTGAGATACAATAAAGGCTTATAGTATTTAAATGATGAAAAATAAAAGTATAATAATATGTAGTAACATACCTGATAAACCTTCAAGTAGGAGCTTTCTATTATTAAATAAACTTTTCTTCTCCATCTCAAGTCCAACATAACCTTCTTAGCAACTTTTTTTTGCAACAGTTAGACTGGTGTACAAAAACAGCTGTCTGTCTAGCAACATACAGAATAAAATCATATGATCACTTAGACTGTTTTTGCTCTAAGGCGTTGGCCTTATTTCAGAAGTGAACTTTTTTGTAATTTTTTTCACCTGTTTATATATGTACAATTGAGATCTGAAAAATTTTTCTATGATAAATTTTAGTATCTATATTCCAAAAATGCGCTTATTCGAAAAATAAAAAAAATGTCACTTAGCCTAGTTTTCCCCTGAGCCCCTCATTGATAAGGTCAAGATCAATTTAATTAACTTACTTCAAATTACCACCAGCACCAAAAAAAATTCCCACCCTTAAAGAAGACATAATATATTAAACTGCCTATTTTAAAAACTCATATACATAACGTAGAACCTAAACATATTTAGAATCCAAATCTAACCCCTAGAAAAAAAAATCCCCCGAGAATAACAAATGTGAACTAACTCAGCTTTACAAAAAAAACCCTCCAGTCTGATGCTGGAAATCCCACAGGAAACGTAAAACCTATTTATTATACAGACGCCTAACATATTACACGGCGTAACGTAAGTTAAACAGGACCCAGATTCGGGTACATAAAGGGAAACAAGCACTCAGACAGGAATGGAAAAAACCAATCAGGAAGACAATGTAGAAAATTTACATCACACAAAGCTACAGAAGAAATAGAAAATTATACATTATGCTCACTTAGAGAAAATAACAGAAAACAGGATACAAAAACCAAAGAAAGATAATTTACTACTAGAGGATATTTATGATCTCATATTTAATTGCGAAAATAATACCACGAAGAAAATACCTGTTCTAACGTAGGTGTAGCTTTAATTACAAACCTCAAAATACAATACCCTGCATTACAGATACATTGTAAACCTAAACATTATTATGGTTGCACTAACCGATAAAACAATGTTGAATACTAACAACATAACCTCTTTGATATTGGTTAACGCCATACTATTAACAGTCTTGAGTTCAACAAAAATCGTTAAAAAAATTGGTAATGCAATTCTGAAAACAAGTTTTACGTTTCAGTTAACTTAACACCCCAATATTGGTAGGACACACATTCATGTTTCAAAACTGCGTGGAAATAAACTATAAACATAAAACACTAATAATTACCTAATAACAGATCGAATATTTAATAACTATGAACGAACAGTGGCTAAAAGATATCAAGAATCTTAACAACACACAGCAATTACAAATACAGCAAAAAGAACTGATGTAAAAACCACACAAGATATAGCTATAGCACCACATGAGCACATTAGAATTAGCACGTTAAAAGGTATAGAACTCCAAAAAGCCGTCTTTCCACAATTCACCCTCCGATAAGACAAAACAATTCTTGACGTTTAAAAAAAACACATGATTATGTTTGAAAAAATTGATTTAACTCCTGCAAATGTGCATCCTGATGAACTTTAACTGAAATGAACCGACTACATTACCTGTAATTTCTCCACCCTAAAGAAAGATTAAAGCAGAAAGGTAAAAAAAATAAGATAAAATGAATTACTATATTTAAAGCAAAAATATTAGAGGAATATCATGATTTACACGGATTATGTAAGCCCAGTATTTTTATAGTGCGTTATAGTTGAAAACCGATGTATTCCTTCACTAAACCTTGTTTTAAGATCTTTGGGCTAAGCGCATATTTTTAAAAAACATGACCTTAAAAATACATTTTATTCGATGCAGGTTAGGAAAGAAGCCAGGCAAAACCTAGATATTAGAACACCCAATAGACTTCTAGAGTTGTGGAGACTACCGACGGGACTTTCTACTTTAACCACGCAACTTATTAATAACACTATCAATAGACTTTGTATATAATACTACACAAAGTAATGGTTACAGTTATAAACAAGTTGCAACCAATGCCTGCACTAGAATGACATTAGCTACACGTTGTAGAAAGAAAATACTCCAATATATTACATATAAATGACACATACGATATATTCAATTATTACAGAGCTATGAAAAACAAATATATATCTAACAAAGAATATTGATTACGTCAATATTTCTCATTACGAAATATATAGTCTGGATTTGGCAATATAAGCAAAAATATGGAATATTATGTATTCCTAAAAAATATGTCGCATAATATCTCCATGTAATATAAGGTAATATAAGGTTCTTCTAATTATTAATATCGTCTTATAATGTATTAAAAAATATCCTTATTCATAAAATCTTGTTGTAACAAATAACACATTTTATTTTAGAACTCCAGACTAAGGTGCATTATATTAATTAATACATAGAGCTTTGGTACGACCTCGTAAATACGACACACTATCGAGAGGGCTTTGAAATGTTTATGAAAATAAAACTCTATCCTGTATATACACACACACACACACACACACACACACACACACACACACACATATATATATATATATATATATATATATATATATATATATATATATATATCTTTACCCACGTACATTATACAGAAGGAGTTTTATGTATGTATACAAAGATATTTATATTATAAGTAATGATATTTTTTAATATAAAGTTAAATACATTAATGCTCGATATATTGAATTGATATAATATTGATATATTGAAACAGGATTTAATCAAAAGACTGGGATATCTACGTAAACCTTACAAGTTTTTCTATAATATAAATCTATAGGAGACCATCAAACACAGTCCTTATATGCTTTTTGTCAAGGAAGCATGTCTGCCTGTGGCTAAAGCCCTACGCTGACACACTCGTGTCGTGGGGGACGTGAATGGTGAGGAGGTCTTTCAAGGAGTTCATAAGGGCCGTATGAATGTAATAAATAGTGAAAAAGTAAAAAGAAAAAAAGGATTGGTACGAGCAGAACTAACGCTTTGTTAAGTATGAACCCAGAGACCAAGATATGTTGCGGACTCCGAGGTAAACTATATAAAAAGGATCAAGAAAGGAAAACAGTACTATTTGATACGGTAGCCATTTATTGATTAAAAAGGTGTTACCCAAGTACCTAGGTATGGATCAAATATTGTTGTTATAAAGTTGTTGTAAAATATTGCTATAGTTAAAAACAATCAATGCAAAATATTTTAAATAATATAATATTATTAAGGAATAGGCAATAAAAGACGTGTATGGAATATAATTATTGTACCCGTGATTAAGTCACTGTCAAGGAGAAAATAAACATTCCACCAAATACAAGTTTCATACAAAATCATAATATGTCCGAGAGCCTGGATTGGCATTTAATGAATTTACATAAGTATATGTTTAATTTCTGACCCAAGTAAGCAGAGGTAATGAAGGTTAACAGAATGGCATTATCCGTAATTTCTCGAAGCGACAGCGCTGAGTGAATGTCACAGCAGTGGAGTTACAATGCCATCACTTTCATAACGGAACTTTATTGATACGCAATTTCACGCCTTTTTTTGCAACAGTTTGACGTTACAATTAATGTCAGAAATCACTGTCAAGTTTCTAAATTATTTATAACAGTATTTTATTATTATATAAAAAGAGTTTAGAATAGCTGCTGTGGACTTTTACAGTATTTTTGTGGTACACGTCTAAGCACTTGCTGAATCCCTTCTTACATTTCTTCAAAATTCCTAGGATTTGTGATATAGTCTCCATACTTTGGCCAAAGTGTATAAAATCACAAAACGTGAGATCCAGACTACGAGCATGCCATTTATGTGGTCCTCGACGACCTAACCAAAGACCTAACAAACGGTTCTCAAGTCAGTCTTTAACATTCAATACGACATGTAGTGGAGCCCCATCTTGCATAAGTATCAGGTTTTTCAATTGCCATATTTCTGAAGAAGTGGAAGAGATCCTGGAAAAATTACGAGACGCATATAACGGCATAATCGGATATAGTGTTGTTATTGGAGAACTTTAAGGGGTTCTCTAACTGTTGGCTTTTTCATAACACTAAATTTTGTTACGCCCGTATAAAGATTATGCCATATTTGTCATACAAAATATCATGTAGCAGATTACTAAACACTTAGGTGCAATATATTAATCCGGTCTGTCTTCAATATTTGATTTTATACTGTACACTTTTAGCTTATTATTTTGTCATAAACCTGCTAAATAAATTTTGTAAAATTGGAATTTTGAACTAATATCCCCCAAACTTACTAAAAAAATAGTTATGTTGTATAAATCATCAGATGACAGGGTGTTTGCTCTTATAAATGTTATATATTCATCATTATATAAAATAATACTTGTGTAATGCAAATATTCTTTTTTGTAGTCTTTTAAACTTATTTGTGTGACACTCAGCAGCTCCACCATAAGTTATGATAACTTGCTGTTTTCTTGACTTCATCAATACCTTATAAAATGATATTGTACCATCCATAATCATACAATTTTTTAATCTAAACAACGATGCCATACAAAATATATTTTGCTTTGTATATTTTCGATATGTTTATCCGATCTGAGGTCGTTATCTGTAGTGATTCTCAATTAATCACTCTGGTTCACAAATTTTAAGCTATTGCAAGAACAACTATATTCGTTTTGAAAATCTTACGCAACCTATGTTTAGGAATAAGGCATATTTGTGGTATTTCATAACTGGGGTAATTGGTAAATGTTAATTTCGGAAGTGAATTTTGGTTTTTAATACTAATATTGCATCGATATTTTTAGTTTATTGTTTGGGCAAATATCATACTTGTATGTGATGATACAATATAAAAACATCATTGGCCTATCTCTGCATTTGTACACGATCCATGACATCAAATATTCTATTAAGGTAGATATTGATAGGACAGTGCCAATACTACTCCCTTGAAGGACTCCCCAAACACTGTTTATTCTTTCACTAAATTACCCTGCAACTTTACCTATAATACATCTATTCGGCACATGTTACTTAAACCAGGCCAAATACTTTCCCGATCACCTCCGCCTTCCAATGTTTCAATCAAAATTGTATGTTCTATTGCGTCAAACGCTTTAGATATGACAATAAGTTGGGGAGAAATACATATAATCCTCTGCTAAGTTGATAATTTACATACTTTATTAAATTTTTCCGTTGAACCTTTGTCCCTTTACACTTCTGGAAAGCATTCCGATTTCGATGTGTTAATTTACATTCACGCAAATACTTATTGAGTTTAACCACGGCAAATTTCTCAAGGAGTTTCATATGATAGGTAGTTTGGTAATCGGCCTGTAGTTTTCAAAGAAAGCCTTTTAAACATTGCATGTATATATTATATGTACCAAAAACGTGTACTCATGGACATTTAAGCAAGTCACTTCATTTATACGTACACAATCAAGATTGATTGTGCGAAACCTAGAATTCACAGGTTACTTTAAGAATGAATTAACGTTTAGACTTGTGATGTCTATCTGCCTATCTGTCTGTCATATCTCTAGAATCTATTTAGATATGAACTTATTATTTTATACGAGCATCATTTCTAAGTGATATCGAATTCGATAATGATGCCTGTCACTACATTAGATCTGACTGGGCTTTAGCGAAGCCTATCTATTCTCAAGTTATGTCGAAAACAAAATTAACTACAGAATTAACATATGCTTATTCTGCTACCACTCGCTTATGAAGTCTAAATAACGTATTAAGCTACAGGCTTGAATATTCCACGAATCTAGTTTTCTATAGAGATAGGACAGATAATTATTTATGACCCTCCAAGGGATTTGACTGGGCATTAACGGAGCTTACTGGCCACTGGGAATCTTAAGTCAAATGTGGACTAAAACTTCACCGAACCTTTTAACGCGACTAAATGTGTAATGCACTTCTCTGTATACTTAAACATTAACACGTTCATAAACGTTAGTATATCTATTTTAGTTTTGTTTCAATAGTATGCAAGACCTAAAAACATTTTTGACTCAGGAACGTTTCAACTGAGTTTAATACCTTATGATATTGACTTTTCGTATAGTAGTATTTGAATAGAATTTGAAATTTAAAAACCATTTTTGGTTGCAGTTTTATATATAAAATTGTTAAACGTTTGAAATATATAATTTAAAATTATTGTGGTTGGGTAAATAATTAATTGATTTATTATTAAATTTTTAGAGCACAAATCAAATAAATCCAAATAAACGTTTTCAAACATGGATTCTGTTTATATTTTACAAAATGATATTAAAGAGTTTAATCACCAATGTTAATTAATATAAACATTTAATTTAACAGTGGAAATGTGACACTTAGGATAAAGAAGTATTTTTATACACATCCACTACTGTCTATTGGATGATCAAATTGAACCGATATTCCTATTAACGATAATTTCTATTAATAATCCTAACGTCAAGTTTCTTCAGGGTAGGACAGTGAGTCCACGCCAACATTAGTGGACTACCGATCCTACTTTCTAGCATTGACCTGGCCGGCATTAGTTTTTTACCTCAACTTATTCTAGTTATAATTCCACTACATTCGCACGGCGTAGTAAATATTAATTTAATCACAACAAAAAACCATTGCTACGCATTCTTTTTTAATTATAATTTGAAAAAAAAAAAACATTTATGCAGTATACACTCTGAATTTATCTTTGCATTTAATTTATTTATGAATTCTTGTTATAGCCCTGATAGCCAGAGTTAGGCCACGTACTTCTAACAGACGTTTTATATATAATGGAATCACTACACTTTATATATTAGAAGGAATATCATCATTCTTGTTTTAGTGTAAAGCGGCTAAAAAATTTAATTTTACCCTTCAAGTAATTTCGTTTCAGTATTGCCAATTGTCTACGCGCTACTGCAGAGTAAGAGCGGCAGGTACATTAGTTGTCTTTTGAGTCATCTAGTTGATTAATTATAAAAACAGTATCATTCATATAGATGGTAAATATATTCCTGTTTCAGATAACCTCATTGCATATAGCTTAGGTTCATACGTAATATAATTGCTTTTAGTTTATAGCTACATACAAAGAATTCTGTGTTTTATGGTAATGATTACGACAGGGCTGTTTTCGCGTTGTTTATTACGCATGCGGTGGCAGGTGAAGAGCTTTTTATACCACCATTAATTCCGCAAACAAGTAACTTTTTAGTACTCCGGCGTTGGCACTCGTGCAATGGAGTGTGAAGTATAAAACATGAAATCCTCTCACAGTTGTATTTCATTTACTAATGTAAGCAAGTATATTACAAATTTCTGTATCCTCGTGTTCTGATATATATGGTATTACTTTATATAATCATAAGTAATTGGTGTATTATAATAAATATATCTTCATATAAATTACGGCTGTGGGAAGTGTTGACCTGAATTTTACGGAAAACGTACTATAAAGTTTGGCTTATAGGGTATTGGTTTTGTTTCAAATTCTTATTAAGTTTGAATTATGAAAGTAATTTAATATTTAAATGGTTTTTTATGTGGTCAATAATCCTATATCAATAAGAAAATTAAAATCGCTTTATTTTATACCGAACATATGTTCTGAAACACGAGATACAGACAGTAAAACCTATTGTCAAAATTAAAACTTTCTGTCAACCCAATTACATGTTGTGTTACATGAAGGCATAATTACATGTTTAATGCCATTTGTAGCCCTACAAATACGACTAATAAAAAATAAATAAAATAAGAGTGTTAGAACAAAAAGCAGAACTTTTTATGCATACATCTATTTTGGGACACCTCGTCCCTTGATTAAGAAAAATCCGTTAAAATGTCTAGTTTTATAAAAAGTTGTTCATTTAAACTCTGCTACAATTTTTAGATCTCAAAAAACACTATATCTACATATAAGTTAGATTGGGAAGGCTCAATTACATCAACATCTTCTCCTGATTCCTTGTGGGTCTGATATGATGCAAAAGTAGATTGTTTAATCGAGTAGTTGGTATTTACGTTTAGTGTTATAATATAGTAACAATCTTTACCTTGTTTAAAATAAATTTTAAGCCTGAACTCCGTAATGAACACAGAATATCAAGCCAATATAGCATTAGGAATTCATTGGTCAAGAGAAGAGCATTTCCGTTCGGCGTAATGTTTCTTACAGTAATTTTATACTCAAATGTTTGAACTGGTTTCCTCCAAATTTAACGTTTTTTAGAAGTTTCGCAATTATTAAAATTTTCTTTAAAGTACAACAGCGAATTTTGTGTTGCAACTCGAACTCTAAATTCTTTCCGTCGTTTTGGCATTAGAGACACCTAAATCACAAAATCAAGTGTAATCTAGGTTAGAGTTTCTCAAACTTTTTTAACCTACCACTCCCTTTTCGTGTCAGAAATGTTGACTTCCCCCGAACATTAATTGTAATTAGAGGGGGGAAGTCATTTCACACCACTGAATTAATAGGGCTCGTATGCTGTAAAATGATGTGGTTTATTGTATGGTATTTCCTCAATTAATATTTGAAAAAACCATTGTTTATTCTTCCACTTATACAGTATAATAGTAAAACCGATGTTTAGCGTAACACGATATTAATATGTAATACTTTGGATACCTGTGTAATGCCTCTCTGTTTCCATTTTATTAAATTACAACCCACTTTTTGAATCGTAAAAAAATAAAATTACCTATTCTCGTTGATTTACGAAATGCCTTTAAGGTTTTTTTTACATACACATTCTGTTTGTATTATAGATAATACAGCATAGCAGAGAAGATAAATTACGCCATTACCATAACCACGTCTGCCGAAATATAAAATAATAATGCATTGCTATAAATTGACATTACGCATTACTACATTTTTATTACATTGGTTTAACGTCTATCTAATTAAAATATATTAAAAATTAATGGGTTTCAGTTCAATCAATGCTATATAAATGTAGTAAAATTACAAAATATTTGTTTGCCAATATTAACCTGCAAATCGCACTTAAAGACCATATAAAACCATTGTACATCACTTGTAGTTGAACTAGAAATTTATTTGTGACAATGCATTTCTAGTAGCGCCTTAATGATTTTACTTTAAGGTTAACCACATTGCAATACAAGTTATTTCTAAGAGTTATAAAGTCACCGCAACATACCTAACATCAGCTACCCTCCACACAGCAGAGCAACTCTTTATAATATACACTAGTAATATAATGCAATATACCTCTTTATAATACCATTGTACACTAGTTGGTTTTCTTATAAGTGAAGTGCCATTAAGAGGTCTGCAAGGCTTTCGTGACGTGTGGGAGTTACATCACTTATTCTTAATCTTAAGAGGCGCTCACCCAAATCCCATAGAGCAGGGGTTCTCGACCTCTCAGGCTTTGTGCCTCCCTTACTTAGTACACTGACATTTGGTCAGGCCTCCACTCTACCATCATCACTTTATCTGGTTGAATAGATTATAGTAGCATGTTTTAAAATTAAATATTTGATACAGTTTTACAAGACCTTAACATTGCCTCAAATACCTTTTTGAACACAATCTTTGCCAACACTCATTTCCGATGGTACGTTTTTTAATAAATCAATAAAACTTAGATTGGAAAATATATGTCTTACGAAATTAAAAAAGGTACTTAATGACGCTACTATATCGGTCGATTTGTAACTTAATGAGAAAGTTGGCAAAGTTGTTCATTAATTTTTCCGAACTATCAGGTTATAACTGTGACAAAGGACATCGCAGGTAATGTTTGTCATCCAGTCTTGGTTGATATTTTTTAGATAAGGCAATGTTGAAAATCCAATCTCACAGCGGCACGTGGATGAGAACTTCATTAACAAAATTGCAGCTTCCGACGCAAATATATGGTAAACATAAAGATAATTCAAAGAATGTCATGAGAACTAATTATTTACATTCCGTTATTGCTTAAGAATCCCATTTTATTCCTATTGACTATTCCTGGATGTGGTCAGGAAATACAACCAAATTAATTGCAGCGGTAGTTGTATCTTCAACAGGTTTTATGTTTTCGATTCGAATATTTCCAGTCCAGTAGGATGTCAAACGTCTACGCAGAATGGCATCATTACTCAAACCGGAATTGCAAATTACGCACTGAGGTTAATAACAAAAGTTTTTGTCAATGGAAATTAATCCATATTTAATACAATCATTACTAAACAGTCATTTAATTTCTACTAATTTAGTCATTTTTAGTTGTACTACAACAAGTTCAACTTGTCTGTCCCACTTTTTATGTTTACAGGTTCCACAAACTGCAGTACACTACTAACAAACCATCCAGGCATCAAGAATCACACATTAAACAAACTGGCACGTCAGCATTACGAGAATCGCTTGAAAGCCGTGTCTTTCTACACTTTCCTATTCAGACGAAATAATCTTTTTGTATGCTAATTTCTTCTCTCTATATGAGTGTTTGTATAGTCTGCATAGGAACACTCGCTGAAACATGTAAGTGTCCTTCAGTTCTTCTTGTAATTTCATAAGTTATGGAACTAGCTAACGAGGTTTTCTATTGCTTTTGTTGTTTGAAGTAATGATAGGAAAGTATTCATAAAAATATTTAGTTCTTTTAAATATTAAAAAAACTACTCCTCCTCTATCTCCTAATTAAAATTATATTCCAGTCAAACTCTTCATTGTACTTTTGTACTTTTTTCAGCGTCTTGTTGAGCATGCAATCTCCGGTTGTTGTATTCTTAGGTGCATGCACTCGAGAAATGAGTGCAATTTGGGAGTCATGATCAGATATACAGCTATGATCTATTCCAACTGTCAGCTCGTTCTGGCCAAAGTTTGTAATAACATTATCAATACATGACCCTTTGCCGGAATTCGGCCTTGTAACTCTTGTAATGGCGGGGAGTGCAATCATAAATGAATGTTAATGTTCCCACAAATTACTATTCTTCTCTTTACTCTGACAGAACTTTGATAGCGTTTTATAATCTATAGAAAATATATCAGAGTTATTTTGGGACCTGTATATAGCCAGGATAACCAATTTTGTGAAAGAATTTCAACAGCCACAGAGGCAAAATCAAGCTCTACATTAAGATAACCATGTACTCTCTATGTTACCCATGTTAACATGGACATTTTTCGGTACCATTTATAAAAGGATACAGAGTAGAGCAGTGAAATATTTTTTCATTGTAATTTACACACTTTTATACAAAGTTAACCTATTTTAAATCCAAATCAAGCAATCAATTCCAAGATGAAAATTTTTTGTATAAAGCTTAAAAAATCACTTGATTTTTTTTAAATATTTTGATACTGTTTAATAACAACTAGTAACATATTAAACTACAAAAATGTATTAACTTTGTTGAAAATAATCCAAATTATTGTAGAAAAAAATTTTAATTGGACAGTGCAACAGATTTAGAAGAAAATTGTACTTACATGTAAGAAAATGAATTTTTCGGTAAAACAAGGAAAGCAGTTTTTGTGTTGAATTTCTGCATCTAAAAATCCCCTGCACCATACTTGACAGTAGTTTCACATTCTTTGTCTTCTTTCTTCCTTTTCTCTTTCCTCTTTAATTTATTTTGACTCTGATTAGCAAATTTAGCCTGTGAAATCCTTATTTTATCAATGTGATGTAGGCCTACAACACAGTTTCTACCAGCTTCTTTACAACATTTCTGCAAAACTTGAATATTTCTAAGGGCTTCAGTATTGTATGTTAATATAAAATCCCATACACCTAATTTCAATGTAGGTAAGCTCACAAAATTGTTCTTTGGAATTTTAATCCAAATTACATTATTTAGGGATTCATTACAATTTTGGGTTCGTCCATGGACAAATATTTTAAATAACTCTGTTGATGTGAGGTCTTTAAATATAGGCTTTATTAGTGTCATAACAGCTTCTGGAACACTGTGTTTCTGAATGTATTTTTCACCAGTGATTTGAGACCTTTGGTATTTGCACCAGGATTTTTCACCCTTTAGACACAACTCGTGTTGGGGTCGGTCGTCAGTGGATAAAGTATGAAATTAAGTGGCCCAAACTGCTGATCTCATCTTATCTACACTATCGGTGTTGTTTCGTATAGCCTTACCATAATATACTTGTAAACTGTCGATTACCTGATCTGTCAATCTTCCTTTTCCGTCGAGAGGTTTTCCATCCGATATTTTTCACCTCGAATTTCTTTCTTTAGCCTACGTAATCTACTACCCATTCTTTTCTGGATGTGTTCAACACACTCTAACTTACTTATATCTACACTATCCCCATAAGGTTTTGCTTCCACAATCGAATCAAAAGCACTACTGTCACCGTCACCTACTTGTTTAGGTGCTGCTACTTCCATGCCTACACTTCTAACCTCATAGTTTTTGGTACAATTTTCAAGATGTCCAACAGATTCTTTCTTTTTTAAAATACATCAACAGTATTTAGATACAAAAACAGCATCTAAGACTTTACCTGTGTCCATACTCGTGACACACCATTCAGTGATTTATGTCCACGTTTCTGCCATGTCCCGTCAAAACATGCGGCTATATTTTGATCATCTTCATTTTCTACAATCACTTCAAGAGCTGCTTGGACCATTACATTTTCAGCTACCTCTTGTATGGATTTACTTATTATTTCATTATATTTCTGAAATCTAGTAGGAGGTCGTGGCAAGTCCATTACAGCACACAATGTTTCCGCTGCCGCTTTATCTTTTCCAATAGAACGATGGCCATAAACACAGCGCAAATTGATATCATAAACATCGATTGGTGTTACTTTGCTACTATTAAAAGTCTTTTCATATCCACATATACTGCATAACAAAACCAACATAACAGCTAAACCTTTTCTATGTAAAGGTTTTTCAACAATTTCAACACAGTTTTCGCCATTAAATTCTCTGCATTTTACGATTGATAACAGGTTATGATTCAGTAACTCCAAATAATGAAATTGCAATTGGCATTTTTATCTGGTAGGTAGCCACTTTTTGTACCGCACATTTTAATATAATGCAGCTTATTCTCAGAAGCAGAAACATCAAGATAGGTTACCTCATTACTGACAGCAGAAGATCTAGGCCTATAATTTTCATCATTTGAGTAAAGATTAGAACTAGTCTCACTGTTTGTATTAATTATGTTCTGGTTGAGAGGTTGAAACTGATTCCCTTTGTACTTTTTTTCCAAACTTTTTAATTCTAGGCATTGTAAAGCAACCTAAAATGGAAAATACTTGATGTGCAAAGTACGCAATTAAACCACAACACAAACCATCAACACAAATAAAAAATTCCAAACCAAAACAGCTGTTTTGTGAGTGATGCAGACGGCTGCAATAATAATACCAACACAAAAGGCTAAATAATACAACTGCTGTCTAACTGCTTACTATAATTAAAATGATGAAAGTAACTTGTGTTGATTCTTAGGCCATACATGAAAATAAAACACCTGACATGCATTGCTTTATATATTTTTTCAGTGCTAAGTGTTTGCATAACATATATGTCTTACACATAAAAATGTTCAGAAAAACATAGCGAATGTAAAGAAAAAATCTATTTTTTGAGTACATGGTTACCTTACGTCGAGACAGTGACTTACATTGAGTGACGCCACAAACGCAAGTCCTCTCTCACAAGCGCACATACACCACCCCTAATGACACGAGAATGACAATACATAGCCGCTGCTCTGTAACCCTGAACACAGAGACCTGCTTGAGTTGATGGGTTGAGCCAATACTCAGTCAAACAAGCAATAGCAACCTTTTTACTAAACAAATAGAATGAATTTTCTCAATTGTTTTAGTAATTTACCGATCGCTTTGATGTACAATGTTTATGCCAGATATATTGTTGACCGTGTCAGGGCTTTGAGACACTAAAGCAACATTCCTTAAGATGGTTTCCAACAAGATGAAAAAGCCAGCCAACAAGCTTAGAACAAACCAACGTCACGACGGTTTTATTCAGATGCTGGAATCTCCTCACAAAGTGATTGTTACCTCTAACACGTGAACTGTAGCCAACATATGTTACATTTGTTCCATCGATCAATAAAAAATTATCCTACTCACGCAATGATTGTATCAATGGACACAACGTATCGAAAACATGTTCCATTGATAAGAGGGGCTCTAATGGCTTTTACCAAAAACGACTATCTTACTACTGTATGTACATAACTTGGTTTTAGTATTTTTTAAATAATTTTATAGCCTTAACTAAACTCATTCTGTTTTCAAATGTTTTATTTATAAAAACAAATTTAGAAACTTTAAAAAATTATTAAATTATTTACTAAAGCTAAGTGCAGATTAGTAATTAAGACCTGGCAGCAGATCCATGTGATTATACATTTCATTATTTAGGACAATAGTAACTCAGCTCCAATGCGTGCCCGCTGTATTGTAACCAGGTTTGAAGTCCGCCTTAACATTAATGTTACATTTATTTCTTAATATTAAGATCTAATCAGTTTATCTTGATCTTTATCTAAAAGGTTAATATGAAGACATATATTGATTTCATAAACATTACGTTATTAGAATTATCAATAAAGATTTTATAGTAAAATTAATGTTAACAGATTCATCTGATTGTTCGTTTGTCCAGTTTTAAGAAGTGCACTCTCAGTTAGAAGTCTCGCTTGCACGGGAAAAAGCACTTCCGTAAATATTTCAGTAGTGGGCCCTGTATCAGTAGATTCGCCCAATCCCCGGCAGGATCATGATCAGGACTGATCACACTCCCTACAGACGATTCTCCGGGACAGTGATCCACTCCAGGACCTCTACCATTCTTATTGGACGGAAGATCACTCATATCTGTAGCTCGACTCGCAACTGCCGGTTTGCACCCGTCTCTGACCTATCACATGTAAATTCATTCTATCTCGGCAGCCTCAAAAATAATAGTTAGACTTTGAATCTTGTCTACAGCCGAAGATTGTGTTTCTTGTAGTGCTTGAACCTTGGCTACCAATTTATCTTTGCTTTTTAAAATATTTCATCCGTTTCAGTGGAAGCATTTCTCGTGATCTTTTTAATGGTTAATAAAAATGGCCGGAACAGTGTTGAAGCAAAGGTAATGTACGATTAGTCACTAGATGAATTCCTGTATAAACATTTCATGGCTCAAAATTTTAGTTTTTAAAGTATTGTTTTTAATTAATGCTCCACACAATCTAGCCAAACCCCTCTGTGTGCTTTCACTACTCTTTGGGGCGTAGGACTGTCGGTATTTACATTTACCTAGCAATAAACATGAATTACCTTTGACAGTTTATTTAATTACCAGTTCTGTATTGGAATTCATCATTAAATAATATATGAAATAAATTATACTACAGACATTTACGATATCAGAGTCTATAAGAAAATATAATAACTTGTACACAAAAAGAACTTGAGATAAAAGAGCAATTTATATTGAATTCTTATTATTATTAAGAGTCACATAATATTCTATTTATTACATGCAAAAAGCTCATAATTGCGCTGTGATTTTTATCCAGGAACCGTGCAACAACTCCGCTTCCAGGGCGTGTATCCACTACGTCAGGTGAGCGCAGTATGAACGATTACCCACACAAAAGTTTCGTATTCGGCAAGAGTATTAGAAGATTATCTTTTAGATTTATTTAGGACAGGTCTGATTTTAGGTGAAGTTTATACGCACTTACTGTTTATGTTGAGTACAAATTATGGTCTTACGTGTCTCAAAGTAAATATTGGTAATTAAATTGATTTCTTACTGAAATTTAAATCGCTACGAATTTCAAGGTAAATTGCTCTTTCTCTGCCTCTACACAAGAGTATTACGCAGTAATTGGCGAAAATATGAAGAGGGATGAATTGATAGGTTTTGTTCTAAACATCCGATATAGTTATCCATACCTACAACTGCAAAGTTTTATTTCATTTGTTTACTACCTTTGTTTTCTGAAGGAATTGTTTAATCATTTTTATAAAAAGTTGATTTGTTTTCTTGGAATATATTTATATAGTCAAGTTTAAATTTGAAATTAAATATTAAGTTTCTAGAATGTGAAAAAAATAATCTATTTTTAAGACAGCTCAAAATAGTATAGTTACATTCCACATAAAACTAATGTCACTAAGTGAAATATATGGCGTCTTAGTTATAATACCCTTTAAATTTATATATAAAAACTTGTTTTTTACTATCCAAGATTATAGGCTCCTCAGCTCGTAACCCCGAGACCCGCAGATTTTAAATTGTCAGTAACCAGCACAGTCATAAAATCCTGATAGAAAAATATTATAGACAACGAGTTTGTTTACGGACTTACGTCTATATCAATGCATTTAATAACGGCTATTGATAAGTAGGCTTTATAATTTATACAACTAGACAAATTTTAGTTATCTTTTAAAATAACGGTTGTTAATCCCTATTTCGAAGAATTGTTTTCATCTCATATTTTATTCATGAATAATCTCTATAACTATTGTAGAACTGGAACTGTATGATCACCAAAGGCCTACAAGAATACGTTGTTACTTTTTCAAACAACTAATTTTTAGTTTTTCTGCTTGAACCTTCCGGGTTGTATTGTGGGAAAGTTACGAGTGAGGCCTTGACGGGTTGACGATATTCGACGAACCAGAAAAATTAAGGTGGCAACTGTCTGTCTCTCTACATATTCTAGCCGTAACCACGAGTACCAAAATATTGCAGGTGCTGTTTGTGAAGCTATACCCCTTTAAAGATTAAGATTATGTCAAAACTATGCGATCTGTTTTAAAAACTTTAAAGCAGGAATTTAGGTGATACGTAAGACTATATTCAATAAATTAAAGTCAAAAATTCTTCAATTTACAGAATTCAAGAATTAGAATCGAAGTCAAGAATTGACTTAAATAAAAAAAGTCTTCAAACACTCCCTTATTTACAGTAAAATGCTTAGTCATTTTTTAATGAATATTGCTCCTTAAAACATTTTTTAAAAACATCTTAAAACTCTTAAGACTCTGATAATTTAAAAAAAAAATTTGTTCAACAGACTAGGTACATACGGTACACAGAACAAGTATGCTAGCAGAATTTAAAATATTACCTTAAAATAAATTAAACATTTCGAAACATCGAAATAACAATATTGGGTAAGTAATACAAACAAATAAAACATACGCAGAGTAATTTAACAACACTGCTGAAATAGTTTTAAAAACCGAGGGAATTAGTACCTTTAAAGATTTTTCCTTAAGTTCTTAGTTTAGCACTGTCTTGAAACATTCGTTGTAAAATATTTAAAGTTGAAAAATACCGCACGTAAATCTCATGGGTTCAATAGATGAAATAAGACATTTTCATTAATATCAAACGTCAATAGAGGCTGAGATGCGGTTGCAACTCATAGAAGAGCTATGATTTGTGTTTTAAACTCTGGATATCCTACGACGAGGAAATTTAACACCCACGAAACTTGTGCTCTAAATATCAAATAAAATATTGTTAATAACGATAAAAACCACATAAGGTTTGGAATAGAGTTCAAACCCATATAAAGACCATATTTTCGTTTTTCGTATTTCCGATGGCCTAAAATAGTAAGTTATAAATACATATATTCATGCTCTAAACTTTAAAAGCAGTATTAAATCGAGACCACATATTTGTGTAAAACATTATTATCAAAGCCCGAAAAAATTTATATTTGTATCTGTTTGTCTGCAAGACATCCCGAAAATGAACTGACATATGTATTGAGGCTTCATGTTTATACATGACTGTAGCTAAGTTTTATTGTAATACAAGTTACCCCATGGTAATTGGTTGAGCGTTGGTGGATATTTTTGACATTGGTCTTCCGGATAACAATTATTACAACATAGCAGAGTAATTTTTTACAAAAACTGAGTAAAAGCATGTAAGATTTTAGTATGTTACATTTTTATTCCTATGGAAAACAAAACAAAATAATGGAGTGGAAGGTCAATATTCAAAGTTGGTTACAAGATTCAATTTCATAGCACTATTACGTTGCGCTATCTGACTACATGTATATATATTGTCATATCTACCTACATTTACCTTTTTACGGTATCTAATAATCATATTTATAAATACATAACATATTATTTTAAATTTCTTATTATTGCAAATCAATTAATTTCTGCTTCTTTTTTAGCTTCATATGCTCGCTTTTCATATGGTTTATAATTATCTGGTACAGCTCGGTAAATACTCATGTGTCCTTGCTTATTAAACTTTATCAAGTATCCTCAATCAACTGTCAAGATAATATTCCTCTCTTTTGATCTTGTCTACCAAGCCGCAGGTAACGATGACACTCTGTCACTGTCAAAATGTCAGGTATGATTGAAACAATTCTATACATCAGTGTCACTGCCTCAATTACAGTGCGTGTCTCCTGCATTTGTTAGATCTTATGTTTAATGAATAAGGGATAGCTTTAATACATAGGACCAAGTTCAATTACAAGCGTCTTGTCCTTAAAGAACAAAAGAAGGGATACCTTATTCATAAATATGAACAATTAAAATACTAAAAGGGAACGTTGGATAAGTTATATGCATATTTAGTTTTACACTTTAATATTACCAAAACTTCTTTTAATACACGTGTTATAATCATTTTAATATTTATTATAACCTATAAGTTTCATGTTTTAAATTCTAATGTTTATAAAAATATAATTAACCGAAATAAAACGTACATGTTAGTCATATTTTCATTCAAATATTGTTTTATCAAATAAAATTTGTTCAAAGAACAATGTATAAAAATAACTTATACATTCCATTAAGTCTAAAGGGCAATGCCTTATTTAAAGTATTGTCAATATAGATTTCTACCATTTCTCATTGATTTCTCACAAGTTTAAAATGTAACCTTACTACCCTTTCATTTCTGTTTCTTAAGTTGATACTTTAATAAGGATTGGTCTTCCCCATTATATTTTACTTCTACTTTTCCAGTTCTAATCTACACCAATAAAAAAAAGTGGTACAAAAACTAACCGTAAATATCGTTGTAGCCTAAACGGTTAGATCGATATATCCATTCCATTCCATTCCATCCATAGAATATAACTATTCGAGTGAGAACACTTTTGTGTGGCCTAAATGT
Organism: Homalodisca vitripennis; assembly: GCF_021130785.1. NCBI lineage: Eukaryota > Metazoa > Arthropoda > Insecta > Hemiptera > Cicadellidae > Homalodisca > Homalodisca vitripennis. The sequence goes on along the minus strand of NC_060215.1, from coordinate 1,036,956 downwards.
AAGTTAGTAATTTCCCTTACAAAAATATAAGTCGAATGAGGGGTTTTTTCAGCTGCTTTTCCTAAATACAAGAATATATCTATTTTGCAATGTACATACCCTTTTTAACTAGTAAATTCTGCATCAGGAGAAAAATATGAACGTGATTATGAAATATCATTGCTAGTCCACAATCGCATGGAGGCAAAACAAACTTAGCAACATCGCTGGGTATGCTAGAGTTTCTTAAACTGCTATCACAGTTTATTTGTACTAATTTAATTCTGAATCAGTGGCGTCAAAAAGTATAATAGGCTTATAAAGACTTGCCATTTAATTTAAGTTTTAATAAAAAACAACCAATGTAGCTTTAAAAACGCTACAAGGCTTTATATAGATATCAAGAAGATGTGATCCGGTACACAATTATTGGTTCTGGTTATCGGTAAATTTCTATTACTATTTAGTACTTGGAACTCAGTGGAAAATTTGACCTATATCCTTATATCAGTTGATGATGCCTCTTTCCATAATAGCACAGATTTTCTCTTTCTTAACAAATCGTGAAACGTATATAATCCAATGACTAATTTAAATTTGAAAACCTTACTGTTTTGTTTTGAACCCAATCCATCATAATTTCGATTTCTGATGTTATTGGAAGGCTATACATTCAGTTATTTATGCAGAATTCTGAGACAAGGGTGTTTAAAAAAAGCGATTTGATTCCAATCCGCGAAACCTTAAACAGCATCGAAGTCTGGCTTTCATGTAAATGAACTGGATATTAAATACCAGAAATAGTCTTCTTTTCCTAATTTAATTTGATGCAATAAATAACTCATAGGATTTTAAGGTTCATAAATCTCATTAAGTACTATTAATGAATAAATTTGGAAAATAACACACATGAATGTAATATGGCCGATGATTTCACAGAGATAGTGAAACTCTATGCGTATGTGAGGTTTCGCTGGTTGTATAATTTCTATATCACGGCCGCGTACTTCAAGTATATTACGCGTCTTTATTCATACTTTAATAAGAAACGAAGTATGAATAGAAATATGTTAATTAAATATCAACCGGCGTACGTTCACCAGACGTACAAATATACACGGTAATGCTATATAAAATTACTAGTACTTAAACTAAATAAGAAATGCATATTTGGTTGTTTACCAATGCTGTGTGCAAAGTACTTAAAATGTTAAGATTGTTAACATATGGTAATATCAAAATTTATAACAGCTCCTTCAAGTAAAGTTAGGAATTGTAGTGTTTGTGTGTTTTGTGATTTTTATATTTATATAATTATTAATTTTAATTATAATAAATACAGGTTTCTTTAGTTTTGTGTGTGTGTGTGTGTGTGTGTTTGCGAAACACAGTTTCCTACGTCAATACGCAGTGTATTTTTTTCCTATCTACCGGTAGTCTTCAATGTACTCTATCAGGTTTAAGGCCACGTAATTTCTTTAGTTTGTCTGCACCATTCATAAAGTGAAAAATCACAATGTAAGTAATTGTTACGTTTATCAAAGAGACGTCTGCCGTTCGAGTTAAGTTTTATCTGTTATAGCATTTAACATCAACTATTTGAAGGCTGTCTTAGGTTTGATTTGCTACTGAAGATCATTCTAAGAAAAAATTTATATAATGCTCAAACCCCTTTTATATATCTGGGTTTTAATTTGTAAAATATAACATTTTGATTTTTTCGAAATTCTTAATACTAAATACTCAACTTTTGCAGTACGATTGCAGAGTATGGTAAAGGGGACAAAGATCGACCCAACATATTAATAACCTCATAAATTGAAACCGGTATGAAAACGTAAACTGGATGAGCATGAATGAATGATCACGGTGAGTTGAACAATGCATATGGTGATAGCTGGGGAAGTGTGCGGGGGTTACATCATCAATCAGTATTTTTCTGATAGAGTATTCCTCAATCGCTGTGAGTTTGTGCAACTCATTCGTCAAAATTAAAAAAAAAAAAAATATATATATATATATATATATATATATATATATATATATATATATATATATATATTTATATATGTGTGTGTGTGTGTGCGTGCGTGCGCGCGCGCGCGTTGTGTGTGTGTGTGTGTGTGTGTGGTGTGTGTGTGTGTGTGTGTGTGTGTACATAAAGTTACTTATGTTTTAAGATAAAAAAAAATTTCAACCTGTGTGCATACAAACATTTTTAGAACTAAAATACAGATATTCAATAGTTTTTATATTTGTATAAGAATTAGAATAAGTGAAAGATAAAATATTATGAGGTGATCAGAGAGGTTATTTCCATCAAAAAACCTCTATCTGTGGTTACCCAGAGCTGTCAATAGATTCATAATTGTTAACATTCTACTGATTTTACCTGATTTTCATTAGTGACTAAACATGTTGTAATAATAAAAAGGTAATATCTCTCCTATAATACGCTATAGTTTGCCCAGAAGGGATAACTTCTGGCTAGTTTATACCTTCCAGTTGAACCTAGCATTTGGCACAGCAAAAACCGATGTGTCACTTAAATCTGGCCAATCTAATGGATGTCCAGTAGCGGCACGTCACTAATCACAAATGTCGAGATTCTGGGGTGCAAGGCTAATCCGATAGGTCTAGTCTACTACGGGAGATGACTGTTGGAGTTGGTGGGGTTTTTTCCCTAAGTATCAGAAGTTCTTGCTAGCTCCAACAAGGGTTTACCACTCCCTGCCTGCTTTGACTGGAGAGTCTGGTTCAGAGCTGGCCTCCCCTTATTCCTGGGGGACATGACTTTGAGATCAGTGCCCAATTTCTTCCCCATGGATCTCGAAAGGAGGTTACTCCTACCCCTAACCTTATCCATCTCGAAATTCCTGTAACTCTGGAAGCAGCGCTAAGCTCCTTATAGAACTAAGTGCAATTTATAAACTTCTTGTCATAAGAGAACAACAAAATTATACGTTATCATTTAGTAAATAACTCAAAAATACAGCTGTATTTTGATACTTTCCTTAAAAAAGAAACTATGTTTTTAATGCTTTATAATATTCAAAATTTTAATCTGCATTCGAATCTCATTTAAAACAGTTCCACTAAAAGGTATTTTCATAAAAAAAAACTTCTTTATTCAAACCCGTTGAAAACAGCAAAATAGTATAACATTTTTAACATATTTTCAATTAAATATTTATTTTACTATAATGGAGTGATTCTTTGACGAAATTTGAAGCTAAATTGCTAGGAAAAAACACAGCGTATAGTTTTTTTAAATATGCTTTAATTATCAAAAAAGCTTCGTAGGCATATTAATGACAATAGCAAAACAATTTAGACTTTGTCTTATACAGAACATTAGCATTTGGTTATGTTATTTTATATAAAAAAGAGATAGTATTATTGCTAATAAAATACTTATTAGTAAATTTACTTTGATTTGGTCACTTGCACGGATGACCATGCAACACTTTAATGTGCATTAAAATATTCTGCTTATTCATAATTCGTTCTGTAAATAGAGGGTTTAAAAGATTGTAGTGAAACTCCTAGTTTTATAAAATTTCCCTCTTAAAAGTTTCAAATGCCGATAGTAAAGTGCTAGCTGATGAAATAAATAAAAGCTCGTCTATTGGCCAATCAACGAGTGAATGGTTCGTGAGATAAAGATTTAACAGTTTCATTACGATCTTAAGACTTTAATGCGGCGAACATCATCGTCTCTCATTGGCCGAGGATTTTCTTTCCTCTCAATCAAAGTATTAATTTCAACCTTGCAAGTAAGTTCTTTGGTAAAGCTTTTGTTCATTATACCCGATCATCATTGCAGTACAAACTATATGGAATGATTATGTCATACTTTATAGCTACTTTGTTGTGTAGTTTATATAAAGGTTTTCTATACACTTCTTTGGCTGTAGCCTACTGTTGTATTGTACATTAAAGTAGTTAAGGAACATGTTTAAACATTATTTAACATGTTTAAATTAAACATAATGTTTAAACATATTAACTCATTAGTTTTTATGTTCTGCTTATTGCAACTGCTAAGCCGATACTTTTAAAGTGTTGTATTAGAAATAAGTTTCCTAGAAATAATTATAAGAAAAAAAACCTGAAAGTGTTATTTAACAAATAACATTTGATGTAATATCGCGTTACAATCAAATACAAAACTTCGTGTTTTCACAATTGCTGTATATATGAAAAAATATCTGTATGGTTTATGATATTTTTATTGGATGATTTAAAGTACCCAAATTTATAAAATATATTGTAATTATATATTGTTTTCAAACAAAATTTATTCCAAGTTTTCAGTTAACATTTTTAACGTAAATATCACAAAGAAAAATGTTAGTCTGCTTTGTTCATTTAATTTATTGTCTTTGGGTTACATTAAATAATAATATTAATAAAAAAATCTATATTATTTATCATGGAAACACAGTGTTTTAGTGTATATATGTAATCAAACTTTGATTGAGATTATCCGAAAGTCCATTCAATCTTTTTCTGGGATATAAAAATACTATACTACAAGAAAACCGTTGAGGATAGATAGAATAAAATCATTCTGATCATGAATTATAGTATTGAAATCCACATTTACTGGTAATTTTGTTAAATTCTTGATCTGATATCAACTACTTAACCTGTGTGTGATTCATTATAACACAATGGAGAAACAAGTGACAGTTTTTGCGTACAGCAGGAGGCGTGCAGCTGTGCACGTGACCTTGACCAGTGAGGTAATGGCGATGTATGGTAAGTTTCTGTAAACATAGAATGTTTTATGTTTATCTGTACATCTTTGGTATGTTTAGGTCACGCGCACAGCTGCATGCATCCTGTCACAAGGCAATTGGTTGATTATGAACTTTCCTCCCAATACAACATTAAATTCAAAACGATTACCGTTTTGTTATTTGGCCAAATAAGTCAAAGCATTCCAATAAACAACTTTACCAACTTCACTCCTTAATCTGTTTACTGTAGAGTTGAATTGAAAACACACACACACACACACACACACACACACACACACACACACACCTATATATTTGTATATATCAAAGTTTGTGTTAAGGTAAGTAGACTTCGAATAGTTTAAAGTTTTTTCTCCACTATTTCGTGTAAACCAACAGCATTTATTAGGACCTCACAACAAGTTACTGAGTTGATTTCACAGCCAAAATCTAACAGTCCAGTCAAGAGCCAGGGAAATGACGTTGTGCTTCCAATCTACTAATATGAATTTAAGTTAAAAAGCTTGTCGTACAGACAACAGAAGGTTAGATCTGTTCCACTATATAACTCAAAGTAGATATTTTTCTTCATATAACAAATCCTTGACTGGGTAAATATGTAGACCGAAAACTGACGTTGAGTCCTACTACCATCTCACACACTAGTTACGTGTCGTCTGATAGATCTTCAAGGAAGTTAACATGTTAGATTGGTAACCGAAGGCAACCAATTCTATCTTAATTCTAAACCATCCACTTTGTACTTTCCATTGTGCAATTCAACTGTAAGTGTGTTGCAGAAAGGCCAAAGTTCAGGTTTTATAAACAAGAGTATGTAAAAAGCTGTCATTTTCTTGGATTTAAAAAGGATTGAAATTCTTTGGCAACCTACATAAATGTACAATAAGGATATTTACATTTAAGTTAAAAGTAGACTTTGTAAAGTTGTACCGTAGTTGTAATTATTTATGCTGAATCGCGGTAGGGAAGTAGGCTCTTTTGTTAACTAGACGCGGTGCGCGGACATTTTTTGTTGGTTCGAGACCGGTAAATCAGCTGATCGAGATGTCTACGGTGATTACGTTCCCGAGCCTGTTGGCTTGAGAGAGGGGGACCTGTGTTCGAGTGTCGATGACAGCGTGCAGACGTCTAGTTGAGAAGCAGTAGTTCTTCCTCTAATCCTCTAGTTTGGGATATAGAGTAATTCTTTTTATCGGGTGTAATTTAAATCAAGTTATTAATTTTCTTTAGTGCGTATTAGTTTCCTATCAGCCTCCATAGTCTTCAAAGTAGTAAGTCCCGTACCTGCGTTTAGTTAATATCTTTTATTTTTATACTGTTTAAATTAAATTTCTAAAGTTTCCCATATTACAGTGTCTGTGAATTAATTCAATTTCTGAAGTATTGTAAATTAGACTTTGATCGTAAAGTTAATATCAAGTTTTGTGTTATTTTGATTTTGAATATTTTGAGAAGAGAACTTTTTATTTTATTTTGTTAATTTAAACCATTTTTTGGAGAAGTATACATTTTTAATTTCATTTTAATTTTAATTCATATTTTTGATCAGACTCTTAATTAGATTTGATCGATTGTGAGAAATTTTTTTGAAGAAAATCAACTCTAAAGTTTGTAAACTTTGTTACATTTTTGGGTGAACTTTAATTCGGAATAAATCAAGTATTTCCGAAAAGTTGTTTTGATTTATAAAGTATTAGCTCCAAATTAATATAATATATGTACTATTATAACGGTACAAAGTGGTAGGACTCTATATAAGCCATTACCGCACTGCCCGCTGTCATGTCAAAGGAGACATTGCATAAAAAACTTTTATATAATAACTTTGTATATGTATATTATAATAAATTTAAAAAGATATTCTGTGTGATAAAAGGCTAAGATTGAATAGAAGAGCTGGCAAAAGACTAGTACCTAGTGATCATTACTAAGCAGTAAAGGAAATGAGTGAAATGACTGAAAACTGAATACAGTTTTGTTTCAAACTTTATTTAATATATCGATTTCCTGTGACCATTTCATGTAGCGCAGGGAAATGTTTTGTTAGTTTTTTATTAAAAAAAAGTTAATTTGTAAACATCAGTGTAATTTAAGTTTGAAAGTTTACGTTATATTTTGGACGTCCTAAAGATGGACGTTGGAACTAAAATGGTAGATGAAGGGGTGGCTCTTTATGTCCATATACTCTTACGTTTTCCAAACAATAATATCTTGTATTACTCATATACAATATCCATGATATTTAAGATTTGATTGATAATATAATTAGATTACGTTCGTAAGTACAAAAGGATGACTATTGCGAGGGTATCATCAATACTAATAAATAAAAAGTTGTCGAAACTATTCATGTTTGTACGGAAACAGATATTATTGATATTCAGTGAAATATAAAAAAACTTTTCCCTTTTCGGATTTTAATAATTTTATCCCACATGCTTTGGATTAAATCATTATAGGGATTTAAAATTAATATGTTCGCCCTCCAACGTAAGGGTTTAGAAAAAAACCTTTGTAAAACGGATATTGCTCAAAACCCGAATGTGTTAAAATCACTCTGTCGTTTATAATGTAAATTTAAAATCACATAATGTTGCAGTGATGATTCTTTGGTGATATTAAGGTATATTTAGCACGTGCTATTAGAACTTCGATTCTCCTAGATAAATATGACTGGTAACGCCAAACTGCTACAGGCGTGCTCTTTAAAATTCCTATCTGTTATGCTTTGCCCCAGTTCTCTCCCTTCAATAACATTAAATCAAGTTATAATTGTGGAATAAAGATACATATAACCGCTGACATACTGAGATTGTTGGGATATAAACAATTTATTTTATTGGGTGGCATATTTCAAGTTTCTATTTGTAGGATACAAATTATTCCCAAGAGCATTTTTCATAACTAAGCAAGGTTATCTTATTTCATAGTATAAAATATTTAGTGAGAAAATCAATATGGGAAATCAAAAATGTGTGTTCCAGAGATTTTCCAAAGTTCAAAAACTTTTCATCGTCAAAAACAAACTTCAAACAAAGAATCATTATGAGAATGTTGACTATTGTAAATTTAAATCTATCAGTAACTTTTTATCGCAAATGAATGAAGACCCAAATATAAACCTTGTCAATGTCGTTGACGATGTTACGAATGTATCCTTTTATACTGAAGATAGAGTTACAAATTGGAACATAAATTTTCAAATCAAAGTATGTTTATTAAATCCACAGTCAAAAGTAACAATGTTTGTATAATACACGATGTGACAAAGTGTGGACTGAAGACGTCTATACTTAGTAAACATAATACGATCAATGCTACCATTATGATAAGTGGAACTGGCCAACAGCCAAGCTTTCAACGTTGTCTTGTCACTAGACTTTGTAGGGCAGTACGCCTACACAGTCTAAGCTGACTTCTTGCCAAGATTTTTGTGTCAAGGAACTCTTGTGTGAAGCTCTATAAATACTGCAGCATCAATATAGTATCGATTACTATATTTTAGTTTCACTTTTTAATGTACTGTACTAAATGTTTATGCTCTTTCACTACGTTATATACTATGTATTTAAATCTTTAAAAGATTAGTGGATATAAAAGTCTTCTTGTTCTGTACCAAACATATTATTATATACAATATTCAATTGAGAGATGAGGGTAATATTTTTAACTAAAAGCAAGTTTTTATTTATTTCAACCAATTGTATTTACTTACATATACACTACCGATGCATATCATGTTTTTAAATTCTGTAAACAGTATGAGACTGAAGACGTTCACCAAAGAGTAAAACTATTTTTATAATAAATTGTGAGTTAATATTCCCTTTAAAAAAGTATATGGAAAATAGCGTATTTTATTTTGACTATTAGTATATAGACAAAAACATCTATATCATAAAATGGAAATATTTATCTACAGAAAATTATTTTTATTCAGGACAACTTCTACAGACAGCTTATGGCTGCTTTTTAAAATAAACTTAACACAAATTTCACAGGCTTCAAATAATATAATCTAATTCACGATATATTACTCAATATTATTCTTATTAACTGTATTAACTGTATGTTGGTTTTTAGGTTAGTTAATAAATACTAAATTAAACACCTGCAAGAATACAAATTTTATTTTCTATATACCCATGTGTTCTAGCGTTAATTTATGAAGACAATATAAATAAACTGAAAAAAGCTATAATAAATTTAATCCCTGAAATTAGGCAGATGTGTAATTATTTATTTACGTTTAAAACTTTTAAACATAACACTGACTATAGAATTTTATGAAGGCAGTGTAATTACGGTTTCAAATGGTGTGTTTCATGATAATATTTAATACTGTATTCCTTCTCAATTAATACAATTTTATCCTTCACTTTCATAACTGAAAATATATAGTACTCATACGTCTATGCTTTAGAATGTTGCACAATTTAAATTATGTCAGAGAGTACATTAGTGATAAAATCCACGGGAATTAATGGATAACTTGGTTAAGAATGTTTTGTATGGATTTTAAGACGTAAAACCTAATGGGTATTTACACAACACAATTTCTGTTAGCTTGTGTATTGTATGATGAATGGTAACTTTGATTTATTGCTGCTTCCAAAGGAAAACTCTGAGCCAAAGTAAGACGTTGAGTTGCTCTTTGGAAGCCTTAGACCAGCAAAATATTTAAAGTGCTTTTTATAATTATATTAATAAGACGATGAAGAAGTAATCCGCCACTTACCTGAGGAGTAAATGTTTCAGTGTCAAAAGTAAGTTTTTTAAAACATAGGGTTCCTCACAAAACTGGTTTATCTGTGAAACAGAATTCCGGCTATGCCTAATGGCTTCGATCGTAGTCTCACAATTACTGAGTCCGTACCTTGAACACGAACCATGTATTCCCCCCCCCCTTATATTCTGTTCCATTAGCCAACCTATACAGGACCGCGGTCTTTGCAGCAGGCCCCAAACAAACCACGGCCAACAATATACCACGATAAAAACTATCTTATTGCCCACGACTGCCTGCAAATCTACCCTACACTGATTAACTTAACTATTATAAATAAAAATATCACTTTCATCTTTTTAATATAATTCTCACCCCATCTCGCTACGTATAAACACAGTAATATCGTTGGTAATGCTTTGACAACGTGTAAATTAAAAAACCATTATAGGTTATATTTATTTAAAAGGGTCGCATAAACCTAAGAACTGAATATTGTATGTTGAAAACCGGCAAGGAAGTAATAGCAAAAGTTTTTTAGGCAGAAGGAGATTGGAATTTACGGATTTATAAATAAATCTTTCCGTATATTGCAAGGCACCGCTAGTCCATCAGGATGTATGTGGTTCTGTGCTCAATAAGAGAGTTAATAATTTAAAATATTAAAAAATACTTAACATTAATATTAAAATATTAAAAATAGCTAATGTTTGAATAGAAAGTTTATTTTTGTCTTTCTTTACAGAAAAGTTTTACTTAATAGTGATTAAACAGGTAATTAATAGCGTAAATTAAAACTCGTTGTCAATTATCTTAAATTGAGGTATCCCAAATATTTTATGGTTACACAGGTGTAATCAGACGATTACATATTTGAAATTAAAATTGATCTTTAAACTAAATTTTTTCATTATTAACAAATCATAATGGAAAGTAGAAATCAAGAGTCTTACTGATTATTATAATTTCAATGCATCCTTAAAAATAATTTTAAACCTCAGTTCAAAACTGCATATTAACAATTAGTATTCAGTAATTAGGTTAGGTTTATTTTATACATCCGTTCCTCGATTTACAGAGTTATACAAATACAGTATAGTAAAAAGTGCGCTTATTATATATTTATTGACTTATAGTAACTAAATTGAAGCCGGAATAGCTTCAATAAACCGCTTTTCATTCACTTTTTTTAAGTCTATCCCACAATTTAAATACTGTTTCGGTTGTGTTGTTAAACATTGATAATTTTACTCATATATGAATTTAATTTGCCTTAATATCTTCTATAAAATATAAAAGTTTGTGCATTTAAATTACTAAGCTTTAAGTAATAACAGTTTAGTTCATTTTTATTATATCGATATTTGTAAAACATGAAGTCGTTCAATTTATATACGGATGACATATAAACTTATTGTTCGTATTCTTTGATGTTAATACTCCATTGTTATTCACAGTAGACATTGACTCTACTAAGATATACCGATGATATATCGATTTTCATATAGTCTTTATTCCACGATATTGACTCCAATTCTTTACTATTAAAATTACGTTTAAAATAAAATTCAACTAGTTCATGTCATTTTATAATTAATATTAAGAATATTTGCACTCAAGGATAATATATTACGTGACAGAAAGTACACGTACTGACATGTTGGTTCAGAACACGGCATAAAAGTACAGAAGGTTAATACTCATGATTACGGCAACTGCCCTATGTTTACATAAGTTACCTTTATTGTTATGATACACAACTGTAAGGGCAACAAGGCAGGCACAGGGTCAAGGGGTGGGAGTAAACACATGTCCTTTGTTTGCCGATATTATGTTATACCCTTGTCATAATTTATTTACAGACATAATCGAACTGTTTTACTTAAAACTAACATTTAACCCAACTAAATTTTGTTAAACGTATAGCACATATTTTTACTACAAGACATACATTTCTGTCAGTCATTAATTTATAAGTGTATATCAATACATCATATACTTATTAGATTTTGTTTCTTTATCATTTAAGAATAGGAACAGTTTTTTTTACTATATCAGAAAATAGTAAAATTTATTTTGAGTGCTTGTAAACTATTAATGTGAGACTAAAGTGGGTTTGAATGTTATGGTTTTAAATTAAAATATATCAAGAATCATAATATTTGCAAACCTGTTAATTATTAGTATGAAACCTATTTTTGAATATTCACAAAAACACATAAACCTTACAATATTGTACTTATAATTTAACTTTCATAATTGAAGAATGGTCATAAAAGCTACACAAGTAAAAAGAATGCAGTAAATGTGGTTTTCTAAAAATTTAACTTATAGTCCACTAAAAACCTAGGCATTCAAAATTACAGCTTTATAAACAGACATATATCTTAGAGATTAAGGGTCCCAAAGACAGATTTTATTTTAAACACACGGCTTCACGAATTGGCTCACATTTATTTCATTTGGGCAACCCTCTACCAAAAGCATCGATTGAAATAATATTACTTATAATTAATATATTAAATAAAACCAGTAAAACAGCAATGAACTATACACTTGTATTTTTATGTTTAAAATATATAAAAGTATATAAACAAGTACAGGGTTAGCCAGTGAAACGGGAAGATTCGAGATGGCCTTGACAGTTGGAACGTGAGTACTGGGACGTGTGTCCCGCTGTTCCCCGACATTTATATTTTTATGTTAAAGTTATATCATATTTTTGTACCATTTTTGTACCTTTTTGTAATACCAATAAATAATTTTGTACCACAATAGTTTATTAATAAAGTACTATGTATAAACCGGGGAACAGGTGGACACTTGCACCCGACATCAATATTTTTATGTTAAAGTTATATCATATTTTTGTACCATTTTTGTACCTTTTTGTAATACCAATAAATAATTTTGTACCACAATAGTTTATTAATAAAGTACTATGTATAAACCGGGGAACAGGTGGACACTTGCACCCGACATCAATATTTTTATGTTAAAGTTATATCATATTTTTGTACCATTTTTGTACCTTTTTGTAATACAAATAAATAATTTTGTACCACAATAGTTTATTAATAAAGTACTATGTATAAACCGGGGAACAGGTGGACACTTGCACCCGACATAAACATTTTTATGTTAAAGTTATATCATATTTTTTGTACCATTTTTGTACCTTTTTGTAATACCAATAAATAATTTTGTACCACAATAGTTTATTATTAAAGTACTATGTATAAACCGGGGAACAGGTTGACACTTGCACCCGACATCAAAATTTTTTTTGTTAAAGTTACATAATATTTTTGTACCATTTTGTAAACATCAACTAATAATTATGTACCACAATAGTTTATTAATAAAATACAATATATAACCGGGGAATAGGTAAACACCGGGGCTCAGTTTGGACATTTTTTGTCTTTTACCTTTCCATCTCGGCCACTTTTGTCAATCGTTGGGGAGTCACTCCGTCAAAGTATTGATTATTTTCTGCCTGGATGGACTGATTACGGATCAGCTGTTTACCGGCAGCGGCTACTATTCGGAGCGGTCGGACACGTTCGGCAGAAGCGACTTGATTCTCTGGCTGTTCGCTGCTCGTCCTGATGCCCATGGCTGGCTAATTCTTCTACTTTCGGCAGGGTCCCCGTGAGTGCCGTCAACGGGACTGGTGCGGCAAGTCTGCCCAAACAGCACTGGTAAACTAAAACTGAATGCCCGCTCCCTGCCAGCGCTACTGTACCGGCATCCAACTGGAGCGTCTGTATTCATCTTGAACAAGGTTGGATCCAATATGTTTTTCTTTCTTCTTGCACTGAACTTGAGAGGATTGGGTTGTATGGAGCGCTGCCAGATATTATATCTGGAGGAGGGCCAGTGTTAAGCTTCCTAGTATGTATTTAGTTTAGGGACATGATCTGTAGGGGAGGATTTCACCTTTAATTCGGATTCGTGGAGGCAAATAAGCCCCCGCCTCTTTCGAAAATCGGCTTTAAATATTGTTTTTAATTTTTCGGCTACAAACTTGAAACAAAATTACTTTTTAAAAATAGTGGGCCTAGAAATTCTACAACCTTTTCCCTCCCCTCAGTTCATAAAAATTACCAGTTTAAAATTTTATATTTACTACTGCCGTACCTGAAATCATGTTATTTATATACCAAATTTCTAGTTATTATGTTATTTATATTATATTATTTATTTATTATGTTATTGTTTCTATTTATTATGTTGGAATTCTGTTTATTTTTGTTATTTAGTTTGTAAGTTACGCGGTGCACCGTGGTGCTGCAGTTAATTGTATTTTGTACGAAAATGTTTGCCACCTAATAATTATAAATCATGTACTGGAAATTTTGTCTCTCTTTGTCTCTCTTCCCACTAGTGGCATGTGGTTGTTGCGATTGAGGAAACTTCGTGTGAAGTTTATTTTCGCTAACTCGGGACAGAACCTAACATTTTTAGTTGTTGTTAAAGAAATATTTTAATGTTCGTTGTATGGGCCTCAGGTTATAAATAAGCTATCTAGAGTATATTCGCAAGCTTTCCCTTTTTTTCAAGAATCTGTAATGAGGGAGGGGGAGTGGCAGATGTGAGGAATGTCTGGGCCCACGCCTTTGTTAATTTGGCCCTAACTATGCAAGCGACCCCGTCAGTGTCTGTGTTAAGTCGACCCTAACGGCGCGAGTGATCACGGCACATTCCATTCTAGTTTTATTATTGTCCGTGGTTTTAGTGTTTGGTTGTGTTGGGGTTTTTGTTAGTGGATTTTCACTCGTAAGCTTCATTTCTCATATGTTTAGTGGTGGAGAGAACAAATGACAACGAAATTCGGTGCTGGCTTGAAGAACATGATGTAAGTGAGGGTGATTGGTCTTTTCAAGGACATTTATCAGATACCGATAATGAGAGTAAACATGACATTGATGACGTGCACACAGAACAGTCTGATGACAATAGCCCTTGTTATGACACCGTTGATGAACAAATAAATATTGTACAATCAATTTCTGTAGATGTAAACACTGTGCAACCAGGGCCTTCTACACGAAAAGGTTCTAAACAGCCAATTGAGCGGTTTTTGCACTTTACACTGCACTGCCGGGTACTAGTAGCCGGCTCCTGACTACCTGCGTGTCCAGCCATTTAGTTTAGATGGATCGTTAGACGGGTGCACATTGCGGTTACGCGGTTAAAGCGTATTATACGAATGGTGAGAGTTTGGTGAAAACGCGACGTGCTTTTCGACGCCATTTCAACATACCGCGCAACAGGCCTGTTCCTTCGGATAACGCAATTCGTTCGTGGATAAACAACCTTGAACAAACTGGACCAATATCTAAAAAACGTGGGAGTGCAAAAACCGTTCGAACTCCTCAAAATATCGCTACTGTTCAACAGGCAGTGCTCAGAAGTCTACGCAGATCTGCCAAACAACATGCTCTACGCCTTGGAAGAACATGCTCACTTCGGTGAGAAGGATTCTTCATCAAGGTTTAATCAAATTTTCACTCATAAAAAATACAGATTTTGCATCTCTCAAACCAACTAACCATCAGAAACGATTACAATTATGTGAGGAAATGGCCAGAAGACTTGAAGAAAATGTCGACCAAGTAAACAATTTGTGAATGAGCAATGAGGCGCATTTCCACCTCTCTGGTTTTGTTAATAAACAAATCTTCAGATATTGGTCAATGTTATATGGCAAATGTTACATTCGAAAAACAATTTTGTTCACTTATAGTACAGTAAACGGCTACCTTTTTTCTTTATATTTATAACCATTAAAAATACAATTAAATTTCTTAAAGAATTAGTTGCTTAATTAAATCTTCCCGTTTCACTGGCTAACCATGTATTAAACAATCAGCATATTTAAAGACACAAAAAAGAGAGACTGTTAAACTGTTGCTTAATGATATGTAATGTTCCCAGCATATATGCACAATTCCCTACCAATGGTACAAATACAGGCATTAATATCAAATAGATAAATAATTAATAGAAATGTCATAATATAGTATTGTCCTTCTATGTCTGTGTTCAAATCTAACAGGCCAAATATAACACATTATATTAATTAATGATAAGATATATAGTACTCCAGCTGGTAAGATACAGCTTGGTTTTGAGAAGAAGAGTTCTTCACCGCTTGCAGTTAATGAGCTTCAGAGTTCTGGAGGCACTTAAATTAGTTAAGAATATTTGTGAATATTTACACCCTTTATTAAATGATTGCGTTAGATATTTACAGCAAGCCAAAAAGAATAATTTGTTTGTAGTATCGATTAGCTCTTTAAATAACTGCAATATAAAAAAAATTAATTGCTTGATAGTTTTGTAAGAAACTACACTACGTTCCACGAAGGTGTTTAAAATTGTTAAACAGCCACTAGGTGATTATACGTTAGCCAGTTTCTATGAATGTTACTGGCAAGTCGAAAAAATATATATTAACGATATAGGTTAATAATGGCTGCGATCATCAAGTTTCTTTTTTGTGTCTTGATGGAATATTTCATGAAATTTCAAAAATGCCCTCTTGAAATGAAATTTTAATAATAATTGCTAATAAATATAAATTACATCATATAACTCCCTACCTCAACTGTTAGAGAGAAATTATGTCAGACCCACATAAAAGTTCTGGTTTCAAGGAATGAACTGTTCTATACAGGGTGTAACTGAAATACACCGACAAACTTCAGGAGGTTGTTCCTGAGGTCAAAACCAACCAAAAAGTTCCTATAAGTGTATGTCCTAAATGCATCCGTTTTCCGTCTGTCCGTCTGTTTGTGTTTATTACATTAAATTTTTTTCTAAACAACTTTAAAGGTACAAAGTTAAACCTTTCAACATATGCTAATCTAGTAAAGATTGTCAATTTAAAAAAAAATTGAAAGTTTTTTACTCAACAAAATTCAAAAATGCGCGGCTAGTTTAAAATCTTTGATGGTGAATTTCTCAAAAACTACTTCCTGTATAAAAAATGTACTAGAATATAAAAAAATATAAATTTATTTATAAAAACGAACGGTACCTCATTTTTTGAAATCGCTCAAGAAATAAAAAAGTTATGGCATTTTTCTTAACCTAGTAACATATCACATTTACAAGTTTTTTTCTTGTTTCAAAAAACTACAGTAGCCTACAATTGTTTAGAACATTCAACAAAAATATCTCACATTAAACAAAAGAGTTTTAAGCTGTCATTATTAAGAAATACGGAATAACTTAACAGAGCAACAATTTATTTCAAAATATTAGGGATCACTTTACAACAAATGTTCAATATGCCTTCCATTTGATGCGATGCATGCATTAACACGTCTAGTCATTGATTGCCGAGTTCTTTCAAGTATTCCTGGTGTATTCCTTACAGTGTTACAGGCTGCAGTGATACGCTGTAAAAGGTCATCCCTGGTATTAACTGGTCTTTCATAAACTGAGTTTTCAAATGGCCCCAAAGGAAGAAATCGATTGGATTTAGATCTGGCGACCGAGGCGGCCATGATACAGGCCCCCCTCTGCCTATCCATCTTTCCCCATAAGTTTTGGTCCAGAAATTGCCTGACATCTAATCTGAAATGCCCGGGAGCTCCATCATGCATGAACCAACAGTGCTCTCTCACACCCAAGGGAACATCATCTAAAATTTCAGGCAATTCGTGTTGTAAGAAATGTTTGTAGTTTTCACCATTTAGTATGTCAGGTAATACAAAAAGGACCTAATAAAACAGTCTCCAATGATGCCTGCCCAAACATTTTATTTTAAACTGCTGTTGATGTCTCCCTTCATGAATGGCTTGTGGGTTTTCATCAGCCCATTGATGCATATTGTGGTAGTTGGTTTATTCCTTCTCGATTAAAAACAAGCTTCAATCTGTATACACACAACTAATGATGTAAAACCAGGGTTGTTAGCTTGCTGATAAAAACCATTGGCAAAAACTGTAAACGTAATGGAAAAGTCAGCTGGAACAAGGGCTTGTACACGCTGATAATGGTACTGATATAACATCTGCTCATGTAGAAACTCGCCATACTGTCATGTGGTCTACGTTGAGTATTAACTTGCTTAGTACTTAACGCCTGGATCTTCCTCTACTCGCTGTAAGATGTTTTCTTCCAAATCAGGAGTTCTACGCTGTCTCTGTACACCTCGGTTTGCAGTAGAAGGTAACAAAGTGCCAGTCTCATGAAGTCGGTTGAAAACAGCAGCAAATGTTGAATGAGTAGGTTGTTGTCGATTTGGAAATGATTCGTAATAACAGGCGGGATGCTAGGCGACTTATTACCGTTAGCTTTTCCATACATAAATATCATGTCAGCTTGATGGCTAAATGGGTAACATGCCCATATTCAATAGAATAAGAGCACTATCGACTAATAATGTTTCTACAAGTGAAAGTAACAGATCATATCTTGTCAAAAATAAACAAGGAAATGACTTACTTATCTGAATTCATTGTTGTTCTAATCAGCTGTGTCTCAACATGAAAACATATTCAGCTGTTTTAAACCATTAAAGTTGAGTCATGTAGATTGCTTGTTACAATGTCGTTTTTAAAATTTAATACTAATTATCATGTTTAAAGTTTTTTAACCCAAAATATCGTTTAATTTTTATACTGCCTAAATACTTACATTAACTTTTGAAACAAAAAAAAAACTTGTAAATGTGATATGTTTACTAGGTTAAGAAAAATGCCGTAACTTTTTTATTTCTTGAGCGATTTCAAAAAATGAGGTACCGTTCGTTTTATAAATAAATTTTATATTTTTTTATATTCTGATAAATTTTTTATACAGGAAGTAGTTTTTGAGAAATTCACCATCAAAGATTTTAACTAGCCGCCATTTTGAATTTTGTTGAGTAAAAATTTTAAAATTTTTTTTTAAATTGACAATCTTTACTAGATTAGCATATGTTGAAAAGTTTAACTTTGTACCTTTAGTGGTTGTTTAGAAAAAAAATTTAATGTAATAAACACAAATAGACGGACAGACGGAAAACGATGCATTTTAGGACATACATTTATAGGAACTTTTTGGTTCGTTTTGACCTCAGGAAACAACCTCCTGAAGTTTGTCGGTGTATTTCAGTTACACCCTGTATAGCTCCAAATAAGCATCCTGATTGAGGAAAAATAAGCTTCTCGAGGGAATAAAACTGTTTGAGACTTGTAAGGATCTGAAGCTATATTACCACTCGTATCAGTTAGTGTTATTTCTAACTCTTTATTGGATTTCAGAGGATTCTCAGAATTCACACGTGGCTTTCAATCCCAAAAATTTATTTGCTATTTATTTTGTAACTTAAAAAAAAACTAAAATATAAAGGTGTGTTTTAGATATGTATTTCTAATAGCCTATTACGTGTGTTTTACACTGTAGCGGATTAACAATTAAAATAATCTGATACTGATTTTCAAGAAGAGTAATTTACGTAGTCTAATTAGTTACAAAAGAAACTACATTGATTATTATATATAGTTTCCTTTTTTAATTGTTTAAATATTCTCTTTGAGTTAATGCTTGTAAAAGTCAACTTATAATTTTTTGATACCTATTGTTTACTTTTTCTAAAGTGTACGTATCGAGCGTGATAACTATCGTAGTACAGTTATTGGATTGTGTTCTTTTCTTTTTAGTTTTATAGAATTATAATGCTGAAAATTAATTCGGATGGATTTACAATGATTTTTTTTTAAATCTCTGAGAACGTTAGTTCACGCTATATATAAGTCAAAAGAAGCTAGGCAAGTAGCAAGACTTTTTAAATATCTAGGAAGTAAGTTATACATGAATAACATTCATCTCTAGGATATGTTTTAAATGTCAGTCCATTTAGTTATATATGCACACTTACTGGAACCTGTTAAATAAAGTTCTTCTGGTAAATAAACGTGTTTTTAGTGTTTATATCCAGAACACTATTTCATATATTATTTTTCCATACAACAATTTTAAAATTTAGGGTGTAACTAATCTTTCCATGCTGTATTTCGCAATTGACAACAGTTATTCATCTTTCAAGTTTTGTAGTTTTAAAATTTGTTTGTTTCATTTATAACTATCTAAGAGATCTATGTTTGAGTCTGATCAGCGGAGCAAGTAAAATTTTCACAACCACCAGTTCGTTAAAACTGTTAGTAGTAAATGTCTGCAAGTCAGAAATATCGATATTTATGTCTGTACTGAACTGAGCGTCATATCTTCTAGTCGGATTAATTTAGCACTGGAAGGCACTATTCCTCACAAACTGAAAACATGAATACATTAGCTATGTCATTTAACTTACGTTTTCCTTTATGAGTTTTATTTTAATATAGTTTTAATAAAACTATAAATCTGATATAACTTTATTATCGAGTGAGTATTATCATGTGGGTTATTGAGAATATTGCTTAGTTGAACATGATTCAGTGGTATATTTTATTATATTATACAGGTTGTCTTATTATTTGTAATGTTTGGATAATATTATCAATGATTTCTTTTGTTTCTAATCTGAATACTTATCGAGCTAAAAACATTTTGATTACAAAACTTTCAACCTCACAAATTAAATCATAAATTTACAAATTGTAGGTATGAAAGGAGTACAAATACATATAAAAATACATTAAGCTTTTCTTTTACAATTCTTTAATCGTACCCATTATCCCTAATTCTTGACGCACTCTTTATTTTAAAACTCATACAGTGTAATCTGAATACATTCTCAGTAATTGTTTTTATGAATTAAACGCGTTTAGTTCTCTTTCCTAGAAAAACTGGTCCTCTCGGTACCAATATTAGACAGATTATGAACACTGTTTGTTTTATTTAATTAATTGTTCTTCCCAGATTGAAGAGATAATTATTAAAATGAGAGATTAATTATTAATTATTAATACTTTGTTGTTGCATAATAAATATTTATTTCATATCCCACATTTAACTAAACTCACAGATATCATTCATAATGTTATAAAACTATAATGCGCTATAATCGGAGTGCAGTGCGACCTGCCGGAACAGCCAACCGCTGGCACGTGTGAGCGAGCTGACCTTCTCGACAGTTTGAGGACAAAAATAGAGGTCTTGGAGGCTGAGAATCAGAGTCTGAAGCAACAGCTGAAAACTTGCGAGTGCGCTGATCTTAAAGAGAACAACAGGTGGATAAAAGTGAAGAAGAGGAAGCCCAAATATCCATTACCGGTTCAAAATAAATTTATTTGCCCCCCCCAACCAAAAATGTAACTCAACAAAAAATTTAATCATTTTCTAAAATGAAAAAAAGCAAAATTATCCAATTGACTTTCAAAAAACCTCAAAACAATCATAGCAAGCTCCAATAACCCCTACACGCAACGTACAATTCAAGCCCATAACTGTTCGAGGGGACAGCCACGCTCGCCACATCGCTGGACTCGTGAAGAAACAGATCGGCCCTGCAACCGAGGTGAGCAACGTCTGTGTACCCGGCGGCCGGATATTGCTCGAACGGCATGTGAGCCCCGCCCCTGCTGCGAGGTGCTGATAGCCGGCACAAACGACCTGGCGGTCGGCGGGCAACGGAATATTTACCGCTATCTGGACGGGTACATCGCTGCTGGATCTCCCAGCACCGAGATCATCCTCACCACATTGCCGCATCGCCACGATCTAGAACCGACCCACCCTGTCCACTATCAGACCGTGCTCGTGATGCCTACATTGAGGAACTGGCTGCTAGACACAATATTAGAGTGTTAAACTTCGATGACATCAGCCGTAGGTATTTCACGAGACACGGCCAACATCTCTCCTGGCGGGGCAAGCGGTTACTGGCTGGGATGATCGTGGCGGCAATGAGACCAGCCACTCAAGAATCAGAAATGAAGGCGCAGCCGCGACTCTGGGGGAATCATCGCGCAACGGCTGCTTCCACCGCCAGCATGCCAACGCCCGCTGCTGCCCGAGGAGAGTCGGCGAGCACCCCTGAACGGCCAGCTAGCATACAGGATGTCTCCTACGCGGACGCTCCCCCAGTCCACACATTCTGCAGATCAAAGGATGCTCTGCAAACTTCAAAATTAGGTCCAAATTATCCAAGTCAATTTAGTCCTTTACAGCAAAGGACTAAATTGACATACCAAAATCGGCAAAATCAAACAAATACAAAATTACATGTTCTAGGTTCCCTAAGACTACTCCACCAAAACGCTCAGTAGGCAACCACCAAATTAGTTGAAATTCACGGATGTGTGAGAAGCTGAAATCAGATATACTCGTTGTAACCGAAAACGGTTTTAACTAAGAAAGCCTGGAACTATGCAAAATTCCAAATTCCAAATTGGCAGAAGCGTACTGTCACCAGACCTCCAAAGAAGGTGGTGTAGCAATTTTTCGGAGACAAAATTTAGTTTTCACAAAATTTCCAATCAAAGAAACGACCGCGAAAGATTTCGAAGCAGTTGGGTTTAAAGTACAAACTAGCAGGTCAAAATTAATTGTGATATGGATTTACAGGTCTCCCAGTGGAAAAGAAGATCAGTTCTTTTCAAAATTCGAAGTGTTACTCACTGACCTGACCTACCATCAATACGATTACGTCTTGATGGGAGATCTCAACGTGGATGCGATGGACAGAAACCACCCATCCACCAAGCGACTAGTCGATCTGCTGAGGTCATTTGGCCTTGAACTGTTGGTCAAAACTCCAACGAGAGTGACGGCTACAACACAGTCGGATATTTATAACATCATCACAATCGTTGAAAATGTAACCGTGTCGGTGGTAAACACAGATATCTCAGACCACTCTGGCCAAGAGGCTATTATTAGTGGAAAACAAATCGCACGAACCAAGAATTACCAAAACAATAAGAGACACGAGGCCAGAAAATATTGCTCTCCTCAACGCATCCCTTTCAAAAGAAAAGTGGAATTTTCTAAATTCTTCACACCCAGTAGAGCAGCAGTTTCAAATTTTCAACGAGTGTTTGAATTTCCATCTCAACACCTCCTGCCCTACAAAAACGATCAAACCTCATCCAAAGAAGGTAAATAATACTTGGGTCACTAAAGGCATTCGTGTTGTCTTCTGAAATAAACAGAAAAACATCCAATGAACAGTTGAAAATGTTTTTTTTCGAAATTATAAAATCATTTACAGAAAGGTGATCCAAGCTGCAAAAGCGCATGATGTCTCAAAATCAATTATTTCTGAAAAAAAAAAAAAAAATTCTAAAACATTTCCAACGTGTTGAATTTCACACTGCGTCCAGTGGACTCCCAATGTGGGTTAGCCGTCATGTTGGCAGATTCCATATTGGAAGAAGTCTAATCCTCAAAATTCCTTGGAATACTCCTCGACCGAGGGTTGACATGGAATAATCACATCGACCATGTATGTGCCAAACTGTCCTCAGGAATATATGTTTTTAAGTCCTTGGCAACTGTTGCAACTGTTGACTTTACCCAGTCTCTATGTTTTAGAAACATCTTTGTTCTGTTTGTCTAAATGTGCCCTAACCAGAGGGACGTGACATACACGGGTATGAGACTAGAGGCAGAGATTACTACCGTACTGGAAGACACAGAACGGTGGTTTATGAGCATTTGCCTTAACAGGCAGGTGTTCATTTCATCAAAATTTTTCCAAATTCTATTACAAACGCCCAGACGCCCAAGGCGTCAAAATCTCGTCTTAAGCGTTTCCTGGTGTCAAATGAATTCTTCAGCGTTGACGAGTTTATGGCGTTTAACTGGGGGACCGCCAATATTCGACGACTGACTCCAGCGCTGGAAGTGTGTTGAAATTGGCGATGGATGAAGTTTGGATGAAGTTTGGAAGTGGTGGTAATGTGGTATGCAAGTCTTAAATTTATAATTAATTCTGACGTGTGCCATACAATGTGTAATAAATTGTGACGAGCAATTAAAGATTTGATTTGATTAAAAGAAATAGGTAGTATTTTAAATACTAATGTTAAGTAACATGTCTATTACCAGTGATATGAAATTAGGTTAATTTCTAACAATAAATTATGTGACAAACTGTAACAAAGCACCGAACGAAATTGCTTTCTGTTTTCATCTATAAAGTTACATAATTAAACTGATGGTATTGTAAATCCTAACTCATGTCACACAATCATCGCTGTCACTTCCAGGTATAACTAAACTAACTAAACTTCACTTACCCTCATTATTTCATTAAGGTTTCATAAGTAACAATTAATAATAGGCTGTAAGATATCCGGGAGGGATCTGACTTTAAGTTTGCTCACTATAAGAAGAATATTAAACTCTATACAGTTTTACGTCATTAATTAGTCGTACAATAATGGGATATGTCTCGAATTAAATATGTAATTTTTACCTATCCAAAGAATTTTAGTTTGTTTGCAGTGTTTCTCTAAAAAATTGAAACGATGATGCAATATCGTGTTTAATAATTTTCTTCTGAGTTATTCATAAAAATATCAAAAATTATTAAGTGTTTGGATGGCATTAATAAACAATGGTAAAAAAGTTGTCCTGTTGTATACCTACGACTAAAGATCAATTATTTTAGCCAATAATAAGACACAAAATATCCTGGAATTCAATACGTTCAATTGGTAATAATAGCATTAAAATTTCTAATGCAGGTTAGAATTATGGCATCGACTTCGGCATCGGCTGAACTCAAAAAATAATTTAAAATGTGTAGTTTTCTTTGGTACGTGTTTTGAATTTAAACTCAAGCACGTATTTGAATGATTAGTTTATTGCAAACCTTATCACTCTAAAGACATACGTGTTTAAATAATTTATTTAAAACAAACCCCGTTAGTCTAAAGACATATATCATTTTAAGAATTTATTGGATATTACGTCATTCTAACATATATCAGAGCATACTAAAATTTGAGAATATATTAAATACAAGGAAGTCCATTTTATTAAGAACTATAATGATTCTGTCTAGATACATGTTTCTGGATTAGGAAACACAAATCATGGTTAAACAATTTATTCAACCCACATTTTACTACCAGCAACTGTAACAGTGATAACAAAAAAGCAGTAAAGTGAGGATATTCAGTGATAAATTTATGTTCAGTAACTTTCTAGGTTAGTTTTTGTTATCAGTAACCGTTTTGTTAAATCTAAACAACGCCTCTAAACTAAGTAGTGTTAATGTGTGGGAGTTAAGAATGGTGTAGTCTTCATGATATACGGAGTTAAGCTCTTGCACATGTAGGCGGAGCCATTAGCGGCGATGTGACGTTA
This sequence comes from Homalodisca vitripennis, assembly GCF_021130785.1. Classification (NCBI taxonomy): domain Eukaryota; kingdom Metazoa; phylum Arthropoda; class Insecta; order Hemiptera; family Cicadellidae; genus Homalodisca; species Homalodisca vitripennis. The sequence continues at coordinate 1,012,227 of NC_060215.1, read as the reverse complement.
TCACTTTGCTGATCTAAATGTTTTACACCACACTGGACTACCAATTATGGCATTTTATGCGTAAGTTATTATGCTTTGATGATCAATTACAATTCAATTCAAAATTCTTTTATTTCATCAACATGATTTACAATTACAGTGTATAAATAACTACATCTAACCCTCTAGCATTGCTAATCGAGGGAGAAGAATAGATCATAAGATGTAGTAATGTAGTAGTACAAGTTTAGTAATAATCCTATAAAGTCTGCATTAGCAGTGATTAGATGTAATAATTGTTAATCATAGGTATAATATTGTAATAACTTCTACACAGCCGGCCAATACATGAAATGTATGTCTAATTGGCATTCACACTATAATCTGACCAATGCTACAATAGCATATTCATTTAGGCCAGGTCTGATCCAGCCTCTGTATTAAACGTGGTGCGGGAGTATGACTCAGTCATGTCCAGTCTCCAACATTTCACCTCCGCAGTTGATTAGTAAGATCTATCGATCTCAGTTCCCCACCGATATCTCAAAAATACCGGTTGGTAACCTATGTTTAATCCCCAGACATCCGAAATGACACATGGATTTTTGAGGTATCGAGTGTAGGAAAGGTATAAAGCAGCCACAAGTAAAACTTTCTTCTGAGCAGTCCACCATACCTAAACTAATTTAAAAGACTTTGCTTTGGCTGTTCCGATCAACCAATTCTTGTATAAACTTCAATAATATTGAATCAATAGGGGTAGCTGAGTGTTCATGTGCAAATTCATGGTAGGATTTGTTTAAACCCACAACTATAAGCATGTATTTTGTAATTTGGACTTTTTCAAGTAATTCAATATAACAAATAAAAACCAATAATTTTTAAGGGCAATAAATCAATTTCAGTTTATAGTACATTTTATATTTGAAACTTTTAAACATATTTTAGGAAATAGGATAGTCCAAAATTTTCCAAAACAAAACCTTGATCAGTCAATTATATAATAAAAACCCCTTTTACTCTAAGCGTTATAATCACTAGAAATATAAATATATACTTCCCTTCAATATATACATACATATGTTACAACAGGCATGTCTACCAAAATTACCAAGCTAAGGCTTATAATCATTAATATGAGTTCATATAATATTATAAACCTGTTAATATTGTAAAATTCTTTTTTTTGACATCTAATTTACCTCCGTATATTCTCCTTTCATATGGTTATACTTCTCTGGTACAGTACGGTAAATATTCTTGTTTTCTTGCTTAATAGGGTGTATCAAGAGTCTACAGTCGCCTGTCAAGATATTATTCCTCTCTTTGTATCTTGTCTACCGTGCTACAGGTAACGATGACACTCTGTCACTGTCAGTGTCAGGTATGAGTGAAACAATTATATACATCAGTGTCACTGTCTCAATTACAGAAGTGAACTGTATCATAATTTGTCTTATCATATTTTTCATACTTCAGGAATACTATTAATAAAAATATTGGTAAGATTAAAACACAAAAAGAAAATGTTGGATAAATTTTACAAATTGTTTGTGTTATACTTCAATTGAACCAAAGTTTCTATAAAATACATTAATAATAATTTTTTACATTTATTACAAAGTATTTCCCATTTTAAATTCATATTATCGAAAATATATGAATACACAAGAATAAACGCACAATTTAAGAGGTTTATTCTATTAAATTTTTTTGTACTTAAACCATTAATTAAACAGCAATGGCTACATACACTTATCTTACAGCAAAAGGTGTCAAAATCATAATGTGAATGTAAAATTACAATTGCTTACTTTGCTTTGCCACAAGTAGAAAATTGAATCTTCTTGAACTTAAGCTCCTTTTTTTTGTTAAACGCTTGATCTTCGCAGGGCAGTTCATCTCAGGTTGGTTTATAACTTCCAGTTCTAACCTACACTGAGAACAACAAATTTAATTGCATACTAATCTACCAAAAACAGATTCCCTCTCACTTTTAAATTTAAGGCAATAAATCAACTTTTACACTTATAGAATTGTAAGATTTATACACCCTATTAAGTAATACTAATAAATAAACGCTGTAAAATATTACTTACACACATGAAAGACCACGGCTGTAAATATTTACAAAGAGAGCTAAAGTCTATGAATAGGTAACGTTTCACTGGTTGTATCATATCGATACCGTGACTGCCCACTTCAAATATATATTCAGCGTGATAGTTCAACAAGTAATGGAGTATTAAAAGAAACACGTTAATTACGTTACAACCTGCATTGGGGCATTAAACGTAAATGTACACATGGTAATGCTGTATTAAAGTACTTGTGCTTGAACTCAACATAAAAGGCTTATTTAATCATCAACAATAGTTTTTGCAAAGAATATCGGAATTGTTTAGATTTATTATTATGATAACCTGAAAAGTCACACGATGCTCATTCCCATAAAATTAGTTTTAGGTTAGTGTGTGTGATATTACATGTTTATATGATGGCAAATGTATGTTAAATCGATACTGTTGCCTTCTGCTGTATAGTTCACGAAAAATATTGTATTGTGTTGTATTTAATTTGTATAAATTCATATATTCCAAGCCAATATCCAACTTTAATATGTATTGTATTTTTTCAGTTATACAAGTTAAAGGGTAGAATTCATACATGAATACACAGAATCCATAGTCCTAAATGTTTACCATCAGGTTTAAGGGTATGTATTATATAATCACACTACCTTAGTATACTAGCTACATAACTAATAGTATTATAAGTATTTCTGAACACGGAATTCATGTTAATGTAGGATACTTATCTACGTTGTGCTTAAATGTTACGTCTGTCTAAGATAAGTCTGCAGTTTAACTTAAGTAGTTCTGTTATTGTAGTCAATATCAACAAATTTAGGGCTGTTCAAGGTAGGGTTATTCTTGGATTATTATTCCATTATTTACTCTAAGAAAAGAATAAAATAATATTGACTGCATTTATATATTTAGGTTTCACTTTTGAAATATATTTCAGTATTTGTTATATGTTTCAATATAATTAATATTGACTAATGAATTGTTTAATAGTCTGCAGTAAAAATGCTGAGTACAGTGTAGGGCACAGAGAGCGACCAAAAATAATAATAAAATAAAAATAATAATAAAAACTTTATTCAATAAAAACACGTTTGAAAGCAGAACCGGATGGACATGAATGAATGATGGCGGTGAATTGAACAATGTGAATGATGTGATAGCAGACGGTAGAGTGCGTTGGCTACATCATTAATCAAGGAACAGTACTTTTCCTGAAGCTTATTGTTCAATCGCTATGTCTTTGTGCAACACGTTCATCCGAATTGAAATATATTCTAGTTACTCATTTTTCAAGATAAAAAGAAAATTAGGCACTTGTGCATATAGCCTATTTAGAATTAAACTGTACATAGTAATTTTAATATGATTATGGAAGTTGGATTTGTACCATAGGTAAAGATCAAAGGTTAAGAGGGGGCCTGGGAGGTAATTTCCAACAAAAAATCCTTGTCTGTGGGTACCCAGAGTATTTTTATGATTTTACCTAAACATTAATTTTACCTTTCGAAGCCACAAAACATGTAATCATAAAAAATGAATATCTCTAGTATGCTAAGTTTTCATTTAGTGCACATTGCAAAATACAGCAGAATTTTATAATATTTTATCAAAACAAAGTAATTTTTAAATTAATTATTATAATTAATGATTCACTCATATGCAAACATAAAAAAATATCTTTTGATGAGTTAAACGATGATCGGTTTTTTATATTAATACTATTTACAAATTTTAATTAAATACATTAACCTTTGTTTATTTTGTGTTCTAATGTATTAAGAATTTAGAAGTAATTATGTCGTATATATAGTAGATTTTTATTTATATATTGTCGGATTTTATTGATGTATATAGTTTACTTATGCATACATCAATACATAAATTCATACCTTCGTTGTGTATCGTTTACAATATATGCTCATCTTACGGGAAATAATGAATTTGTTCACAAACGTAGAACATATTCAAAATGTTACGTGAATGCTGCAAAAAACCTATGTCAATATTAATTTCTAGTGGAATAAATAAAAAGACAGATAAATTGAATTTTTTCGGTCTCTTATAATACAGAGCGTTTACAACCAGAGTGACAAATTTCACGAAGCAGCCACACCAAATTTCGGCTAGTTCGTGTGTCAACTGTATCTCGGTATATGCAGATATACTGATGTAAAATTGCTTTAAATTTTGTTAGTGAAAAAAATTTTTCTCTCTAAAATTATACTCGTTAAGTTAAAATAACAATAAACGGGATTAATATAAATTATAACTATGGTTTTACATTATAAGCCTGTAGAGATACTTTTATATTTCAGACGAAGCCATAAGTTTTTAATTTTGTCATTCACAGATTTGTATATTAGGCTGTGGTAAGAGTTACATATTCATTAAATAGACGTATGCACATTAATAATGTAACATGAGGAATGAACATTTCGAATTATTTTGAGTTACTACAACAATAATTAATTATAATAGTTTTAAGTTTATAGATAGCTTATTATAATAAACAAAATCGTAATAAAATTTTACACAATAAGCAGTAATGCACAGTACAAATGATTTAAGCAACTTTGGGTAAAAAATTAAAAATGAATATTTCACTATGTTGTGTACCTCTAGTACTAATATTCTCCTATGTATATGTGACATAAAACGTTGCATCAGAAGATAGACTATAATAGTCAGTCAGTGATCTACATAGGTAAACTTGAAGTCGTATTCAGTACGTCAGCTCTTATCTTGAGAGAATAGGTAGTGGCAATAAAACTTATAGTGGATTTTAGAGGCGTTCATTCCAAGTGTAAATGTGTCACGTACAAACTATAACGCATCTATATAGACCATGTAACCCCGCCAACACGTGACATTTGAGACAGATAATATATATATTAGCTTTAGACTGAATGTCAGCTTCATATATTGGTGTATCAGCTCTGGAGACTTCGATTGAAGAGATATGCATCTCCTTCAATGTTTCAGCTGCAATTTACTTTCTGCTATATATTACGATCTTGTTACACTCATTTCTTGAGTTATTATGACAAAACAAATTAATCACAGAAGAGTATTAGAGTAAAATGCAAGAAACCAGTAAAAGAATTACATTACAACATTAAAACCCATCCAGGAGTTTGGATTTTACAACATATGTAAACTTTTCAAAAAGCAATACTGAAATAATTCTCTAGTTGCCGCCTATTTAAAACTTTTACCGTATCACCAGTCTGTGAGACCGGAGGGGAATTTCATGTTTCTGAAATTGGCACTACTGGTTTTCGGTTGCCCCCTCCACGCTCAGTAGCTGTCAACCGGTCTCTCCTGAGCCGTTTTTGATTGGTTTTAGTTTGTCTAGGGCGTTTGACCTCGAATCAGTCCAGTTATTTTGTGAGCGCTACGGTCTACTGTACCGGACGATACGGTTACTGTAACTATTCTACCGGTCTGTCATAATGGGTGATACGGTTAAAGTGTGAATAGTTATTACGTGTTTGTATATATTCGTTTTTATGTTTTATTATAACTTGTTATAATCATGAGTGACTCGGAAATTTTAGAAGTGAACGATGGAAGATTTAACGAGCGACTTTTACAACTCCTACATACCGTTGAAGGGGATGATAGTGATGATGAACCTGTTGACGATTCGGATGAAGATCCAAACTATGTAGTGTCTGATAACGAACTAAATCAAAGTGAAAGTGATGATAGTTTTGCTGTTGATGAACCCCAACTGGAAGATGAAGATGACATCCACTATAGTAAAGAAAAGTATTTGGTTCAGGCATCTGAAAATGACTTTTTTTGGGGGAAAGATGGTAGCGTATGGTGCAGAAAGTAGCCACCCAAGCAGCGCAGAACACCTCAACATAACATGTTGAGGGGGACCATTACCCGGGCCTACTGCAAGAGCAAGAGCCTTAGGTAACAATCCACTCATTACAAGATTTGAATTCATAAAACATCTGACCTTAAAACGTATAAAGCCTCACATGACAAGACGCCTAGAAATTCAAAATTTGCCAAGAGACATTAGACGTGTCATCACAGAGCACGTTGGAGAAACAGAAGCTGCAAACCTAATGCATGTGTTTCTAGTGACAAACTTAAAAAACGGAAGACATGTTCCAAGTGCCCAGCTGCTAAGAAAAGAAAAACCAATTACAAATGTATCAAATGCGGACAACCCATCTGTATGGAGTGCAGCAGAAAGTTGTGCATTCCATGTGTTCAGAATATCTAAAATCTGTGGATATTTTTTTGTATGTACTTATGCCTTTTTTTAAGTTTGAATTGATTTGGTAAAAATGTATGTGTATTTCTGATACTTGTAAATACAGCTTTATACTATACCAGTATTCTAGAATATTATTTTCCATCCTAAATTCCTCAAATTATTAAATTTTAAATTTTTTGCAATTATAAAAATTGTAAAAAATATTAATCGTAGTTTTCTTATCAACAGGGAATAATTGTAAATATGTTGTGTGTTTAAATCTGAACTAAAAAAGAAGAATAGCCCAAAAACAACAAAAAACCTCCCTCAGGTCTGTGAGACCGGATGATACTGTAAGTGATTGTAATTTCATGATACGGTAAAAGTGTTCATTTAAATTTCCAAGGAAGTCTTATACACTATGTACGTCAGATATAATTGCATTTAATGTGGTATATATTTACTGGGAATAAGTTTGATGCATGTAAAGAGCTGATACTGATGTTCATATCAAGTATTACGTAGATTTAGAGTGAACAGTTGTATTAGATCTTATCTTTACTAGGCATACACTCCCTGTTTTTAAGTCTATAGGTTTGATATTCTTGTAATCTGAAAAACTGCGATAGATGTTTAGAAACTGAAACTAATTATTCTTAATTCAAGTTGGATAGGATGATGACGGGAAGCAATAGTATATTAAATTAGACGTTACTTGTATATATGATTAACATACAGCTCTTATTAAGGAACTATAATATTAGTGTAGAAGATTAATTTTCTAAGATGATACCACTTATGCGACAAAATAAAAACGTAAAATTCTCTCGTGACATGCACTCCTCCTCACGTACATACAAAACTATTACCAGGCTCTCATTTTCATACCAGGCTAGGTCATCTCTGCTCTCCCTGTAGAAACTCTCTCTCTTAGAGTAAAAGGAGGGTGATATAAAAAAGGGATCCTATTACTTGTCTTGTCGTTGATTCACTTGAATTCGTTTCCAAGATTCAGGAAGACTTTTGATAAATATTGCGTATGCCTTGAACGATATAATATAGTTCTTTATCCCAAGGTTAAATTTGATCTTACAGAATAAAGTTTATTTAAGTACGTATAAGATAGTTCATATAGTAATTCAGTAACTTGCATGTTAATCATACAGTAATCTCATAGAGAGTGAGGGTGACTTTAGAGGGTTTCCTCAGAGCATAAACCGCTGAGGATATCCTAGTGAAAGCTGAATTCACTTGATCAAACTTCGATCTAGATATACTTCTAGGAACTTAAAAACGTCCATCTTTTCGATCATGATCTCTTCAGCTATAACTAACCAGCTAAAGTCAGAGTTTCTTGATTTTAGACAGAACTGTAAAGAACACTTCCTGTTTCCTTGGTTTGAAAATTTATTTAGTAAAAATTATTTATACAACAGTTCAAATTTACAAAATATTTTATTTCTGACGATTTTATGAAATTATAACTAAATAGGATAGTCGTGTCTTCGGCATACTGCAATAGTTATTCGTGCACAAGCGACCGACTATTGAACGTTATTGACACAAGTCAGAAACAGCAAAGGTTTAACTTTAGATCCTTGTGAAACACCCTGTATCGGTTTTGAAACTGTCGACGAATAGTTCGAAATTTTGGCTATTTGATTTCTGGTTGCTGAGGTAAGGTTGCAGCCACAAAGTTTTGTGACGCTCCTCTACTGCCGAACGAGCCAAACTTTTGCTAAAGACCCCAAAGGTCTATGCACTTAAAGGTTTCTGAGAGATGGAGAAAAAACACTCAACGTATGTTTTCGGTTCGAAATGCCTTCCACTATAATATCATCAAGAATAATAATTACTTCGTATATTATTGAGTTACCTCGCCTACAACCAATTTAGTTTCGGAGAGTAGTTTGTTTTTTAGAAAAAGAATTTAGAACTGGAAGTATATCAAAGTTGCACCTTAAGCCATTTGGTTTATGAATTCAATACACCAAGGGAAATATTGATTTAATATTTCGAAATATTTTGAAAAGCAAATAATTACAGTTTTCAATAAGCCATAAAAATAATTAACTACTTATATAAACCATATACCAGATGTATGTAAACTATTAGGGTAAACAAATAAAATAGCTGACCTTAAAAAATAAAATAAGAATAATAAATTACAGAATACATTGAGAAGATTGATCAACTCTCAATAGAAAATAAAATATTGAAAGATAGAATTCAAGTGTTAGAGGACAAGTTGGACGAGACTGACCAGTATTCTAGAAGAAATTGCGTTGAAATCCAGGGTGTGCCAGTTAAGGATAATGATGTGATGCAAGCAGTGAAGGATGTGGGTAGTGCCTTGGGATTTAATATTCAGGATACCATGATTGACGCATGCCACACTCTAGGGAAGAAACCTAATTCCAAGGATCCTCCTGAACTTATGGTAAAATTCGTGAGAAGAATGGATGCGGACACATTGTTGGCAAAAAGAAGAGTTAAGAAGGACTTTTCTACAAAACATCTGAACTTGCCAACGGACAGTCCTGTTTATCTGAACGAGTCATTAACCCCAATGAGAAGGAAGCTGCTAGCTATGGCAAGGGATGAGAAGAGAAAACAAGGCTACAAGTGGTTGTGGGTTCGGAGAGGAAACATTTTTCTAATAAAAGTCGATAATGGACCGGTAATATTAATAAAAAGCCTCTCTAACCCTGGCAAAGTTTAGGAAGACTATTGTTTCTTTTAATAAATTTGAAGGTATGTCCATACTTACAATGTTGTATTCTTGTATTTTTCGTAGCCTATAAACTATTGAATATGACTATTAAACTACTAAATATGTATATTATTATTTGTTGATATTTTGCTTTTTTTCTTTTTTCTATGAGTTGTATTAAAGTATTGAATTTATTAGTAAAAATAATGCTATAGCAGTTGTGCATCAAAATATTAGAAGCATGAGGGCAAATTTTGATATATTTCTTTCTGAACTTTCTGTTTTAACATATTTTCCCAAAATAATAGTTCTTACCGAAATTTGGATAAATAATGATGAAGTACATCTATATAAAATTCCTAATTATATTCTGTACGTTAAAACAAATGAATTTTGTAAAGCTGGAGGTGTTGCTATTTTTATACATTCAAGTATCAATTCAGTCGGAGAGGTAACAATAAACTTCAAAACATCCGATGTTATAATTCTTACGTTTAATGAATTGGGCTGTGAAATGAGTTTAATGGCTATTTACGGAAGGCATCAATATTCAAGTACTATGTTTATTGATGAACTAAGGGAACATTTGAGTAAACCAAGCATTAAAAAATACAAATATTTTGTGATTGTTGGGGATATGAATTTGAATATCTTAGAGGATAATAATGTTATAGATGAATATAATATGATCTTATCTTATAATGGATTTGAATCGTTAGTAAACTTACCAACCAGGGTGTGTGGTAATTCCAAGTCTTGTATAGATCATATGTTAGTGAAGAATCACAATAAAAATAAGTTAGACATTAAGGCAGAGGTTATAGAGAGTTATGTAACGGATCACTTTATGACAGCTGTAATGATAAAAACAATAACAGCTGGGATGCCAGCTGATGTGTTCAAGGTCACAGTTGAGCGGCCGGCATATCGTGTCAACAATGAACAGTTGATGAGTAGACTCGACTCGCAAGACTGGAGTAGTGTTTACAAGCAATCAAATGCCTCGCTCGCTTATGATAAGTTTTATGACCTTCTAATTTCTATAGTAACACAATCAAAGCAAATTATTAACCATAAATTTCCTCGAATTGTAAAATTGAAACCATGGATAAATTCAAATTTATGCAAACGTATTAAAGTAAAAAATAACCTACTAAAGGCTATAAAAGCTAATCCTCACAACATTGATTAAATCAAGTATTTTAGAGAGTATATAAATAAATTGCAAATTGACATTCGCAATGTAAAAAATAGTTACTATGCTGAGAAGTTCAACAATTATTGTGGTGATCATAAAAAAAACTTGGAGAACTATTAAGGAAATTACAGGACAGGAAAGGTGTAATGATTCTGCAATAGTATTACAAATAGAAGGAAGCACTGTCCATAATCCTGAATCGGTAGCAAATGAATTTAATAATTATTTTCTATCTATTGCAGGGGAACTAAGTGAAAAAGTGAAGGAGCCTAATCCTTTATTACATGTTAATTTAAAAAATTGTTTTAAGCGAAAGAGCATTGTTAGATCAATTTTTTTGAGACCTGTCACGGAAGTTGAATTAAGAACAGCTGTATATTCTCTTAAAACCGGTACCTCACCGGGACTTGATGGTATTACTTCCTCGTTTATTAAGCTAATATATTGTAAGATATCAAATGTTTTGTTATATATTATTAATTTAAGGTTAGAAAAAGGAGAATTTCCTGGAAAACTGAAAGAAGCTGTTATTATACCTGTATATAAAAAGGGTTGAAGGACAAGTTGTTGTAACTATAGGCCAATATCATTGTTGTCTTCGTTTGCTAAGGTATTTGAAAAAACTAGTTAAAGATAAATTATTGCAATTTTTTGAAGAATCCAGTTTTTTTAGTAAAAATCAATTCGGCTTTCGGCAAGGGATGAGTACAGAGACAGCGTTGCACGATTTTATGGATACAGTAACGAAAGGACTTAACAACAAAAAGAAAATTACTGGACTTTTTTTAGATATTACTAAAGCATTTGACACGGTTTATGATATACTTCTAGGTAAATTATACAATGCCGGAATCAGAGGAGTTGCCTAAAACTGGTTTAAAAAGTTATCTGTCTGGTCGGAAACAGTGTGTTAAAGTTAAAGGTTCGAGAAGTAAATTTGGGGATGTAAAATTTGGAGTACCTCAAGGGTCGGTGTTGGGAGCAACATTATTTTTAATTTATATAAATGATCTTTGTGATGGGAGTTTTAATGGAAAAGTAACCTCTTTTGCTGATGATACAGCACTATGTTATGTTGAAGATGCATGGGAAGATATAAGGGTCAAGATTGATTGTGATTTGCAAGCACTTAGATGGTGGTTTTCTAAAAATAACATGGTGTTGAGTCCGGAGAAGACAAAATTTATAAATTTTAGTCTCAGAGGGAATTTTAACTTTGAAAATAGCATAATTTACAAATGTTTGGACTGTATAAATAACAATAGTACATGTAACGCAGAGTGTGGACTGGTAAAGAGTGAGAAATATTTGAAATATTTAGGAGTTTGGGTGGACACACAATTGAACTCGAAGATTCATCTAGCATACTTGAAAAATAAACTGAATAATGTAATTAGAATTTTTTATTTTTTGAAGAATATTTGTGATGAAAAACTCTTGAGAATGTTATACTTTTCCTTAGTCCATAGTAGGATAGATTATGCGATCTCGTGTTGGGGAGGGACGTACATATCAAATCTCAAACCTGTAATTACATTGCAAAAAACATTTTATACGAATAGTAATGAAAAAGAGAGTAACAGAGTCATCTTTTCCTTTGTTTTTAGAATTGAGGATTCTACCTCTCAGATATATGTATGTGTACAAGGTACTAAAATTATTTTATATAAGAAGCAAAAATAGTAAAGAAAGTAATGAATATAAATTGAGATTAAGGAATGCTGACAGTTATACCACACCAATGCCAACAAACACCTTCTTTTTAAAAAATTATTCATTTTTAGCACCAAAATTGTTTAATGTATTACCTTGTGAAATTAGTAGTTTGTCGCTTATACCTTTCTTGAAATGTATTAAGGATCGGGTATTTTCATTGCAGAATGTTGAATGTTTATTAAATGTAAATTAAATGTTTTTAAATGTATTTTATGTACTGTTTTGATGTCCAGTTTTATTGTACAAAACTAGTGGGAGGGATATGTATTGGCCATGGTTTATAATAATAAACACTAATGCTGAAATAATAGTATTTTGTCTTTGTATTATGGGTTATGTATGAAATGTTGTATTGTTGGTTGATAGGGAAATGTATGTGTGGATGTAGGAAATTGTACAATGGATAGTATTTGTTTAAAATAGATGTAGACATAATGAGGATTATAATTTATAGTTTATTTTATATAATTAATGTATGTGTGATTTATCTGTTTTATCTTGCAAGTATGAATCTGAATGAATTTTGTTGGAAAGAGGGTTTTAGGATTATGTTATAATATTTGAAGATGTATAATTGTTGTTCTATCACTGCTAGTTCTTTATTTCTATGAATTATGTAAATGCCCCAAAACAGGCTCTGCCTTGGAGGCCAATACTTTTTTTCTCGGTATATGTATGTATGTATGTGTGGTATGAAGGTTAATGTGTGAAGGTCAGCCAGTACTGATATACTATGTAATCGCGTGCTATGCACAAGATTATTTTGCTATGTATGTGGTTTGCATTTATATTTGTTGTATACTTGCATTGAATATGTTGGAATGTGTGTATATTTATGAGAAATAAAGTTTATTCTATTCTATTCTATTAATAAATAAAAACCTATGATACGTTCTGTACTTGAACGCTCTTGAATTCGAGTAAAAAAAAAAGTAAAGTAAAGAATGTCTTATTTTACCAGGTGAAGTTAGGGCTAAGAAGCCCTCTCTAACACTTAACCTGGGGACCAACGGCTTTAAGGTGACTTCCGAACCACCAACAATGGCCGGGCAGGCGGGCAAGTAGAGTAAATTAGTAATTTCTTTCAAAATATTGCAAATTTTGGAGATAATGTTAGATACATAAGGGATACAATGATAAATAATGTTCATATATCTATTCTTTATAATGCTTAAATCTGTGATTTTTCATACTGTTTTTACCGCAAATATTTATTTTCCATGTGTATCCAATTAATCTAAATCGTAGAGTTGTGTTTACAGCTGACTGTAATTTTAGTTTACTGACAATAACCAGCGAGGACAGCTTACGCCACCTTACTGACAAGTTTATTAGCTAAGGGAACACTTGTCTCAAAGCTATACGGTATTATAGTGGAACCTGTTCCATCACCATTAGTATGCTATGACGAAGAACGTTTCATCCCCAACTATTTATTCTCTATATGTAATTTAATAACCGTAATCGTAGAGTTCTGTTCAAAGCTGACCCTAATTTAGTTAATTGACAGTAATCGCCAATAACTGCTTATGGTGGCTCACTGACAAGTTTATTAGCTCAGGTAAGTCTTATCCAACTGAACAGTAACTAAATTCACGAAGTCCTTGGTTTAAAATTCTGGCCAACTAATGTTTACGGGCATTTTGTAAGATAGTTGAGCGCATTAAAATTTACTGAAGTCTAAAGCTGCGTTAAAATATTTAGTCATTAGAGAATTTACTCACTATAACTGTAAACAAATTGAAGTAAAATACAATGTTTACACAGAACATTTAGTTATAGTAGACACACTCTTTTAATTAATATTTCCTAACTTTATAGATACCAAGATAGTATAGAATTCAAAAATACAATGCAAAATGAAATATATTTCATAATATTCTATTAAGAAAAAAACAGTAATTCATTTCAATGATTCTTTATAATTAAATTTTCACCTATATGCAAACATAAATTAAAAACATCTCTTTTTTATGTATCTATTAATTAGATATTAATACTATTTACAAATTTTAATTAAATTCATCAACCATTGTTCAATTTTTGTTTATAATGTATTAAGAATTTAGAAGGAATTTATGTTGTGTATCGTAGTTTTTCAATCAATTATATATTGGCGGATTTAATTTATGTATATAGTTTAGTTATGCATACAACAATACAAAAAATCATACCCTCGTTGTTTATCGTTTACAATATATGCTCACCGTATATTACATAATGGATTTGTTCAAAAACGTAGAACATATCAACAATATTACGTCAATACTGTAAAAATACCTATGTCAACACTAATTTCTATTGGAACAATGAAAATACGGATTACAGTCTCTCTTGAATTCGAGTAGAGTCAATTAGTAATTTTTTCAAAATATTACAAATTTTGGAGATAATGTTAGATAAATAAGGGTTACAATGATACATAATGTTCATATATCTATTCTTTGTAATACTTAAATCTATGATTTTTCATACTGGTTCCACCGCAAATATTTATTCTCCATGTATAGCCCATTAATCAAAATCGTAGAGAGGTATTTAAAGCTGACTGTAATTTAGTTTACTGACAGTAATCAGCGAGGACAGCTTAGGACAGCTCACTGACAAGTTTATTAGCTAAGGGAACTCTGGTCCCATGGCTGTATGGGATTAAAGTAGAAAACTCTCTATCCTTTTCCATCACTATTTTTATGCAGTGAATGATCAAGTGTTTTCCCCAACTATTTATTCTCTGTATAGAGATCAATAATCATAACCGTAGAGTTTTTTTAAAGCTGACTGTAAATGAAAGTAAGTCTTATCCAACTGAACAGTAACTAAAAACGTAATTATTTTATATACGCTAAAGAGTTGTTAATCATAAATATATTTACCTGTACTGTGCGGTTTAAATTTATTAAGCGACTGACGGAGGATGAACCGCAAATATTTTAGAACATTTAGAGCTGATGTTGGTACATTGCTTTCAAAATTACAGCCCAGTAAACTTGTATATACTATAGGTCTTGCCGACTGCTTTAAGCGGAGTCTTCGGTGTCAAATTCTGACCATGTTATGTTTAAGGAAATTTTTTAAGGTAGATTATTATTTTTGAAAGCGCTGAAATCTAAAACTGCGCTAAAATTATAATTTCTTATAGAATAAATGTAAAAAAATAATAAACGTTGTTTATACAGAATAATTCATTCATTACATTAGTCGTTATCTTGAATTATTATATCACAATATATACTAGGATTTCTCGCTACTTGAAAGTAGCCCGGAGGGAGTTTTAAAATAATGTTAGGCTTATATTTATCACAAGGACCGTAACAATGTCCATGTAAAATTTAGGTACAATTGGACAAATATATTACGCGTAAAGCCAAGCAAACACATAAAGTTACTTTCTCATTTACAATATTTAAAGGACGGTTATGGTAGCTGTATTTACAAAAGTATCTCCTCTGTGTGTACTAAATTACTAATTCTGCTTTGCTGTTTTCAGAGCTTTCATTAGCTTTGTTTGGTCAATTAACAATATCAAATTCTGGCCTTTCATATATTGTCTTAATTTTTTCTAAAATAATTCTAAATAAAGCATTACATTTTCTTATGTTCGTTTTCTTAAGATCTAGAAAAGTAATTCGTGCATTAATTTCGATCAATACTTTTTTATAAATAAATAAATTACTTCTTCTGTATTTTGCTAATTGTAAAACCACATTTCTTTCTTGATAACAGATTGTATCTTGATAACATTTTGACAATTATTGTTGAAGGAATAATTGGTCGAAAATTACATGTATCTTACATACTTTCCTCATCTACGTAAATTTTATTAATTGTTAATTATTGAAATTTATCAGTAGTTTGAATACATAAGTAAAAATATATGCCAATGGTTCACTTGAGATAAAAATAAAAATATATATATATATTTCGTTTTGAATTTCCTCTTTCGTGGTTTTTAGAGATTTAAGATTTTCTCTTTATGTACTGTAGTTAAGGTTCTCATATAGTAATAAACATTTTTATATGCTAATGGAAGCCAATATTTATAAAAAATAGCCATTGCATTTCTATCGCAAGGCTTATTAATTTGTTTACAAATTTATGTTAAATGATGGGTTTAACATCGGAAAACATCGAAACACATTCCTTTTAATAATTTTCTTTTAAAATCAAAGAATTATTCTAATACAATTTTTTATTTGCACTAGCTCATGTTTAAGTTTAATTATCTTAATTTTAATATTTAATTAGAATTCTGTACCAATAATTGCATTAGTATTCAATTATTTAATTATTATTAAAAGCCAAGTTTAGACTGTTTTTTATATAAACTATAATTAAACCCTGTAAAAAAATATCTGTAAAATTGGACATTCTTCATAATACTTGACATGCGATTGAGGAAATGTCTTTGGCGTGGATGTGTCGAAAATTTTGTAGCTGTAGTGTAGGTGTGCTTTAAAGATTTTAATGTAAGCTAGAAGCTCTTGTAGTTGCGAAGATTTCCGTATAAAAGTTAAAATATTAACAGTGTTTGTAAAGTTATTTAGTTTTTTGTAGAAAGAAAGTTGATCATTAAAAAATAAACTTGATAGGATATATTATCATATGAACTTGTCTTTTTTTTGTGTCTAATATCATATCCTAAAGTTAATCTAACCTCTAGCAAACCACCCTGTATATATATATATATATATATATATATATATATATATATATATATATATATATGTGTGTGTGTGTGTGTGTGTGTGTGTGTGTGTGTGTGTGTGTGTGTGTGTGTGTACAGGGTGTTAATATATACAAGGGGTTATATAATACAGGGATAATATATATATACAGGGTGTTTGACAAGATTTCAGTAAAATTTAAGGATATGATATACATATCATAATTAAAATATTTCTTCCGTACAATTTATTCGGTTTACTTATTCATTTTAAATTAAATTATGTACATTGTAATAGGCTTTATAACTTGCTATCTTTTGCATTTCTTTGCAAGTGTAAGAATAAATAGAATGTATTTGGATTTGCTTTCCTTCTGAATAGGATAAAATACTTTTCACGCTTAGGAGTATTTTAAATTTTTTTCTACTGCAGTTTTGATGAAAATTTCCGGTTATATATTCAAGAAAGCATTTTAAGTTGCTGCTTAGTAAAAGCTGAATCGAGCTGTACCACTCAGGTACTTATCCCTGGTAAAGTAAAGCCACTTGTCAACTAAATCGTCAAGTATGAAATGCATCTCTAGACTTTTAGGCTTATTAATTCCATTACGTGAAGACCTTTCGTTTCATAAAACCGAGGAATGTACCATTTGAGTCAAATATACTGTATATTATAAGAAAAATTTGAAGTATGAACACATATTTTCTTTTTGAAACATCACTTGCAGTTGAAATTGCAGATGGCTCCGTCGCAGCCGCATGACTAATGTTGTGAGTGGTCTTAAGGGCATTAGAGTAGGTGTCATACTGTAGCATAATTTCGGGATTTATCTTAGGAAAAGAATGGACGGACTCATTTATGGGCTGCGAAGTAGCTACATCTCTTGCCTCTGACTGTGTAGAATATATTACTTTTGTACTTTTCAAAACACAATTCGCAATTTTTCTGCTTATTAAATTTTCCTGTATTTATTAAGATAGAGTCCGTGGTTGTTAAAAATTCTTCCAAAGTTCTTTTAGTAAACTACCGAAGCACCACAGAGTTATTCAGTTTGCTATTCACAAGATTGATTTGATAGTTTTACATAGTTGCTCCAATGCAGATCGTGTCAATAGAGTATCGGTATTATAATGCATTGTGAGTGTTTGTTGGGTAATAAGTTTTGGTAACTGTTTTTGCAGGGCGATTTTTGCGCGGTGTACAAGATGATAGATAATTTGTTCCTACAAATATTACACCTATATCTGTTTATGTCATTTCACTTGACATTTCCCAATATGTGATTAGATTGAGCACCAGGGTTGGAACAAAGAAACACCGTGTAGTTATTCCTCAAAGATTCTTAAAGGTGCTGACATAAAACTCTCCCAACATAAAAACTCATCATAGCTCATAAATATTGTAAAAGCTGCAGTGCTGAATACATGATCGTAACAACGCGTTATTAACTACCTGAAATAACTTTCCATATATTATACATGTTTATATACAAAGGAATATGTTATTATTATTACATAGCCTGTGTTTAACTGGAACTTTTTGTGCATTACTTATTTCCATTTGAAATATTCCTTACATTTAAACTTCTCTTAACCTTATAAATGCTATACCAATACATTCTATTAAGTATTAATATTCCCTATAGAAAAAGTTTAAAATGTTTAAGTTTGTTAATTGAACTATTTGTTATTACTTTTCTAAAAGTAAATTTACATTAGGTTTATTTTGATAACTGTAAATCTATAATTTCGTATCAGTTCTTAATAGAAAACTAGCGCACCATGAACACAGATATTAGGTTTATTAGGTTTACATTAGGTTTATTTTGATAACTGTAAATCTATAATTTCGTATCAGTTCTTAATAGAAAACTAGCACACCATGAACACAGATATTAGATAAAAACACAACTGAAATAAAGAATCGTTCAGTATTATCTGCAAGAATAAATTTGGTGGTTGATTATGTGAAAGGAAATTTGTGCAGTATTTGTGTATTAATCTATGGATGTGCACGGCGGATTCGCAGATGAAAAACTGCTGTTAAATGATACGGAACTTAGAATGAGTCCAAGTATGAAAACGTTGTGAATAAAAGAGAGCAATCTGCAACAAACCTCATCATCTGCAGCACTCAGAATGTCATCTGACTGTAACGAGATTCCTCTAGAACTCATGCCAAATCTGGGCGATTATTTAGATGTGTATATATTAAAGTGTGTTGAAGCCAACAATAAATATAGGTATTTAGTAGGTACGGTACAAATATGTCTGCTATATCTCGGTACTAATTCCGTATACAAAATAGGATTACCATATAACATATTTAAAACATACCTTAATAAAAATCGCCAACTAAACGTTATAAAATGAAACATTGAATTTATTTTAAATAAATATAAATTTAGTTTATGTAAGTCGTGAATATTTAACCTAATCTGCAATGTATTTTTTTAACTTTAATATAGGGGTATTATTAAATATCAATTAATATATTTTATGAAAATTTTAAATTCTTTTCTATTTATTCTGTAACTTTTTAAAAACTAAAAAAATAAAGGTGAGTTTAGATAATTTATGTATTTCTAATTGCCTATTACGTTTGTTTTACATTGTAGCAGATTAATAATTAAAATAATCTGATACTGGTTTTCAAGAAGAGTGAAAGTAGCTTATAGGATAGGGTTATTATTTTTCCTAGGCCTGGAAACTGTTTTGTAATTTACGTAGTCTAATTAGCTAATAAAGAAAATACATTGATTATATTATATATAGGTATCTTTCTGTAATGTTTTACATATTCTCTTTGAGTTAATTTGTAAAAGTCTAGTTATACTTTTTTAGTTTTTTTTTTGATAGGGTACCTATGGTTTACTTTCTCTAAAGTGTACGTATGGAACGTGATAACTATCGTAGAACAGTTATTGGATTGTGTTGTTTTCTTTATCAGTTTTATAGAATGCTTTTGTGGTATAACTTCTATGAATGTTACTAATGTTAATAACAGATCCAAATTTACGTTTAGTAAATTGCTGAGACGTGATTCGTATTAATTTGCAATGGAAATTGTTTTTTTTATAAACTCTGATAACGTAAATATATTAGTGGGTTCACGCTATATATAAGTCAAAAGAAGCTAGGCAAGTAGCAAGACTTTGTAAGTATCTGGAGAAGTAAGTTATATATGAATAACATTAATCTCTAGGATATGTTTTAAATTTCAGTCCATTTAATTTTATACTACTATTTTTCCAAACTAAAACTTTAAAATTTGAAGGTATAACTAATCTTTCCATGCTGTATTTCGAAATTGTCTACAGTTATTCATCTTTTGAGTTTTGTAGTTTTAAATCTGAAAAATCTTTGGGTTTCTTTCCTAACTAACTAAGTGATCTATGTTTGAGTCTGTGGAATGGAGCAAGTAAAATGTTCACAACCACCAGTTAGCTGAAACTTCCCGTAGTAAATATCTGCACGTCAGAAATATCGATATTTATGTCTGTACTGAACTGAGGGTGATATCTTCTAGTCGGATTAATTTAGAATCGGAAGGCACTGTTCCACACAAACTAAATACATGAATCCCTTACTTTAGTCATTCAACTTGCGCTTTGCTTTATGAGTTTTATTTCAATATTGTTTTAATAAAACTATACATCTGATATAAGTTTATTATCAAGTGAGTATTATTATGTGGGTTATTGAGAATGATGCTTTGTTGAAAATTATTTGGAGATATATTTTGTTATATCATATATTGTCTTATTATTAGTAATGTTTGGACAATATTATCACTGATTACTTTTGTTTCTAATCTGAATAGTTATCGAGCTAAAAAAAGTTTGAATACAAAGATTTTTACCTCACAAAGGAAATCAAAATAAGTTGCATGTTACCGTATGCATTTACAAATTTTAGGTATGGAAGGCGTACAAATACATATAAAAATACATTCATCGCATCCTTTACAATTCTATAATCGTGCCCTTTATCTCTGATTCTTAACCTACTCTTACTTTAAAACTCATACGATGTAGTTTTAATACATTCTCAGTAGTTGTTATTTTTGTTTTTATTTATTTTATTAAACGCGTTTAGTTCCTTTTCCTAGAAAAACTGGTTCTCGCTACCAATATCAGGCAGATTATACGAACACTGTTTTAACTAAGTAATTATTCTTCCCAGTTTGAAGAGATAATTATTAAAATGTAGTATATAATACTTCGTTGTTGCACAATAAATATTTATTTCACATCCCACATTTAACTTAACTCACAGATATCATTCATAATGTTATAATACTATAATGCGCTATAAATTTAACTCTGTTTTGAAAATACACCCTAGTCAAATAAGTCCAATTCAAATTTGGTGAAACCTTACGTATTTATATTTTTGATTGCCATACGAATTTCTGTTTAAGTAAAATTTAATCTAAATAACTATTAAATTTCCCCTTTCGAAATAGGTGTCTTATAACGTAAAAGAAATAGGTAGTACTTTAATTATTAATTTGATAAGTAACATGTCTATTACAAATTATATGAACTTAGGTTGTAATTTCTGACAATACATTATAAGACAAACTGTAACAAAGCCCCGCACGAAATTGCTTTCTGTTCTCATCCATAAAGTTACGTAATTAAACTTATGGTATTGTAAATCCTAACTCATGTCACACAGTTATCGCTGTCACTTTCAGGTATTCAAAATAACTAAACTTCACTTACCCTCAGGATTTCATTAAAGTTTTGATAAGTAACATGTAATAATTGGCTGTAAGATATCTAGGAGGGATCTGACTTTGAGTTTCCCACTATAAGAATAATATTAAACTCTTCTTAGTTTTACGTCATTACTAAGTCGTACAATTGTAGTATATGTCTCAATTAAACTATGTAATTTTTACGCATCCAATGCGTTTTAGCTTTTTTTGTAATGTTTCTTTTAAATATTAAAACGATGATGTAATATCGTGTTTAATAATTTTCTTCTGAGTAACTAATAAAAATATCAAAAATTATTAAGTGTTTGGAAGGCATTAATTAATACATAATGATAAACAAATTCTCCATATCTATACCTACGATTAAAAATAAGGTCCTAACGGTATACGTATAAGTTTAAAGTCGCTCTTATGGACAGTTTTCTTTCAAATCATCAAATTAAACTCTTTTTACCAATGATAAAATACAGAATTCATTGAATTCAGTACTTTAAATTGGTGATAATAGTACTACAATTTCCAATAGCAGATTAGAATTATGACATCGGATGTGTAAGCCTAAATACAAAAATCACTTTAAAATTTTTATCTTTCTGTTGTATATTGTTTGTATATTAACTTAAGAACGTATTTAAATTATAAATTAAAATTAAACCTTATCACCTTAAAGATATGTATCATTTTAATAAATGGATACCACGTCATTCCAACATATTTCAGAGAAATCGTTGAGAATATTTCGATGAAATAAGGGACTATTTTATTAAGTAGTACAATGAGCCACTATAGATACATGTTTCTGGATTCAAAAACACAAATCACGGTTAAACTATTTATTCAACCCACATTTTACCGATATCAACTTTAATAATGATATACAAAAAGCAGTAAAGTGATAATATTCAGTGATGAATTTAAGTTCAGTAACTTTCTAGCTTAGTTTTAGTTATCAGTGACATTTGTTTGGTAAATAAACGCAAAGCCTTTAAACCAAGTAGTGTTTAAACTCTATGATGTAAGGATACAAGGGTGTGCTCTTGCACATGTAGGCGGAGTTTAATTTAAGTACTTCTGTTATTGTAGTTATTATTAACAACTTCAGGACGGTTCCAGGTTTGATTTACTCCTTTTTTTTATTCTAAGAAAAGAACAAAACAATATTGACTCCTTTTATAAATTTAGGTTTCAATTTCAAAATATATTCCAGTATTTTTAATATGTTCAAAAAACTTAATACAGACTACTCAAATGTTTAACAGTCTAAAGTAAAACTGCTGAATACAGTGTAGGGCACAGAGACTGACAAAAATATTAATGAATTAAAAATAACAATAAAAACTTTATTCAATAGAAACATGTTTAAAAGCATAACTGGATGGACATGAATGAATGATCGCGGTGAATTGAACAATGTGAATGATGTGATAGCTGGTGTAGAGTGCGGTGGTTACATCATTAATCAATAAACAGTACTTTTTCCTGATGCGTATTGTTCAATCGCTATATCTTTGTGTAACTCTTTCATCCAAATTGAAATATATTCTAGTTACTCATGTTTCAAGATAAAAAATAGGCACATTTTCAAATCGCCTTTTTAAAATTAAATTATACGTAGTATTTGTTATATGATTATGGGAAATTGAATATGTATCATAAGTGAAGAACAAACGTAAAGATCTGGTCGGGAAGGTAATTTCCAAAGAAAATGCCTTTCCTGTCGGTACCCAGAGTTATAGATATATTCATAGTTGTTTAAGATTTTCCGATTGTATCTAAACATTACCTTTACCTTTACAAGCCACAAAACATGTTGTAATCGTAAAGAAGTAATATCTCTCTTATGCTAAGTTTTTATTTAATACACAATTAAAAAAATACAACGGGATTTCAGAACACTTTATTAAAACAAAAACGTTATTCATCTAAATGTATCAGTATAATAAAATATTAACCCATATGCGAACATCATTTAAAAACAGCTTCTTTAATGAGTTTAACGATGTAATTTAAATACAAATTTATCTGTTAATACTACTTATAAATTGTAATTAAATTCATCAACATTTTTTTAAATTGTGTTCTATTGTATTAGTAAATTTAGGAGGAAATGTAAGTGTGTATATCGTTGTTTTTTTTTATAGATTTGTGGTGACAATTTATGTGTATAATTTAGTTATGTATACAACATCAATAAAAAAAATCATATCCTCGTTGTGTATCTTTACAATATATGCTCATTGTAAGGGAAATAATGGATTTGTTTAATAACGTACAACATATAAAAACATGTTAAGTCAATGCTGTAAAAATAACTATGTCAATACTAAAATACTATTGGAATAATGAACATAAGGATGGATTAATTTGTGTTTGTGTCTTATAAAACAGAGGGTTTACATCCAGAGTGACAAATGTCCGTCACACAAACAACGTCACACCTGCTTACGGTTAGTTCGTGTGTCAACTAAATCTCGATGTATGCGGCTATACTGATTTTAAATTTCTTTAAATTCTGTTAGTGAAGAAAATGTTTCTCCTTAACATTAGAGAGGTTAAGTATGTATAACAATGGTCGTGATAAAAATTAATTAAAAGCTTGTAGAGATACTTTTTTTATTTTAGACGATATTATAATTATGTTTTCAATTTTTGTTGTAACAGTTCTCACGAAACATCATTCACAGATAAGAGTTAGATATTGGTTAAATATAAGTATGCAAAAGAATAATGTAACATGAGAAATGACAATGTTAATATATATTAAGTTACTACAAAAATTATTAATTGAAATAGTTTAATACAATAAACCAAATCGTAATAAAATTTTACGCAATCAGCAGTAATGCACAGTGCAAATGAATTAAGCAACTTTGGATAAAAAAATCAAAATTATCATTTCGCTGTTATTCTTATTGTATTATTTTTCAGATGTACATGTGACATAAAAAGTCTCATCAGAAGATACGCTATAATAGGCAGTAGGAGATTAACATATGTAAACTTGAAGTCGTATTCTATATGTTAGCTCTCATCTTGAGAGATTAGGCTGTGGCAATACAGCGTATAGTAGATTTTAAACGCGTTAATTCGTGTAAATGTGTGAAGTACAAATTATAACGCATCTATATAGACCATGTAATCCCGCCAAGACACATTTGACACTTGAGACAGCAATCTATATATGAGCCTCAGACTGAATGTCAGCTTCATATATTGGTGTATCAGCTCAGGATACTCGGAGAAATATGAATTTCCTTCTCAATGTTTTAGCTGCAATTTACTTTCTAATGTATATTAAGATATTGGTACACTCATTTCATGTTATTATGACAACAATAACTAAGTACAGAAATTAACTTAGTAAAATACAAAGTACGAATAAAAAAATATAACATGAAAAGTAGTAAAAACCCATCCAGAATGTTTAACTTTTATAAGATATGTACACTTTTCAACAAAAAAAAAAAAAAAAAAAAAAAAAAGAAGAAGCTAAAATTATTCTTCACTTACCACGTATTTAATTTAAATTTCCATGGAACACTTATACAATAAGTATATGAGATATAATTTCGATTGATAATTTCTCTATTTACTGGGAATAATTTTTTATAAATGGAAAGAGCTGATACTGACGTTCATATCAAGTATTAAATTTATAGTGAACAGTTTTATCAGATCTTATCTTGATCTCTGTTTGAAGGTCAAGTGTATAGGTTTGATATTCATGTAAACTGAAGACTGCGATAGATGTTTAGAAACTGAAAATAATTGTTAATTTAAGTTGGAAATTATGATGACCGGACGCAATAATATACTAAATAAAACGTTACTTGTATTTATGATTAACATACTGCTTTTATTAAGAAACTATAATAGAATAGAATAGAATATTTATTTCTTGAGATGAACACACTTATTTTTGTGTACAATACGTCAAAATAAAAACGTAAAACTCTAGCGTGACATGCACTCTTTCTTACGTACATACATAACTATTACCAGGCTCTCTCATTGTCATGTCAGGCCAGGTCACCTCTGCTCTACTAGTTTTGACATGGGATTTCTCTCTCAGAATAAAAGTGTGTAATATAGAAAATAGATTCTATCGCTTTTCTAGTCATTGATTCGCTTGAATTCCTTTCCAGGATTCAAGAAGATTCTCGAGAAATCTTACGCCTGTCTCCGATGGATAATACTACCTTATTTGATGCTGCCGGTAGTTATCTCTGACTCTCGTTTTCTAAGGATTTATGACACTTAATTTCTATGAGGTGATGTGGTCATAGAGTAAAAGTTTATTCAAATATCTACAGACTAATAATGCAGTAATCGAGCATTTCCTCTACACAGTTATCTCATAGGAGAGATGAGGGAAGATTTGACAAAACTTAGTCTCCTCAGACCATAAACGGCTGAGGATATCCTATCGCAAGCTGAATTCACTTGATGAAACCTCGGTTTAGATTTACATCTAAAAATAAAAACCTTGTTGATCTGGTCTCGTCAACTATAACTAACCTGCTAAAGTCTGAGTTTTTTTTATTTTACTGGTATACAAAATTGCAAACAATTTGTCCTGTTTCCGTTGGTTGTCAAATTTAGATAGTTAAAATGTTGTATACAACAGTTGAAATCTATGAATGTTTTGATATCTAACGAGTCTCTAAAATAAGATCTGAATAGGATAGACGTGTCATCGTAATACTACACCGGTTATCCATGCTGAAGAGACCGACCATTCTACGTCGTTGATATACGTCAGAAAAAGCATAATGGTTGACTTTTGATCCTTGTGCTACACAATGTATCAGCTGTGAAATTGTTGATAAATGGTTCGATGGTAGTGGAGGTAGTGGTGTTACGTAATTTCAGTATTGTATGCTCAGAATTGCAGTTGTTGTATATTTGAAATTAAAGGGTAAATAAATAAAAGTGCCAGCTGATGAAATAAATAAGAGCGTCTGGTGGCTAATCAACGGGTGAATGGTTTACGCGATAAAGATTCGACGATTAGCAGTTCCATTAGGATATTAAGACTTTAATGCGGCAAACATCAACGTTTCTGATTCGCGGAAGATTATATCTCCTCTCAATCAAAGAGTTAATTTCCATATTGAAAGTAAGTTCTATGGTTAACATGTTCATTATACACGGATCATCATTGAAAAGCACAAAGTATCTTTAATGATGTATTCATTTTTTATAATTACTTTGTTTCCTAGTTTATAATGAAGTTTTTCCACTAACACTTCCTTGGCCATACTGTTTTATTGTATATTGAAGTATTTCAGAAACATTTTTAAACATTATTTAATTTAAAAATTAGATTTTATGAGACTGATAAGCTGATACGTGAAAAACCTGTATACATACAATCACTATATATCAATGACGGCTGCTTGTTTCCATTCCAACTATTGTCCTAGGATATATTTAATTTAACAAGTCATTCCTAGTCCTAGTCCTATATATTTACATTCAATAAGTCCTAATTAAAATAGTAATTAATTAGTATTTAATAATAGATATTTGTATCTTTGGTGTATTATGTTATGTTTGTTTATATAACATACTAATTGCACACATTCCAGAACTATATAATAAAGAAGTATTAACTGAACACACATTCCATTTATTTTCTAGCCGTTTCAGGGCAATTTTGTGACCTGTGTGATGTTAAATTTAATAGTATTCGAATATAAAGAAAGTTTCGAGCCTTTCATAAAGAGAGGCTTTTGATAACTGAAAGTCACAACGGAAGACAGCGATGAAGAATAATATAAAAAAATTATTGCAAATGAAACCAATTGAAATACAAATACCCGCATGAGGATTGCTAGTAGGTCAAAGTATAAGTGTTTTTCAGATGAAAAATAACTTTAAGTACATCCTTGAGACGCTGTACTTATAAAGGAACCACATTATGGCCAAATTGGAGGAGCCAATAATTTAATCTACAAAAAAGTCCTGACTTAAACGATAAACATGATATACTGAAGCGTTTTAATTATTAAAATTAATTGACAGAATATATTTGCTTTTTCGTATTTCCTATAGAAAGCGTGATATGCCATGATTCGATCTTTTTATTCATCTTAACATACAACTGGCGATATATTTGAGATTAATGCACTAGTTGCATAAGATATGTGACCTTTAGGTGTTGTTAATTTCAGGATTTCCTAATATCTAAAACAGCAGTAGTTTCTGTGTTTTACTGTGTGAGATCATTGTCTAAAGTTAGGTGTAACAAAATGTTCAAAGAGAATACTATATCCCTATTTTGATTTAACTAAGTAAATGTTTGTTTTCTTGAGGCTAGTATTGAGTTTGTAATTTCCATCCAGAAGTGTAGAAGCATAGACTAAATTAACTTAATACTTGCATAAAGTCTAATAAAAAGTAATTAAACAAAATAACAGTTTATACTAGAGGAGATGTTTTAATTGCAGATATTTCCTTATATCACATTATGTAAAATTCTTATTTGCAGATATATAATGATGAGTGTCATATAAGTAACTGTAATATTTTGTAAATATAGTGTTTATAATCTAGCAAATTTGACTTTTGTTTGAACGAAAAATATATTTTTGTAAGTTATTATCGATATCAGTGTTAAAGAGGTCTTGCGGTATTAACATTTTTGTATTCAATTTGTTATGGATTCAGTAATTATTGTAATATTGTCGACACACTGTAATAGATTGGGATATTGCAGCGTATTGTGTAGTGTGAACACAAATTGCCGGTATGTTATACAACGGCTGGGAATAATGTATTTTCTTGAGAAACCCTCCCTACATAAAAAACCCTTCATACCTCATAAATATTGTAAAAGCTGCAGTGCTGGATACAAGAGCGTAACGACGCGTTTATTTACTAAGTGGAATAAACTTGCCATATATTATACATGTTTATATACAAAGGAATATGTTATTATTATTACATTGACTGTGTTCAAATCAAATCTTTCTTGTATTACTTATTTCTTTGTAAAATATTAATTACATTTAAAAAGTCACTCAACCTTATAAATGCTACACAAATATATATTGTGTTAGGTAATACTATTGCTTACATTAAAATTGTAAAAGATTTTACTTCGTTAATTGGAAAATTATTTACGTACTTTTCTCGTAGGAATTTTTTTATTCTTTTACTTTATGTTTATTTTGGTGTCTCCGTTTATTTCGTTTATTACTGATAACTTTATTAAGCATAATTTTATATGAGTTCTTCATAAAGAACTATCCCAAAAAGAACACTTAAATTAGAGAAAAAACACTACTGAAATAAAGAATCATTCAGTATTATCTGCAAGAATCAATAGGTTGTTTAACTATGTGAAAGGCACTTTGTGCAATATTTTTTTATTATGGAAGTAAACAGCGCATTCGCAGAAGTAAAACTGCTGTTAAATGATACAGAACTTGGAATGAGTCTGAGTATGAAAAAGTCAGAATAAAAGAGAGCAATCTGCAACAAACCTCATTATCTGCAGCTCTCAGCATATCATCTGACTGTAACGAGATTCCTCTAGAACTCACGCCAAATCTTGGTGATTATTTAGATGTGTATATATGAAATTATGTTGAAGCCAATAATAAATATAGGTATTTAATATGTACGATTTAAGTATGTCTGATATATTTCGGTACTTTGTCCGTATACGAAATAGGATTACCATCTGAAATATTCAAAACACATCTTAATAAACTTTACTAAACGTTATAAACTGAAAAATCGTAGTATTTCAAATAAATATAAATTTAGTTTATGTAAGTAGTGAATATTTAACCTAATCTCGCTATGTTTTTTGTGAACTCTAATATATGAGGATTATTACGTGTACTATTCATAACATCTTATCAAAATAATAAATGCTTTGCTATTTTTCTTACTCTTAGTTTTAATGATGACATTATACAATTAATATATAATGTACTCAGGATAGGTAACAAATAAAGGGCTATTTAAATTTGTATTTCTACTAGCCAATAATAAATATAGGTATTTAATAGGTACGATAAAAACGTTTAATAATTATTATGTAATTATTTTATTTATTACACTATTTTATTTTATTTTATTTTTATTTTATTTAATTTATTTTATTACATAATAATAAAAATAGGTACGATAATAACGATAATAATTAGTAATAACGTTTGTTTTTGTATTGTAAGCAGATTTACAAAATTA
This sequence comes from Homalodisca vitripennis, assembly GCF_021130785.1. Classification (NCBI taxonomy): domain Eukaryota; kingdom Metazoa; phylum Arthropoda; class Insecta; order Hemiptera; family Cicadellidae; genus Homalodisca; species Homalodisca vitripennis. The sequence goes on along the minus strand of NC_060215.1, from coordinate 982,721 downwards.
AAATAATCTGATACTGATTTTAGAGAACCTGTTATTATTTTTTCTAGACCTGGAAAACATTTTGTACTATAAGTAGTCTAATTAGATACAAAAGAAACATATATACACTATTATATGTAGTTTGCCTTTCCGTAATATTTTACATATTCTCTGTAAGTTAATGCTTGTAACAATGTAAGTAGAGTTTTTTAATTTTGTTGATAACTAAGTTTTATTACAGTAAATAAATAAATAAATAAATAAAAATGCCTTTTTTATTGGAGCGTTTCTCAGTTACATTACTGTTTTACAGAATAACTCAAGTTACTACACAAACATTCTAACGACTAAACTTAACAGAGCTAATCATATAATGGAATATTTACATTTAAAACACATCACTTATTATGCTAGTTCCTATGTACAAAATCTTTCTTTTAACCCTTTTCTTAAATTTAACAATATTTGCAAGACCTTTTAGGCCATCAGGAAGGTCATTGTACATCTTTGGTCCGAAATAAGAGAAACTCTTCCTTCCGAGCTCTAAATTTAACTCTTGGAAGATTAAGATTTCCTCCATGTCGAGAGGCCCTTTGTGACACTTGATCCCGATACAGTAGTCTTTCCCTGAGGTACTGAGGTTCCTCAATGGTAAGGATCTTGTGGACCATACATGAGGACAGTACTCTACAAACTGTGTCCATAGGCATTATGTTCGCAGCTTCTCGTTGGGGTGATACGTGTTCGAATTTGCGGAGTGAGAACACGAAGCGCACAGCCGAGTTTTGAACTCGTAGAATACTGGCAATATCACCCTTTGAAATGCTGTTCCCATACGCCGGATAGCAGTAGTAGAATGCAGAGAGCACCAAGGACAACACGATCTGCAATTTAGCAGACTCGGGAAGCAATAATCTAAATCTGTAGAGACCCCTTAGTCGCCCTAAGGGCGCGTTGAGTAGCATGCGTGACATGGTCGGAGAATGAGAGTTCGCTGTCAAGTACGACCACCGAGTGTTTTCACTTGGTCGCAGACTTGCAAACTCGCACCCCCGAGCACAACACTACCCACACCTCTCTCCCTCAGTGTCTCTACCAGATCACGTGGTGCTATATGCAAAACACTACACTTGTCTACGTTCAGTTTCAAACCATTTGCAGTCGACCAAGAGAATATTTCCTCCAGGTCAGCATTGATTCGAAACAGAGCGTCCTCAGCGGAGGACTTAGTAGACACAGTACTTAGTATATGTGTCGAGCGAAGTTAGTCGTATATAAATATCATTTATCGCAAATATATTTTTAAATGTTAGTCCATATAATGTTATATGCACACTTTTTGCAACCTTTTACATAAAGTTATTATGATGACTAAACGTGTTTTTATTGTTGTTGTTCCACATTTAAGTACATATTTATGTTTTGTTTCTCGGAAAAGGTCCCGATAAATTTGTTCCTATCTGTCAAAGGATATTAATGTGAAAGTTATTAATACAATTTTTCATACCACTTTCATTTACGACTGTGAAAAATAATTATGCTTATTTTACATAAATACGGTAAGTTTCTTGTCTAATTGGGTACCTGTTTTTAGTTTAATATATCTAGAACCCCATGTAATCTACTAGTTTGCCAAAAATATTTTAGATTTTGAATGTTTAACTGCTCTTGCCATGCTGTACTTTTTTGAAATCTTTTAGTTTTACACTTTCAAAGTTTGTAGGTTTCTTTCCTTAATAAAAAAGAGGTCCATATTTGAGTCTTTGCAGCGAAGCAAGTAAAATTTTCACAACCACCAGTTCGTTGCATCTGACAGTAGTAATTTTCTACATGACGGAAATATCGTTATTATGTCTGTACTGGACTAAAAGTGACATCTTCTGGTCGGAATAATTTAGCCCTGGAAGGCTCTATTCCACACAAACTGAATATGAGAATCTATTTAATTTGTCATTTAACTTACGCTGTACTTTTAAAACTCTTTGTTTCAATATAATTTTTAATATAACTATAAATATATTTCCTTCTTACAGATTGAGTATTATTTTTTGGGTTTTTTAGAACTGCTTTCTTGAAAATACTTTGTTATATTATATTCATTATCTTATTATTGGTAATAGCTGGGAAATTTTATCAATGAATTCTTTTATTTGTAATACGCATAAAGTATAGAGCTAAAACAGTTTGAATACAAAGATTTTTGCCTCACAAAGGAAACCAAAATTAAGTTGCAACGATTCCGCTTAAATAACAAATATAAAACATTTAAGGTATGATAGACTTACCAATACAGATAAAATTCAATCCATCACATCCTTTAAAATTCTATAATCTTTACTATAATAGCCGGTTCTTGACACGCTGTTTATTACAATACAATAATGCGCTATAAATCTAACTGTTTTATAAAAAAACCTCGTGACCTAAGTCCACTTCTAATTTGGGTGTGTTTTATAAATATATCATCATAAGCGTTTAAGTTTAATTTAAATTACTATTTAAGACTTTTTAATTTCCTTTTTCAAAATAGTTAATTGAAATAGGTAAATTTAAACTGCTAATATTTTAATTACTTATGGTACAATTAAAATTCGTATGACAAGTGATATGAGATTCTGTTGGTATTTCTGACAATACATTATACGACAAACTGTAGCAAAGAACCGCACGAAATTGCTTTCTGTTCTCATCTATAAAGTTACGTAATTAAACTGAAAGGTTTTAAAACTCCTGAGTTATGTCACGTAAACTTCTCTGTCATTTCCAGGTATTACAAATAGCTATATTTCAATTACCATCATTATTTAAACATACATTATACGACAAACTGTAACAAAGCACCGCACGAAATTGCTTTCTGTTCTCATTCATAAAGTTACGTAATTAAACTAAAGGTTTTACAACTCCTGAGTTTATGTCACGTAAACTTCTCTGTCATTTCCAGGTATTACAAATAGCTATATTTCAATTACCATCATTATTTAAACATACATTATACGACAAACCTGTAACAAAGCACCGCACGAAATTGCTTTCTGTTCTCATTCATAAAGTTACGTAATTAAACTGAAGGTTTTACAACTCCTGAGTTATGTCACGTAAACTTCTCTGTCATTTCCAGGTATTACAAATAACTATATTTCAATTACCATCATTATTTAAACATACATTATACGACAAACTGTAACAAAGCACCGCACGAAATTGCTTTCTGTTCTCATTCATAAAGTTACGTAATTAAACTAAAGGTTTTACAACTCCTGAGTTATGTCACGTAAACTTCTCTGTCATTTCCAGGTATTACAAATAGCTATATTTCAATTACCATCATTATTTAAACATACATTATACGACAAACTGTAACAAAGCACCGCACGAAATTGCTTTCTGTTCTCATTCATAAAGTTACGTAATTAAACTGAAGGTTTTACAACTCCTGAGTTATGTCACGTAAACTTCTCTGTCATTTCCAGGTATTACAAATAACTATATTTCAATTACCATCATTATTTAAACATACATTATACGACAAACTGTAACAAAGCACCGCACGAAATTGCTTTCTGTTCTCATTCATAAAGTTACGTAATTAAACTGGAGGTTTTACAACTCCTGAGTTATGTCACGTAAACTTCTCTGTCATCTCCAGGTATTACAAATAACTGTATTTCAATTACCATCAATGATTAAACATATATATTTCGCATATTTAATTATATTTATATGTAATTTTATTACTACGTTTATGTGGAATGTAGGATTAAGCATTAAGCCTTCTAACTAACAGATAATCGTGAAAATGTTAATTGCTCCACTACAAAGACTCAAATATGGATCTCTAACCTATCAGTCAATTATGTTTTTATAAACTTCATAATTCTTTAATGCGATCTCTTTCTTTAGAGTGATATGTGATCTAAACATACCATACGTATCTAAACTTTGTGATATTTTATTAACATTTCTTAAGTAACATTTAAGATCTGACTGTAGGATATATGGGAGGGATCTGACTTTTAGTTTACCACTATAAACAATGTTAAACTTTATACAGTTTATGTCCTTATTTAGTCGTAGAACTAATGGTGTGTCTCATTTTAAACTATGCAACTTTTATACATCCAGCGCATTTCGGTTTGTTTATAAAGTGTATCTTTTAAATGGTTTAACGATAGAGAAATATACTGTTTCGTATGTTTCTTCTGAAGTAACTCATGAAAATATCAAAACCAAAAAGTTTGGATGGCATTAAATACACCATATTAAATGAGTCACATATTTATATACGACTTTGTAGACATATATTTATACGACTAAGAGTAAGATCGCCACAGTGTATGGACTTTTAATGTTGCTCTTATGGGTATTTTCTTCTTACAAACTCTCAAATTTATATTTTTATGACCAATAATAAAAAAAGAAATCCTTGGAGTCAGTAATTTTAATTGGAAATGATAGTATTGCAATTTTCAATAGCAGATAAAAATTATGACATCGCTCGTGTAGGCCTAAAGTATATAACGCATATATATATATAACGCATATAATATATATTATATGCTTTCAAATTCTTAATGGTAACTAGCCCGTTTAAGGTGTATAAATAGCTTAGTAAAATAAAACAAATTTTTAATAAAATTTTACATCATAAGCAGTAATGTCAGTCATACAAAATGTTTTGGAAAATGAATGAAGCAACTTTGGATAAGTAGGTATAAATTTATTATTTCACGATTATTTTGATTGTATTCAGTCTCGGAATGTATACGTGACATAAAATGTTTCATCAGGAGTTAGACTATAATTATTGGCAGTCAGTGTTCAACTTATGTAAACTTGATGTCGTATTCTGTAGGTTTGCTCTCATTAGAGATTAGGCAGTGGCAATATTATATTTACAGTAAATATGAAAAGCGTTAATTCCGCATATAACGTGTACCGAACACGCTATAACGCAACTATATTAGAATAGAATTTTTAGAATAGAATTTATTTATTCACCAATCATACATGCATTTGACCCCGCTAAGTTAGAACTTGTCAGCGGGGTCCAGACATAACAGTTTTGTGATATACTGGTGGAAAACAAATAAAATTATAATATAAAATAAGTGCTAGAAAAGTACAATCTATTGAGTCTACTAGTGGCACAAGAGGGCAAATCCATGACAGCGATCAAAAAGTGGCTACTCATTTATACATATATACCGCTGCCTTCAATCAAATTAATCCAAAGACCAGCAACACATCACTGATAATCATAGCAATGTTATATTACAGTTCTAGATTACTTAATATAGCATACATTTTATTATACTTAAAATGTACTTTAGAATCACGTGAGGGTATACCGTATGCAGCATTCATGGAAGGGGATGAATTTCCTAACTTACTCCCCCCACCGGGCTCTCCGGTTACAAAAAACTGTATTGCACCAGCTGTTAATCACAAAACTACAGCGTTTTGTCTTAACTGTCTTCAAAGTTGCACTGCTCACTTGTACGCTGACGATTCACATGGTCGCCATGGTCGAGCGCTGCACTTTCCAAAATTATCAAAAGAGTGTGGGAGGAAAAGTTTTTCATTTTTTGTCCCTAAATTGTATAATGACCTCTCGCATAGCCTTAAAGAAAACATATCTGTAGATACTTTCAAACGTAGATTAAGAAAAATGCTCATTAGTAAGTAAGTATGTCACTTGTAATTTATTTATATCTTAAAACTATGTACAGTATTGACTTGAGTTGTTCTGTAAATCAGTGTACCTGAGAAACGCTTCAAAATAAAGGCATTTTTATTTATTTATTATTTATTAACTACAGTTTTATAGAACATTTACTGTAATACGTTACAAATAGCATTTTAAATTGCTGCTTAGTAAAAGCTGAATCAAGCTTTACCACTCAGGTACTTATCCCAGATAAAGTAAAGCCACTTTTCAACAGAATCGTTAAGTCAGAAGTGCACCTCTAGAATTGTAGGCTTGATACTCCCATTATGTGGAGACTTTTAATAAAACAAAAGAACGTACAATTTGAGTCCCATTAACTGTAGATCTTAGAAGAAATAGTCAGTAGTATGGACACAATATCTATGATAATATTGTGTAATTTTTAATTAAATACAACAAATTCCGTTATCAAACCTTTAAAAAGTACTAACTATTTTCCAATTTTTATATCAATTTCAACGATAATTTACTACTCAACGATATCCGTCAGCGCATAAACAAGCAAGACAACTATACAGTTCTGCCTGCAGAAGTCGAGGGTGTGTGTCCGTTGAGTTGAATAACAAACCAAATGGCAGAGATTATTTTGATGGTCAGTAAAAAAATTGTGTGTTCCACTTGCCACGAATACTCTCCTCTAATACCTAAATGACATACTCGCTTGCAAATCGAATGTAAGAGATTATTCCGATAAGTGTGTGCATTTGTCATGTAACATCTATTCTAATCTGACTGGTGAATGGTATCTAGATAGCATATTTAGCAAAAAACAGGGAAGCAGAGATTATATTGACGGCCAATACGCGATATGAGTCACTTGCGATACACACTATTATCACCCTAATGCTTAAATGGTATATTCGCCAGAATACAGAGGTGCAGAGATCATATTGACGCTCGTTCAATAAGTGAGATGTTTGGGAACTTGCTATACAAAATTTTATTTGACTAACGCCCAAATAAGTTTTACATAAACAAATAGAGAGGAACTTGAAAAAGTAACAGAATGAAAAGTTATAAAGATATAAATACTAGCGGAGCATAGAAATAAGTCTTGTGTCGAAGGACATAGATGTAAATATTGTAACAGCCAGTATTTTTTATATTCAGTTTAAAAAAGAGTATTGCTCAACTATTGAATAAGATTTAATCCAATACAAAATCTGTTACATATCCCTGTAACTGTTGTTCATCGCAAAAATTTTGATGAACACAACCCATTGTTGATTTTTGTTCGTCAAAGTTTTGATTGAAGAAACATTCCCTTCCATAATCACTCATTACAGTATATTCCGGCAACGTATCGATTCGATTCATGCACCATTGGATTCGGGAAAAAAGCCTAAGGAATACTATAGTTTTATTCCTCTTTGTATTGTAGTTGCAACGTACCGTAGTTTGGAACGTAAAAGAAGATGATGCAATTTCATTGTGACCGCCATGTTGTCGATGCCGTCTGATTTGTTGATGTGACGAGTCGTGTTTATTAGTAAGTTTTAGTAGGTTTTATTTGTGTTTTAGTGTTGTGATTAGTGTGTGGTGAATTGTTAAATATTGCAGTAGCGCAATATTGAGAAATGACAAAATGAAACTTTGTTCGACTCTTCAAAAAAAAGTTATGGAATTTATTTTACTACTGCTGTATAGGTTACTTCATTCTGAGTAATAAAATATGCAATATAACATGTATTGAAGTAAAACTGTATTAGTAAAACTTTTTATTAGCAAACTCTTACATATACACCCTATTTTCACAATTTATGCGCATCGCTGCTTTTTGTTATATAGTGTTATTATATAGTTTTCATAAATTTGTATAATGCTTATGTGTTTTCTGAATCTAGAATAAATTTGACACAAAATGGCTATCTCACTTTTATAGTTTTCTTACTATAAACTTGGTTTGCTAGGTATGGTCCCCCCCAAATTAAAAAAAAAAAAAAAATGTAAATTTTTGAATTTCATGGAAAAAAAATTTTTAGTAAACATTTTTTAAGGCCAAATTTAAAATACTAAATATTATTATATGTTTAATTCTGAACACAAAAATATATACTTCTATATATATAATAATTAACTTTTAATTTAATATTTTTAATACATTTTTTTAAAAAACCCTTGCATGCACGAGCTCGAAAACATGCCGCCACTACAGGAAAAAATGACCGCCAGTTTGGAAGGGATATCTAGAGTAAAGTTTTTTGCTGCATTAAAGGTATTTTGGCTTAGAATCCCTTGGTAAGGAAACGTTTTTAGACAATTTATTTAAGGTAAGCTAGCATTGTTATGCAAAGAGAAAATGTTTCTTTAGTGGTCTTGAGGAATGCTATTCTGATGGGCTTATTAATATACAGGGAGTCCCAGAAATCTCTACTACATAATCCTAGTATTCCTGGAACCCTAAGACAAACCAAAATATCTCATTAAAACTTTCGACAACTATTCAATTACCCACCATTATAATATAGAATAGCCACCATTTTTTATTTTTCACTTAGGTAAATTTTACTTTGAGAACGGATTATTTTAATTAGGTTTAGTTTAGGTAATGGCTTTATAAACCTAAAAGCCTAATTAGAGAAAATGTTTTCTCTACTTTTTAACTAGCTTTATTTTCGAAAAGGCGGCCTCCTAAATATTTTTCAGCGTATATAAGTTTAAAATAATATATAACAAAGTACCAGTTATTTTATTTTAGTTTAGGCAACTAAAGTATAAACGCAAAAATAGTAAGTTTAAAGAAAATCTGTTGATAAATTAGGGAGAAAATACGCTTTTCAAAAATCAATGACGAATAAAAACGATACCCCTACTGTATTTTATACACGATGCGATCGTGATGAAATATAGGTAGCATGGTGACAATTGCCTTGTGCGCTTACGCTCACTGGTGGAAAGTCAGTTTGGTCATGTCAGGATTGAAATTGAACTGTAAGATCGAATTGCGTGTTATATCGTGGATAGTTATAGTTTATAAGCCGTACGGAGGAGTTTGTTGTGCAGTATTTGTTACTGTATGTTATGAAAATCCTCGATATGGTTTGATCTTACGCTTATCATATAATGGTTTTCTATGCTTTGTTAAAATCGAGGGCAGTATTTTAGGTTTATATTGTAATAAGTGACTGGGCTTGCTTACCCTCCAGGGAAGGCGAAAATTATATCGATGTTTCTCGTTGTGTCCTGGATATAACGCTAACAGACATACAATGGGAATCTACCGAAGTCTTTGAAATCTCGTTTATTTTTCACGATTGTAACGTACAATAAATATAAGTATGCAATAACTGTTTGTATTTGCTAAGAGGTAAGAAAAAAAGCAAATACTATATTGCTTACGTCCATGGGGACAGGATTAAGAATGTACAATGTCATAAAAGATTATAAAAAAAATTAAATTGTATACTTACGAGCTTTTGATTGAAACTTACTCAATTATTTTTTTTCACTCACAGTGTGTGTTTTTTTTATCAATGCAGGATAGAAAATAATTTGTCAGCAATTTTCTTAGTCCGTAATGGTTTTAAAACCTATAAATTAAGACGTCAAAAAACTTCTACATTTTTAAATATTACTTTCCCAGTTACTCCCTATACTATCTTATTAAAAAAATATTTATGATGTGAACAGTTTTATTATGCGGCTGTATGGTTGGGATAATATTACGGGTTTATTTATTGAACACAAGTACTTTATGGACGACAAAGAAAGTCTCACTTCTATCAAGTAAACCTCTTAACGGACCCTAAAGTACTGCCTAACACGATAATATAGTTACACTTCCATCTCCTATATTTTATCTGTCAACATTACTGGTTGTGACTTGACATTTTATCCACAATATAATTTATTCTTTCTTATATATAGACTGAAAGACCGTCAAACTATTTGGAAATGTTTCAATTAATAGTGTAGTCAAGTTGTAGTGCATCATCGTTAAGTCTATATTTAAGACATTTACGTTTTTTGTAACTATTTTCACATAATAATACGTACTTTAAAGAATACTTTCTTAATCCTGTAAACAATTTATGAAAACTGTTATACTTTGCTAAGCTTATTTTTTTTTGAACTGTAGAAATAAATTTTAGAAATCTGAATGATGTAGACGATCGTATGTAAAGGAAAGATACAATAGAAATATACTGCAAAATGTTGATTCATGATTATTATTGTCTATAGGTTTACTATCTGGGCAGAATATGTCATATTAATAAAACAGTTCGTATAAAATTATTATAAAGCAACTTTCACTTTAATAAGTTTTTTTATGGTATATAGATTTTACTTACGTAATAAAAAATAGAGATAACACTCAGTTTAAAACAGATTTTTAAATAAATAAAAATTTATAAGCCGTGAGCGATGGAGTTATAGTAGTAAAAATAAATAACAAATACAAATTTAAATTCAATATGCTATGATGTCTGTGACTTACAATGTCACAGATTTCTTCCTAAAGAAACGTGATGGTCCAGTATTCATTGCTGTAAATGTAACGTTTCGCTTTTAAAATTAAACGTTCACTCACTGGATTTACATAAACGCTCATAAAATAAGAGCATTAATTATTGACTACCCGTGTCGTTAATTACAGCGTTGATTATTTACTAACGATAAAGAATAAACAGTTCTACCTGAATTTGGAAGTAATAGGAATCAAGGTAACTTATAGACATTGTATACGGCATCCATACTTACCTTTCTTTGTACGGTGTAAAGGGTTTCTTTAAATTTTAATCTCTTATAATAATTTTACATTTAAACATGGTCTCTATTACATTAGTAAAGAACCTATCGCAAACATAGTAATTTTTTCTAAATTATATGTAATTTTGTAAAAATTAATAATAAAAAATCCGTTCTTGCTGCAGCTTTTGTCTTCGATTCCTACAGACACACATAGACAACCTGAGCCAGCCAGAAGTTTTCTTCGGTCACTATAACCGTTTCCTAAAATGCTGTCAAGTGAGACATTTCGTAAATCAGTCAAGACATCGAAGGATAATGGCAACAAACAAAACAAAATTTAACTAATAATAACTACAAAGGTAAGCTACATATTACAGCACTGGACAATTGAATATATGTTTTCACATTCCAAATCAAAATGAAACACCCAAATTCAAAATTCACAAAAGTATTTTCAGGTTTTTAATACATTGAGTATATTTGATTGCATCCTTCAAAATTAAGGCGTTATGGCTCTTGGCAGAAAAACCGCAATTTGAAATTTTCATAAGTTTTGAGCATGGCTCTACCTCTGTAACACTGCTCTTTTTACAATTTAAAATCCAAAAAATTAGCAATAATATCCAATAAATTCCTAAAAAAAAAACTGGGTACTCTCCAACTTTGCTCAGTAAATCAAACCCGTGAGAGATAGATTTTAAAGCCAAAGGTATACCAGCCAGTCAAAACTTATCGGTGAAAAATTGTATTATTTTGTCTTGTATAGATCACTAAATGAATGCCGCAACAAAAATGTTTCTACAATTTGAGCCCGTTCCTAATTTTTTACATTCCAACATTTTAATATAGATCTCAAGAAAGATGTGATAATGTACAATTAATATTGGTAAATTTCTAACACTGTTCAGAACATGAAACACATTGAAAAATGTTCGTGAAAAAAGAAATGGTGAAACCATCCAATGAGTTACTTATTTATGAAAACCTTACTGTTTATTTTGAAACCCCAACCATCGTAAATTTCATCTAGAAAGATATTGAGAGACTGGTGAGAGTGAGTTCTTTATATTGCATTCTGAGATAAAGGTGATTTCCAAAATTTAACGAGATCTTATTCTAATATGACAAATCCTCAAACAGCATGGGGTATGGATACCATGTAAATTAAACTGCTTACTAATGCAGGGACATACATTACCTGTCCCATTTTAATTTGATGCAATCAATCTAATTTTACCACTAATATGGTAGTAATGTTTATAGATCTTATAAAATAATATTACATGAATAAAAATTTAAAAACATTGCGTATGCACATGAATGTACTAGAGCTATTGGAATTCACAGAGAGAACGAAACTCAAAGAAAGATGATGCTTCACTGGCTGTGTAACCCTGCTACAAACGGTAATGGCTGCCTACTCAATTCGTATTACCTTTATTTATTCAGAGCTTATAGTTCAACAAGCAACGGAGTATGAAGAAAAACACGTTAATTACGTATTACCTGAATACGTGCACTAAACGTACATGAATACACAATAATGCCGTATAGAAGTACTAGTGCTTGAGCACTATATTAAACTAAATATGAAACGCTTGTTTGTGCATTAGCAATACTATGTGCAGACTACTGGAAATGTCAAGATTGTTAAGATATGGTAACCTGAAAATTCATATTATGTTCATTCACCTAAAATTATGGTTTTGGTTCATACGTGGGTAATTACATATATAATAAATATAAGTAATACTAAAATATAAATATATATATATATATATACTAAACTCAATAAAAACTTCATAAAACTAATAATCTATACCACTAACTAACAACTAATAACTAAATTTTGAGCTTGTAATATAAACTTCATATTCTGTTTATTACAACAATGTATTACAGCTACAAATTTTTATACAGCTTAATTCAAATGTTGTTTTTCTGCACAGAAAGTACTAACACTTCATCTACATAATTAAAAAAACAGTATTCTGATAAAATTTTATTTTTTAGATTTCAAAAGGGCCACTAAATGTTCTTTTTATGTATGAATGTAATTCTTATTACGTTATATGTATTTGTTATAATGACTAAAAATAGAAAACTATTTTATAACAATAAACCGATTGTTAACGTAGGATAATAAGCCAGGTTGTAATGTATATTGTTACGTTAAGTGCCTAAGAGAAGTCTGGCGTGAATACGGTTATGTTTTTTCTGTTATAGTAAGTAAATAACTTAAACTATATCAATGCTAACGACAGCTTTTTTTAATGTAAAAAATTACTTTTTTATTATATTGCAAGAAAAACAGTTTCTGATACAAATTAAATTTTCATTTAATTGACAAAGGGTCACACTAAATGAGATGCATATCAATATATATTTTTTTACGTAGATGTCCTTTGTTTTAATCAACAAAAAATAGAATCCATTTGGGTTTTTGTTTGTATTTTCTTTATTCGTTTAATATTTTATTACAATCTCATCCTTCGCCATTAAATAACGATTCCGCTTATGTTTTAATGCGCATCAGTAAAATATTTTCCCTATTCATACGAGATAGTAATGATGAAATAAAAGTCACTCTTAAAAACCAAGCAGTAAAATGGCGTAAAATATAGTTGCTTAAACAGGTTGTAGTGAAAGTCCAAGTTTTTATTACATTTGGACAATAACGTTAAACAAATATCGATAGTAAAAGTGTTTAGCCATGATAGAAAAATAAATAAATCTCGTGAGGTAGCCAATCAATGAATGAAAGGTTTGGTGAAATATATATTCGACTTTTATAACAGTTTTCATAAAGATCTTAAAAGCTTTCAATGGGAGCACGAAACATGCAACGTTTCTCATTGGCCGAGAATTTTCTTTTCTTCTCAATCGAAAGTAATAATTTCAACATTGACAAATACGTTCTTTCTGGTAAGCACGTTTTTCCAATTGCACAGCATTCATCATTAAAGAGCACAACACAAAAGTATCCATTGATTTCAAGTAGAAATCATTTTAAAATTTACTTCGTTTCTCTACGTTTATATTAAGAGTTTTTATCCAAAGGACACTTTCATCTGGTACTGTTGCATTGTACATTAAAATATTTAACAGCAAGACATTTTTAAACATTATTATAGTGTTAAAAAAAATTGGATTCTTTTATGTGTCTGCTTATTGAAACGATGATAACTTGATACGTTGAAAGAAGACTCATGATCTATATACATTCAATCACTATACATACGAAGACGGCTGCTCGTTTCCATTCCAACTATTATCACTACAATAGTTTATTTGTTAACTAGTTATTAGTGCAAACAATTAGTGTACTAAGTAATAGTAATAAAGAAAAGTTTGAAAAATATTACTTAATGACACAATGAATGTACTGGGGCTGCTATATCTTTTAAACAGAGAGCAAGCTAAACATCTATGAATAGTTAACGTTTTATTGGTTGAGTATCATTTCTACAATAAAACCGCTGAACTTGCCCACTTCCAACAAATATATATTCAGCACGATTGATGGGCTCCAACAAGCAATGGAGTATGTAGAAGAAAAACGTTTAATAGCGTGTAAACCTGCAACACGTGGCAACCAACAGGTTCACGTATAACACGGTATAACAATTGTATTCAAAGTACTTGTGCATTGAAGTTAGAAAAAGAAAAGCTTCTAATTAATCAATTAAACAAACCTATTTGATAGATATTGCCGGAAATGTTTAGATTTACTAAATAATGTAACCTAATAATGGGGGGGTGGGGGGGGGGGGGGGTGGGGGGGGGGGGGGGTGGGGGGGGGGGGGGGTGGGGGGGGGGGGGGGTGGGGGGGGGGGGGGGTGGGGGGGGGGGATCATTTACTTGTTACAGATCAGGAATATAGAATTACTAAGTTTACACTATTTCTGCGATAAAAACAAAACAGATTAATACATTAGTTTCCGATTGACTTAACCCATTTCACAAATAAAACAACAATTTTTGTTGCTATGAAGAAATATTAAAGTTCTCAACTTAAATCTGTATTAATATTTAAGAAATTGTAATATAATTATTAGGTGTTCAAAACTGATAGCTGATATAACTAATGAGAATCAAAGCAACATTGTAAATAATAATTTCTAATACTATGTATCTCCGGAAGCTATGATATGTGTTCAACTCAAATAAAGCTGAAAATGAGCATTGGATATATTTGCAAGCCGGATTTTAAACAGTGTATCCATGTAAGTTGTTATATCTTGTATGACCTTATGATTTGTATATTAAGCGTTAGGAGTAATTGTTTATTTTTATGTTTTTAATTTAACTTGACGAAAATAACTCTTGTATAGGTTTCTATTTTTTATTTTAAAATCCGATATTTTAAGGCATATGACTCTTAAAAATTATAGCAAGAAATGTATTGTACGACGTTCATTGTTTACAAGGCAATATGATTAAGCTACTTTACGATACTTGGACTATGTTTTTACATTTCATTCATAATGTATTACTATACTCCGTAACATGTTTCTTATTTCTGAGTGGTAAGTCTTGTATTAATTAATATGCACGTCTATTTTCTAAGTAAATACTTTACTTATACTTACCTTTTTTATTCTCAAATTTACTGGGGTTTTATTGTACTCATCTGTTTCTACGTAACATGAAAGGTAAAATATCATTTCACTTAGGGATCGTTAACTGAAAAATAATGTTCTGATACATGTAAATATTGTTCTTTCTCACTCATAACATAATTATACTTAGTGTTAAATTCTAAACTTTGTAACATATGTAACTAGTTTTCTATAATAAGGTATTTACTTTGGTTTTTATAACTTGTTATGGTTTAAAACTCAGAATGTACCAGGATAAAAAATGTAGTCGTAGCAAAATTGTGTTTATCAAATTACATAGCAACTCATGAAGATATTATTATATACTATATAAGGCTTAAAAGGTACTTATTTTCATGTCTTGCCATCTAAGTTTCTCAGGGTTTTTATTAAAGTTTAATTTTGTATAGGGATTCAAGATTTACTTCGCCGCTATCGTTAAATCTCTAGTACCTTACTAGTAAATACACCAAGATGTACTATAAATACGCAATTTATAGGATATGAATATTTGAATAGTTGTAGTTGTTTAATTTATTGGCCTACCTTAACTTTGAACATATATCCACAATAAACATGTATCATATTTGAATTAACTGCGATACAATACAATACATCCGGAGTTCTTTAGTTTCCGAATTATATTAAAATTTAAGTCGAAAGTTAATTTCAATTTTATTACGACGTAGGGTACTATACAGTTAACCTTTCATTCAAACAATTTAAATTAAACATGTATTGGTAGTTCAAACATAGTAGTTTCTTATATGAGATCATTATTAGTTTTCAAACTTGATTTGATACAGCAAGTTTGTTATTTTAATAAACATATTGATTGCTGTTAGCAATAATAATTGGCAAATTTTCTTAATTGTATTCTATTTCGATTAAATATTTTATTTGTATCGTAATTTAACTCTTGAAAGACATTGTAGTAGTCGTATACACTCTTACTTGTTTTGTACTAGCCAAATATGTCTTTGTAGACAGATAATTTTGGGTTAATTTTCGGTTAATTGGCTGTTTAAAAAATATTTGTTTCATTCTGTTATATATTGAAATTATTTTAAAAACATAGAAATGTGAAAGACATGAACTAGATGGTTCTTTTAGTTATTGACAGTAAACTACTCGCATATAGAGTTATGTTATACCAAGAAAAGAATATTAGGTGGAATAATAAATGTAACCTTACTTTAGATGAATGTAATTTGTTAGTATATTTACCCATTGCTCATATAGTTTTATATATATATATATATATATATATATATATATATATATATATATATATATATATATATATATATATATATAACTATATATTTCTGGGTTGGATTTGTTTTTAAAAGTAATTAACTTCATTGTGATAGCTTAATGTTGTTAATATTTCATACCTTAGCAGTGTGCTACGCAAATGTAGTGGAAGTATGACTAGAATTAGTACAGGTAGAAAAAATATTCCACGGTTAGGTCTGTTTTGGAGAGTAGGATCGGTAGTCCTCGGGTGTCGACTGTCCTCCCATCTAGAAACGTGACGTCAGCCACCCTCGTCAAAACTAGGCGTGGACCTTCAGTCCTACAATCAAAACGCCCCTAGTTGCGTCACTAGTTACTCTGGCGTAATAGCGACCTAAAAGTTAGCAACATTCTATGAACTAAGCAACTGTAACAAACAGCTGTCAACAATGTTAAACACTTATGACCTTCTAATCACGTTATACGCATATATGTTTCTGAGAAGTAATACACATGCACATATGCCATGAACTAAGCAACTGTAACAAACAGCTGTCAACAATTTTAAACACTTATGACCTTCTCATCACGTTATACACATATATGTTTCTGAGAAGTAATACACATGCACATATGCCCACGTCAGGGTACAAAAACTGTGAAAACTTTTGCCTTCAGTGTTACAATAATGATACTATAAACAACTATGAACAATTTTTCCTGATTCAAGTAAAATATATGGTCAAATATTCTAATTAATTCTTGCATTGTTTATTATGTGAATGTGATATGAAATAACCAGTAATATCATATCAACTTTTACATTATGCATTGAGTATTATGTATTGAAATGAAATAATACAAATGCACCTCTCTTGCGTTGGCTACAAGTAAAACTTTGCATTAGACATTAATGACACGTGTTTCAATTGCATTATAGTATTGTTTTTAAAGCGGATCTTTAAAAAATGTAATAAATAATGCGAAATATAACGTTTAAAAAAATTCTTTGTAATTGAATGCGACAAACTATATTTTAATGTTATTCATGTATCCTGTGCCTTAATTGATTACTTAAAATGGTATTGTATAAGGATCATTCACTAAACTTGTAATAAGGAAGTTTATACAAAAGATAATACTTTATATGATATCAAGTATCTTAAAAGGTATTTTAATTTTGTTTTATTATTTGCAAATATTTTCTACAGAAAAGTTTCTTGTAAAAATAATACACGTAAATATCTTTTATTATTTAATTGTAGAGAATAGAATACATAATGACAATAATTTATTAAAGTAGTAAATAAGACTATTAAAAGTTTAACTAAACTCTAAAGATAACATGGTAATCAGTATTATCAAACATATAGTCATAGACAGTTAAATACATATGATGTAAAAATAAACACTGAAAATTAATTTTACTCTTCCTAGAATGTTTTTATAAATAACGTTTACTTGTGTTATAAATGAAATAAAACTTACATAAAAAGATGCTTCATGATTATTGTTTGGTAAATAATGATTTTCTCTCCAATCACAGAATAACAAACATTATCAATCGTCTTGTTAGAAACCTTTATGCATTATGGAAACCAGTGAAAATATATGCTCCTTATATGAAACAACGTAAATGGACGTCTACAGCAATGTGAAAGTTGATGCAAAGTAACTACCGAATAATCACTGACATTTAAAAATATATTACAAAAGTTAAACAGGATGTATTAATGTTCATAAATTGTTTACTAACTTTTGTAAACTCTACATATTAACTCAGGATTTCAAATATTAATCTTTCAAAATATCCGACTTCTTACATTCAGGAATTTTGACGGACTCGTTCTTGCTGAAGAAATGAAGATCTACTGACTCCATTTAAAATCTGTGTTATAATCCTGAATTGAGGAGCAAATGTTTTCACTGAGTTGAATATTAACATTTTTGAGGCCTTTTTCATTTTTAATAATGTGTGTTGTTGTTCTTTAAAAGCGAAAATCCCAGGAATCCTTAATGTTTTAACATATAATAAATTTATGTATATATTTTATAAAAGATTAAGTGTTGTATATTATAGCTTCTATAAAGGATAAATAACAATTATTTCTGTTGTAAATAATGTACAATTGTATATTAAGTTTTATTTAACATGCCATACCAAGCAAAGTTAATAATTTATGTTTTGAAGAGAAATGTTTGTGGTTTCATAATGCATTTGACCACGACCGATAAAAGTACCAAACCAGTGCAATACATTTAATGAGGATTTTTAAGCAACTTTTATTGAAGCACCGTGTCACTGTTTGTTTAAGGGCTCTTTAGAATATCTTGGACTTGGTAAAATAAACTGTGAAAAATTCAATAACATAAGGAAAATAACTTTTTAAAATAAATTATACAAGCAATTTAATATTAAGTTAAAATGTATTTAAAAGAAAACTTTTGCGTTAAGTTAAAACTTACGCGTATTTACTTTTCTTCCTTTTGATGTGTCAGATCGGCGTAGATCATACTGACTAACCAAATGAAAAAACTGACCATAAATATGACAAACACAATTGTGTCAGCGTTACATTTATATTTAGGGTCTTCTTCTTCTTCTTCTTCTTGTGTAGTCATAGCAACATGGTTGCGACCACGCTTAGGAATAACAGGGGAGTTTGGAGGTACAGTATATCGGTTGTTGTGTCGAGCTTCTTCATCATCTTCTCTGTCAAGAAGCTCAACTTGTGGAGCAAGGAATGACTGTTCTTCATTGTCATCCAGGAAATCATCTTGGGGGACTACCTCTGATTTATTAGAGTTTAAATTGTAGTTATTAAACTCACCATACTCGTTAGAATCACGGAACACATCCGTGCTATCAGACTTAGAACTCGGAACCTAAAACACAAAACATTAAGTACATTTCTAACTCAAAAACATGTTACAATATTTTGTTGCAACTTTCCCGTCACTATTGCCAGTCCCATGATTCATTTTTACCTCTTTAATGGCAACAATTTCAATAATAAAAAAGTATTATTGTATATATAGTAATAACGAATTTGTTTTTTAGAGACTCTGAATGTAGTTTTCATTTTATACACGACGAACTTATATATTTGCATTGAATTCTGAATGAGATACATTTGAAGAGACATCCTAAACCTCACATTATGGTAATCTAAAATATGAGTATATGTTATTCGCCATTTCCTATGCACCAGATGATACATGCATTCTTTAATTCATTTTTAATACTCCAGAATAATGTCATGGGGAAGAATACAGACCAAATAATAATTCGAAGCTTTGTAAATAAGTGATAATAATTAATAACTAATAATAACTTATAATAACTAAGTGATAGTAACTAATGCTAATTAACTAAAGAGAAAATAATCTGTATTAGTTGAGTTCTTACAACAAAGGTTAAATTTACTCTTGTTGGAATATTTTATTTTTTAAGGACTGTATTACGACTTGATGAAATACTGCACTCAGGTAACCAATTTTTACTATTTTTTATTTTCTGAACGTAATCATCAAAATAATCAGGGAGACGATGCGGTGGAAGTCGTAGTAGATTGACTATACTTTACAATTACTGCCATATTTGCTGTGAGCAATTAATTCATACAAAGTCCTAAAGCAATCTATGAAAAATTTAGAACTAACCCTAAACCTTTTAAAATTATTCATTTCAATATACGCCGATATTTTAAAAAAACGTAGGCATTTTATGAATTGGTATTGACATCTTAAATATTAAATTTGACATTAATATTCTCACTGAAGCATTATGATATTTATAGCTAACAAAGAATGTTATTGGAAGTCTCGGAGTGGTTATTTACTTGAATACTGAACTACGCATTACTTGAACTACAGATTACTCTGGTGAAGTGACAGGACTAAAACTGAACTTTGAAACTGATAAGCGACCTTACCGGTGGTGAACACCGGCACGTCGATGAACTACAACTAGTTTATACATGACTTACAACAATAATATTACAATAACAACGATAACACGTACAACATAACACATGCAGGTCATACGAACATAGATACTTTAACATCAAGTAAAAATGTAAGTCCTACATTTACATATTTTATGCACAGCAGAATTGCATTAAGAATCCCACAAGATTAAAACAACAGCCTACAACTTGCATTGACCACATTTTATAAAACACTCTGACTGCAAGTGTGTAACTGCGGGTGACCACTACGCGGTTGTGGAGCGTGGAGCTCTCGCACCCGTCTTATCAGTGACTTGTCACTTACCTGTACAATGAGTGCACATTGACCACATTATTAAAAACTACCCTGCTACAAGGGTGTAAACTGCGGGGGTGACATTACGAGGCGCTGGCCAGTGCGGAGCGTGGAGCTCTCGCACCCGTCTTATCAGTGACTTTGTCACATACAGTACAATGAGCACTACAGAAACTGCACATTGACCACATTTTATAAAACACTCTGACTACAAGGGTGTAACTGCGGGGTGACGTGGCCAGTGTTGGAGCGTGGAGCTCTCGCACCCCGTCTTATTCAGTGACATGTCACTTACCTGTAACATGAGCCACTACAGAAACTGCACATTGACCACATTTTTATAAAACACCCTGACTACAAGGGTGTAACTGCGGGGGTGAACGTCTTATCAGTGACTTTGTCACTTACCTGTACAATGAGCCACTACAGAAACTGCACATTGACCACTGACTACAAGGGTGTAACTGCACATTACGCGGCGCTGGCCACCACCTTATCAGTGACTTTGACACTTACCTGTACAATGCACTACAGAAACTGCACATTGACCACATTTATTAAACACCTGACTACAAGAGCGGGGGTGACCATTACGCGGCGCTGGCCAGTGCGTGGAGCTCTCGCACCCGTCTTATCAGTGACTTTATCACTTACCTGTACAATGAGCCACTACAGAAACTGCACATTGACCACATTTATAAAACAACCTGACTACAAGGGTGTAACTGCGTGACCATTACGCCGCCGCCCTGGCCAGTGCGGAGCGTGGAGCTCTCGCACCCGTCTTATCAGTGACTTTGTCACTTACCTTACAATGAGCCACTACAGAAACTGCACATTGACCACATTTTATAAAACACTCTGACTACAAGGGTGTAACTGACCATTACGCGGCGCTGGCCAGTGCGGAGCGTGGAGCTACCCGTCTTATCAGTGACTTTGTCACTCCTGTACAATGAGCCACTACAGAAACTGCACATTGACCACATTTTATAAAACACTGACTACAAGGTGTAACTACGGGGGTGACCACTACGCGGCGCTGGCCAGTGTGGAGCGTGGAGCTCTCGCACCCGTCTTATCAGTGAACTTTGTCACTTACCTGTACAATGAGCCACTACAGAAACTGCACATTGACCACATTTTATAAAACACCCTGACTACAAGGGTGTAACTGCGGGGGTGACCATTACGCGGCGCTGGCCAGTGCGGAGCGTGGAGCTCTCGCACCCGTCTTATCAGTAACTTTGTCACTTATCTGTACAATGAGCCACTACAGAAACTGCACATTGACCACATTTTATAAAACACTCTGACTACAAGGGTGTAACTACGGGGGTGACCACTACGCGGCGCTGGCCAGTGTGGAGCGTGGAGCTCTCGCACCCGTCTTATCAGTGACTTTGTCACTTACCTGTACAATGAGCCACTACAGAAACTGCACATTGACCCACATTTTATAAAAAACCCTGACTACAAGGGTGTAGCTGCGGGGGTGACCACTACGCGGCGCTGGCCAGTGTGGAGCGTGGAGCTCACGCACCTGTCTTAATCAGTGACTTTGTCACTTACCTGTACAATGAGCCACTACAGAAACTGCACATTGACCACATTTTATAAAACACCCTGACTACAAGTGTTGTAAACTACGGGAGGTGGACCACTAGCGGCGCTGGCCAGTGTGGAGCGTGGAGCTCTCGCACCCGTCTTATCAGTGACTTTGTCACTTACCTGTACAATGAGCCACTACAGAAACTGCACATTGACCACATTTTATAAAAACACCCTGACTACAAGGGTGTAACTGCGGGGGTGACCACTACGCGGCGCTGGCCAGTGTGGAGCGTGGAGCTCTCGCACCCGTCTTATCAGTGACTTTGTCACTTATCTGTACAAGGAGCCACTACAGAGGATTCGAAGAAATGTATTTCCTAAACCAAAAGACACAACACGCGCAACAAAAGGCTTATACACTGGCTAACAGTAAATCTAAGTCAATCGACTAGAAAACGAGACAGTAAAATATTAAAATAGTTTATTACAGATAGAAAGTTAAATAATAACTGAATAGTTTCAACTATAGTTTAAAATATATCAGTTTTAGAAATCTATCAATGAAATTAGCGGTTGTAGCGCGGTCTAAACTCCATTTCCAAGGCAAAATTTCCTGCAGGCTTCAGATCATAGGGGTGGACGTTAAGGCTGTGGAAATCCATACAATATTTTCTTTTCTAATGTAGGTTCATATTTAGCAAATGAGTTGCTTCAGTTGACTGGCCTGTGCCGGTTGATGATGTCGCCTAAAGTTGAACCCGGTCACAGACAGCCAAATATAGATAGCCTAGAGATGCGTTACCGTGATTGGGCGTGATTCTGCTCCTGTGGTTCACGAAATTCCTGCATATGTTTAATAAAGTAATATTATTACAAACCTTCTGCCACCGATAAATCATTTAATAAATCTCAGTATTACTTTTTCGCACATAAATTAAAATTTTCCAAAGTAATAAATTTTGTATAAGTCTAACAGTAAAACTGGTCTAAACAATTACAGACCGATTTCTTTACGAACTACGTTCGGTGAAGTACTGGATAAGTGCTTAAAATCTCAGCTTCAGGACTATCTTGAATAGTCTAACAGTAAAACTGGTCTAAACAATTACAGACCGAGTTCATTACGAACTACGTTCGGTGAAGTACTGGATAAGTGCTTAAAATCTCAGCTTCAGGACTATCTTGAATAGTCTAACAGTAAAACTGGTCTAAACAATTACAGACCGATTTCTTTACGAACTACGTTCGGTGAAGTACTGGATAAGTGCTTAAAATCTCAGCTTCAGGACTATCTTGAATAGTCTAACAGTAAAACTGGTCTAAACAATTACAGACCGATTTCTTTACGAACTACGTTCGGTGAAGTACTGGATAAGTGCTTAAAATCTCAGCTTCAGGACTATCTTGAATAGTCTAACAGTAAAACTGGTCTAAACAATTACAGACCGAGTTCATTACGAACTACGTTCGGTGAAGTACTGGATAAGTGCTTAAAATCTCAGCTTCAGGACTATCTTGAATAGTCTAACAGTAAAACTGGTCTAAACAATTACAGACCGAGTTCATTACGAACTACGTTCGGTGAAGTACTGGATAAGTGCTTAAAATCTCAGCTTCAGGACTATCTTGAATAGTCTAACAGTAAAACTGGTCTAAACAATTACAGACCGATTTCTTTACGAACTACGTTCGGTGAAGTACTGGATAAGTGCTTAAAATCTCAGCTTCAGGACTATCTTGAATAGTCTAACAGTAAAACTGGTCTAAACAATTACAGACCGATTTCTTTACGAACTACGTTCGGTGAAGTACTGGATAAGTGCTTAAAATCTCAGCTTCAGGACTATCTTGAATAGTCTAACAGTAAAACTGGTCTAAACAATTACAGACCGATTTCTTTACGAACTACGTTCGGTGAAGTACTGGATAAGTGCTTAAAATCTCAGCTTCAGGACTATCTTGAAGTAGGTTATCTCATATGAAAGTTGAATTTCAGATATCGGCAAGGTAAAAATACTTCTGATGCCCTTTTTTATTAATAAACTTGTAATCCTCTCTTTAAAAGAACAGTATAAATCATTGCTTGTTTTTATTGATCTGGTCAAAGGTTTCAATTCTATGCATAGAAATTTATAGTACTTGTCTGACAAATAAGGTGGAACATTCCATCCATCTGAAGTGTACTTATTGATGCAAAACTCAAATAGGAACCACATGCTAATTGTATAAAGTTCAAATGAAGAAAGCTAATAATTTTTCGTTAATTAGTCCAAAGTCTAAACTATAATGAGTTACAAAACTTTTCGTATTCCAATCCGTTTTAATATGTTATTATTGCATGTGGAGGAGCTTACAAAACTATACTATAAAAAAGCAGCTCTTAATAAACAAAACCATTATACATCTTTTTTGTTCTTTAAAAAGAATGGTATTTCCACAATTAATTGTGGAAACACTATTTATTAGAACAACAGTACAACTATTTATTAGAACTGTACTTGTTTACATCTAATCTTATACTTCTCACACTCATCGCTCACAGTTACCCGACCTGGAACACTGTGAGTGTGGGTTTGCAGGTCCGGTAACACACTGTACAATCAGTGATAAGGGACCTGCAGATCGAGTCTGTCAGCATCTTCAAGCGGCTGGTCACCGCGTGGCTTAGTTTCAATTACTAAGTTCAAGTTCAAACATCTTTATTCAGAAAATCGTTGAATACATGCAAAACATATAAATTCATGCAGTGGATTCAGACAACTATTACATGTAGTATTTTTAACACTCCCATGCACCTTTTAGGTGCGTGCGGGAAGTAAGTTGGCATACCTTAATAATTATAATAATAATAATATACTTAAAGCTAAGGCAGTATCAATAAATTTTCAGAATGATTAGTTTAGATTTACTTACAATACTATTAAATATGGACATTACAACTATATGACAATGTATAAATAAATAAAACTATAACAATATAAATATCAACAACGAAACAACAAGCAACTACAAAGAAATAACAACAAAATATATTTTAAAAACTGTTTAGAAAAGTGCAGTGACACCATTTAGTAAAAAAACCCATCGGTATTTATATGTGCTCCATATAACTGGCCTCACCATACACACCATCGTATTAAAAAGCTAAGATCTAGTCTGAAATATAATTCAACACTTTCATTTTAAATTTTGGTTTTTTGTCAAAAATAATTTCATTTCCAAGGCATTTTACAGTTTCGTTAAATATTTTTGGTCCAATGTAACAAAATTGGTGTCTGCTGGCTTCTTTAATAAAATTTGGAATATGGATCTGTATAAATTGTGATGCTCTAGTTTCCCTGCCAGAAACTTTAAGGGGAAATTCATTAAAATGTTTGTGAACGTACATTAAGTAGCTTTGTTTATAAATTTGATCAAAAGTTAGAATTTTGTTTTCTTTAAAAAGGTCACTAATTCTATCTCTCCTGTTATTGACGTTAAAAATAATTCTGAGTGCTTTTCGTTGGCAACCAATTACACTTTTTAGTATTGTTGGGTAGGTTCCGCCGTAATGAATAATGCCGTATCGCAGAGTACTCTCAAACCAAGAGCAATACAATCTTATTAAATATTTACTTTCAAAATAGCTCCTCATGTGATATAACGAGTAATTAATCGATCTCAGCTTCTAACATTACCGATATTTTTTTAAACCTTCCATAGTGAAAGATAAGTTATGATGATATAGGGTATTGCACCGCTTGAATCATACCACAAGTCAGTGCAACCACCTAAATGCCAAGAGAAATTTCATTATACTATCAAAATATTTATCAGAAGAAACACCAATAACTCTAGAAAGTTTAATCGTAACTAACAATTTGGTTACCAGCGTTGTTTATCTATTATATCAAAATATTAATCATAAAATTAATATGAAATACTAATACATTTTGGAATAAGAAGAATTCGATCATATAAATTTAAAAAAGAAATGTTATATTTCCTTAAGACCTCCTTCCTTATAAGCCAACAATAAAGTATGTTAAGTTCTTCAAAATTTGTTTTTTTATATTATGTATCAAATTTAACTTTATACGTCAATCTAAAATATATCTAAGCTACTCCTTTGATATTACTAAGACTGTAAAAATATTGCTTCGTTAGCGAAAAGAATTGTATATAAAAACATCAAAGTCTACACGTGGGGAAGAATAACTTAAATCTATAAGCCCATAGGTTTGAATAAAATCGAAATAAAAAATACTTTATCGAGTCTCAAAGTCTTCTTCCATTTAGTCCTAAAAATTTGCAAATCAACAGTTTTTTTTTTTGAAGTTTGTTTCTTTTTTTGGTGGAAGAATTGTGGATGTAACGTGACTTTTCCGTATATTTTTCATCGCTGAGTGGTACAGGAAACCAGTAATACTAAGTTTCGAGATTTGCAATCTGTTCTTTTTCCTTAGGTGAATAATTAACCTAACACATAACAAATCACCGTCGTTCAACTGTTACGTCAATACCCCAAGTGTCACACACAAAGTCACCCATCGCTGAATGGTACAGGAAACCAGTAATGATAAGTTTCGAGATTTGCAATCTGTTCTTTTTCCTTAGGTGAATAATTAACCTAACACATAACAAATCACCGTCGTTCAACTGTTACGTCAATACCCCAAGTGTCACACACAAGGTCACCCATCGCTGAGTGGTACAGGAAACCAGTAATACTAAGTTTCGAGATCTGCAATCTGTTCTTTTTCCTTAGGTGAATAATTAACCTAACACATAACAAATCACCGTCGTTCAACTGTTACGTCAATACCCCAAGTGTCACACACAAGGTCACCCATCGCTGAGTGGTACAGGAAACCAGTAATACTAAGTTTCGAGATCTGCAATCTGTTCTTTTTCCTTAGGTGAATAATTAACCTAACACATAACAAATCACCGTCGTTCAACTGTTACGTCAATACCCCAAGTGTCACACACAAGGTCACCCATCGCTGAGTGGTACAGGAAACCAGTAATACTAAGTTTCGAGATCTGCAATCTGTTCTTTTTCCTCAGGTGAATAATTAACCTAACACATAACAAATCACCGTCGTTCAACTGTTACGTCAATACCCCAAGTGTCACACACAAGGTCACCCATCGCTGAGTGGTACAGGAAACCAGTAATACTAAGTTTCGAGATCTGCAATCTGTTCTTTTTCCTCAGGTGAATAATTAACCTAACACATAACAAATCACCGTCGTTCAACTGTTACGTCAATACCCCAAGTGTCACACACAAGGTCACCCATCGCCTCAACCGTCTGAATGGACTGCGAGTACGCTTATTGGTGACTTCAATGTTTGCTGAAAGAGCATTCCACAACCGACAGGCATACACTGTATACTAATTACTAAAATTATTTGTTAGATAAATACATATAACATATGAAAATACACTGCTCTCCTCGTGTTTAGTTTATTTATTTCAGACATAGATTGAAAATTTTTGCACAAATAACGGGGACAAGTTGTAAGTTTGACGGGGAAATCCTAAAATACATAACGAAGTTTAGAATAAGTGTAAAAACTGTACTATGAAGTAACACAAACTAAAATGCGTACGGTACCTGATCAGAATTTCCAAGAAATACACCAAAAGCCGCAGCTCTTTCACAACTCTGTTCAGCGGGACAGTTCTCGAGGGTGTCTTCATTTCCAGTTATGTTGACTCCAACTGACTCGCCCGTTTCTCCGTCTACGGATGCTATGAATTCCTCAAGTTTTGCCTTCAGTATTTTTTGCACCAATGTCTCGTAGTGCTTTGCCTCATCGAGTTTTGACTGCTCCTTGGTAACTGGTGGAGCCACTGTCCCCAAGTACGTTAAATTTGTATACCTGTGGTACAAATCAAGATACAAACTAGTTTATAAGCGTTCACTTAGAGTTACTTAAATAGATTCTTATATTAGTCCGTCTTACGTATCTTATGATTGATTACTAAGAGTTTATAATATTAAAATACATGATCAGCTAAAATATATAAGCTGTAAAGTACCTTAAGTCAGTGTATGTATTTGTATAAATGTCGCACAAATTCAAATTGTTATGTCAATTTTAAATTAATATCTCAAAGTTTAAGTTAGTGAAATGAAACCGAATCTGCGGAATAGCGTGAGTAGAACATGGCAAGCACTTTTCTAATGATATAATCTTGTATGGAATACATATTTTAATTAATTTTAACCAGCATATGTACTCGATCTAGAATATCATCGAGAAACATTAACCTGTTCCTGAAAAAAGGGAACAATGTGAACTTTTGTAACCTAAAACATCATAAACGTCTTCTGGTATGAAGGATAGGGTTACATTTCATGTTCTTTAGAGGTTATCGTTTTGTTATTTTGGTCTAATCAGGGATTACTAATCTAGTAATATGGTTACTGATATATTCCATCTCAAACTTTAAACAGGGAAATTCGATGCCAGAGGAATATTATAGGAATCGATACCACCTTGCAGATTGTGTGCCTTTACAGACGCTGCTTAAACTGGGCCCGGAGAGCCGAGGCTCCTAAAGGTTGTAAACCTTTACCATTAGGCAATCACACAGCCTGCAGTTGTAAGTTTACTACATACCTCGACGCTCTGAATCATCATCCGACTTTCCAATACTAGTTTTTATTGTTCAATATATTGAAATAATTTATTTCTGTCCATGAAGAAATAAATCATATAATACTAAACATAATATTTATGTAACATTTTCGAAGTTAAGTAATTATAATTTCTATTGTTAGCTTTGCAATGTCGTAAGTATTGTAGGCTATTTCTATTTTTATATGCACAGCTGAAATAGATAAGAAGTAATCTAACTGGTCTATGCTCCTCGGAACGCAGACGATGACTCGGGTGCAGGAATGTGTGTGTGTGTGTGTGTGTGTGTGTGTGTGTGTGTGTGTGTGTTGTGTGTGTGTGTGTGTGTGTGTGTGTGTGTGTGTGTGTGTGTGTGTGTGTGTGTGTGTGTGTGTGTGTGTGTGTGTGTGTGTGTGTGTGTGTGTGTGTGTGTAGTGAAAATATAAAAGTGTGGCGGATCTGGCTGGGCCCCCTAATAACAAAAACTGGGGGGCTTCATAATAACAATGAATACTGATAATACTCTACCCATGACATGAACAGAGTATAGTAAAAGCTGAGGAATGGTTGCTCAGGTTAATAGATTTGTATAAGTTTGCCCAATTAGGTTGAAACTCAAAATTGCGAAAAAATAACACGTATAAAAAGCTCCAAGCATTAAAGTATAATGCTGTTTTAGCATTTTATTTATCATATTATCAAATTGCTCGAACCAGTAGATATCCAAAATTGTGCACTTGAAAAAGTGTTTGTTTTGAAATTGAACTATTTCAGTTGAACGCTGCTGAATCAATCACAGTAGTTTAAACTGACCCTGTAAAAGCTCAATTCAGGTAAATACTCTAAGTTATTCAGCTACGTTACAAACAAGACAGTACACGTCTTCACGTTAAACACTATCCAAAAGGAACTTTAATATTTATCGTACTTCTCTTATTAGCAGGAAAGAGCGTGAAATAATATTACATAAAAATACGATTTTCACATCGAGTAATAACTAAATTCACTATATACAAAATAACAATTCACACAGTTCCACATGTGTGAAAAGGGTGCTTATTTTCGAACTTAAACACACTTTTAATTTTTCCTAAAATAAAGAACAGGTTTCCCAATTCTGCTTGCTATAAATTATAAGTTATATTCTTTGTCACTATAAATTATAAAATATATTAAGTGATATTACTTATAATTCAAAATATCGGAAAAGTGGCCATCCTTTTTCACATAGGACAATAAGATGAGGAAACCCTTCATTGCACTTAGTACCTTGGAGCTGCTTTCGGAAAGTGACAGGATATTCAGGATCGGTAAGGTTGGGTGTAGTGGTTGTCTCCTGTCGAGATCATATGAGGAGGAATAGTGGACACTATATCAGTCATGTCGTCTTGGAATGAGGAGAGGTTCAGGTTCTTACAGTCAGAGCGTACGGGGGTACCATGCTCCCTCATGATTGGGTTTCAAAAATCAACATGAACCATCTCTATTTTAAAATTCACGTATTAGTGATTATTTATGATACTGATAATGAATTAGTGATATATGCATAATATATTGTGCGTATGTATCATCCTCATTGTGTATTTGATTACAAATATAATATATTGTGGATTTAAAATTTGTTCACATTATAAGAAGCAGTTGTAGGGTGAATTCCCTTAGCCATGGCCTCCTTTAATACCTCCTAGTATTTTATTAGTGAAATATTCGTAACTGTTTATTGGAAAAAGTTTTACACTGTTTTACTTAAAATCAGCCCCAGAATTTGGAGTTGACCAACCGCCAGAACCGTTGGGAAGCTTCAAACGATCTCCACACACACCCAGTATGGCTGGACAAAGGAGCGGTAGATTTACAGTATTAAATTAGGATAAATAATATACTTCTGTATCCAAGACGATACAACAATATGTTCTTTAAAAGTATATCGACCACAACTATTTCGTAGACCAGCCCATTATTCACACAATACTCTTTTACAAACTAGTCCCCAAAAAGATTACATTGTACTAAAAGTAGACATATGGGGGACGGCTCTTACTTTTTCAGTTTTACTCCATCTTCAGTTAAACCAAATCAACAGATCTTTATGACTCGTAGAATTGTTATAATTTCTTAGCTAAAACGACTGATTACTTTTTAAATATGAAATAGATATGATATATATTTTATCTTATTTTTTTTTTTAGTTTATCTTAATTATATATATATATATATATATATATATATATATATATATATATATATCCCACAAATTTGGCAAACGGGTACTCTGCTACTCTGCACTACAAAGAGCCAGAGATGCAGTTCCTGGAGTCAAAGTGAGCCAGACAGGCAGTTCCCGGAGTCAAAGTAGACTGATAACACAACATGAACGCTGAACAAGGAACAACTGAAACTGAACAAGGAACAACTGTAACTGAGCAAGGAACACTGTGCTCAGCAAATAGCACTCCTATCAGGCGATGCTACCACGCTGTCCTGTGCGGTCAGTCCAATCCTTCTTCATACCTTGTTCTGTGTATTGTTACATTTACAAAACCTTACAAAGCACATTGGTTTATTACTTAAAGTAATTTGCTTATACATGTTTGCGTTGTTTGGAAATCTGAATTGAAATATTATAAAAAGCGGAAATGTGATAATTCTTCAAACACGATTTATATACGCTCCTGTCAATAACATCAACAGAAAGAAGAATCTTAACAAACCATCTTTGGCATTACAGTTTTGTATCAAATGAAAATTGTGTTTGCTGTAACTTAAACTTTCGATCTGTCCAACTCTGTGCAGACCTACCTGAGTGCAGCTGCATTCCTCATTTGTTAATACTATACAACAGGGGCGCGAAGTTAATACTATTTTTTATATACTTTGTTAATACTCTACTCATTAATGAGTAATCGCATGACAAGCGTGGAGAACCACGGGACAGTATCTCCCTCTCTCTCCGAGTATCCTTAAACAATAAACATGAAAATATGATCTTCATTCCTGGCAGAACTATATGGCGATTTATTAAGTCACCTACCCGACTTTCGGTTGTACACTTACATACATGTATACAGGGAAACAAGTACAATTCAAACAAAGATATCTAATCATATTACTTAATTGATTTGAAATGCTACTGTTTTCGTTTGTGCGGAACAATGTTAATCATAATTACCATTTAAGGATTAGAACTAACCTTATCTTACCTCGCCACAAAACTAAATTATTTGACAATCAGAGCTTTTATGCTTGCATTCGTCTTTTTAACTCTTTGCATCTCTACTTGAAAAGTGTTGCTGATGACAGGGAATTCCTTCATAAACTTAAAAAGTTCCTTATTTTAAAATAATACTACAATGTTCGAGAATACATAAAGAGAAAAAAACTTTAAACCTCCATGATTAGTTTACTCTATTTTAAGATACATGGTAATTCTTTTGTATTAATTTATTGCTTTTATATATCACATCGTATATACATGTATTTTGACGATTATCCATGCATTTTTTTTAATAAATGAATTGAGTTGGAAACCACAATAAAATACTATTTTTATCGTTATTATTACTTCGAAATTTTAAACTCATAATGCTCTAATAAGTGCAAATTCTTCTCAAACTACAAATTTACTTTCTTCATATAATTGATTACTATTAGCAGGGTTTCCATAATATTTTGTCCACTATAATTTTGATAATATAACCTCTCTATTAAAACATGTTACCGGTTTCCAACTGTAAAGTTATAGATTGAACGTCAAATGACTTTGAATGGCTGCTATAGAATTCCTTGTATAGAATGAAACTTACATTTTAGATTCCACTTGATCAGCAAAATATGATGCCAATTGCACTTAAACACTCGCGCGAACTTAGTACGAACAAGAATGAAAGAGGACTAGCGCTTGCTTATCGCCGCCGGAAAGGAATATGCTGACTGCATAGTGCGCATGCGCAACCGTGCAGTCATGGCGGATGTGGAAGTACCAACCAACCTCCACACATGTCAATGTTTAACATACTCACATTATATATATATATATATATATATATATATATATATATATATATATATATATCACAGTGCACCGTTAACAAACTCTTTATTCATTATAATATAAGGTCACAATTCATTGTCCCAATGAACCCTTCAAAGAAATATAAATATTTATTTATTTATGTGTGTGTGTGAATGTGTATTCATTAAGTATTCAATGCCTTTTAAAATATATTTTCTAACTAGTTGTAACAAAAGATTGTAAAGGATGATAGTGTAGATTTGATAAGTACTGATCTTTTACGAAAAGATTTTACCACGAACTGGGATTTGGCATGTTAAACTCTTCTTATAATAAATGCACATCGATCAATGCAAAACAATGAATATTGCTATAGGGTGAAAACAAACCTTATGATCCCTCATGGAAATACCTAAGTGAACCATCCAATCTTTCAGAACGAGTAAAATGTTTTATTTCTGTTCTCCCGAGTAGCTGTCAGTATTTACTATATCGTATTTTTTGCAGTATTTTGATCCGAATCTAAAGTTTTAGTAATATGTAGTTTTAATTTATGTATTTTAAACTAATATGGTAAAAGGCAGAGTGAAATAAAATTTGTCCATTGTATTTTATAACCACAGCAGTTTCGTTAACCCTGTACTTGTTTTGTGTCCTCTGAACTCGCTATCTCAACTAACTTACAAAGTATATATTATATCATCTGTCATATCATTTCCCGCAATAGTGGATTTTAAACTTAATCTGTTGTTTTTATGTGGTTAGTGATGATTACTGACCTTGTAAATAATATTTTACAATATTACAGTATTGTATATTTGTTGGTAATTTCATTTTTTCTTTGTGCATTATATCATTCTTTAGTATATATTGAATTATGAAGTATTTAAGTTACAGAGATACCACTGAAGGCGATGTTTTCTTTTCAGTTTTTTGCCAGACGCTAGACTAAAATCTATGCTCTTAAAATGTTTTAAATGTATTTTTACTGTGCAATATTACTAGGAAAATTGGCCAGTCATTTTTCCAAATAATTTAAATGTTATAACTATATAAGTATTCAATGGAAAACAAATAATATATTCATCTTATATATGTTTAATCTCTAATCTATTGTCATTTTTATTATGTTCGACTAGTCGCCATAAGAGGGATTACTCTCCTCATTAAACTAACTTGTCTTTACGTTCTTGTTTCTTTATAATTTTTATAACTTTGTGTACAATTCCAAACGAACTCGATCAATAGTTAAAATTGTTTGTGAAATTTAATTAGGATCGTTGCTATTTTCGAATTTTTAAGACTCGGAGTGCTTTTAATGTGATACTATTACAAATATTTGTTTTAATTTACTTTGACTTGTGTGTTAGTGTTCATGAAATTGTGTTTCTTTGTCCAAAATAAAAAGTCTATGCTTTCTATTTTAAGCTAACCATTTCATAGGTCATTTCGGTATTTATATTTGTAATATCTGAACTTATATTACAAATAGACAATTTGCTTCTGCTTTTTTCCGTTCGTCGCTGTTGGTTATTCGTTGAGTATAACCCATAGAGCCTACCTCCTGCGATTTGCAGTATTTTTAAAGACTCAGTAAGTTACCGCAAAAAGGCTGCTATTAAAAAGTATGGATGTATTTAGATGACAATAATGGTGTGATGACAATGATATAGTTGTCACCAAAGTTGTGTCTTAAATCACTCAATTATAACACTACAGAGAATGTAATGTAGAAAGTATCAGGAGAGCAGAGATTGGTAGGCCCATTATAGACCACCTCTCAGGCGCTACAGCAGGAGATGCGGAGACCGACATTGTTCAGTGACACAAGTCTCCAGTATCAGGAAAGCAGAGATTGGTAGGCCCATAGACTATCTCTCAGGCGCTGCAGGTGGAAATGCGGCAGACCGTCATGTTCAGTGAAACAAGTCTCCGGTATCAGGAAAGTAGAGACCTCTAATATACAGTTATGGAAAGGCTAAACCACAGATTTTGTACTATGGTACCTGTGTCTATGGTAATGCGTTGTGAGTAAAATCACACATTCCAAATTGGTAAATAATGCAATAACGTTTTGGATGCATATAACATCCTATGCATAGTATCATTGATATTGCTTCGGCTTCTAATTAAATGTAACAACAGTTATGGAAGAAGCATCCATTTGTTTTAAGGTATTTTATTTAGTTGTAGTTATTTTATGTACTGACGATTGGATCGTTATGCAATTTACATTGTCAACACCAGTAAAGCATTCTGAGTCTGAGTATAATAAATACTGTATAATAATATAAATCAGCACTCATATTAATAATAAATAGCCTAATGGCCTTAAGAAAAGATGAGGACTTGTACTAATTTCATTAGAAAAAACAAAGGAAAAGAACTCTTCCATTTTTTATATTAAAAATGTTGTGTAAAAATAATCTTATGTAATTTTTGTTTCTTAAGAAGAAATATAGTATCACCCCAACAAGTTATTCCATATTGCAACCTAGAGGCAGGCTCGTTTTACACCCTGCCAGCGCCCTAGGCACAACGAAGAGTTGCGCCCCTTTTTATACTCCTGCAAGCGGACTACAACCCCCCCCCCCCACCAGCCCTACCATAACGCCTACAAACCGTAAATTTAGATTTAGTCTGAAATACCAGTTTTGGTTCGGGAGGGACTTTAGACTTAGTGTCCCTTAAGTCTCCTTTACAAATTATCCTGATTTCTTTTCGAGAGCCTTCCCATTATCCACCACCTATGAACCCGCCGTGTCCTGGACTGGCAACCGGTAGCCGTGAGGTAACTACTGGCCTCCGGGGAGAATGCGTGTAACATACCTCACGGACCACCCACCCTCCCTTCTTTACATTTGAAGTTTTTGCATAATTTACAGTATTCGTTTAATCACATTTTCTTTTTATTATTTTTGGATTGTTGGCTCTTACCACTAGACTGACTAAAGATTCATACAATACCTTTTTCTGGTTTTCCGTGTTGCAAAGTCGTCAATAATGTTTTTGTAGTCTAATTTTAAAGTAATGTCGTTTTGGGTGCACAGCAACAATAAGCCATTAAGCCATTTTCATCAACCATAGACGATCTAATTTCTGACTTTACTCTTTTCAATGCTGAAAAGCTACGTTCAGCTGTGCAGTTCGTCACAGGTAAGGTTAGAAATATCCTGAGAGCGACCTCCAAATTGGGGAGATTGTTCTCTAATCTGTTTGATTTTATGAAGGCGTACATTTCTTTGATCTTAGAAAGGTTCTCCAAAACCATGTATTGTTTCTAATGGTTACATTCCTGGACAAAGTCTTGCCCATCAATATCGTTCTTGTATACTTATCCTAACAGTTTAGCTTCACAAGCCACCTCTTTGGAATTTTTCTCTTCTAGATTTTATAAGATCTTAAATAGGCCTCCCTTCTGTTGTTGAGTTGCGAAGCTATGTTATCAACAATGGCAATAAACACCCCAGTGCAAAATCTTTCTCGAGGAGATGTTTCTTCCATGCTTCCGTCCTTCTTTTCATCGGGCAATAACTTTCTTTTTCTTGCTTTGTCGTAAACAGCTTCTTCTTTTTCTGCAAGTTTCAATGGTTTGGACTCAAATCATCAAATAAATCTCTCTTTTCACTCAAAAACGAGGATAGTGTTTTAAGTTTTTTTGTAGCACCAAATAGGTCTAAATCTTGATTTTGAAGAGTCTTACTTGTTTTATCAACTCTCTTGAGAATTTCGTCCCAGATCACAGTTAATAACGTGGTATGTAAATTTACAAATGTTTATATAAACCCAGTGGCTGTGCATTGTGTTTCTGGTGTCTGAGTATCGTCTTTATTTTGCTCTTCAAGAGCATCTTTTAATTCATGTCGACTTATTTTTAAAGCTCGAGGGACGTTTGCCCTAGCAGACCATCTTGTATCACTCAGGTGTTTTAAGCTTTCTCTGATCTTTCTTTGATTTTCCTTCGTTCCTCTTTTCAATATGAATTTTTAGGATGTTCCACCTATAAGTGGATGCCGAGAAAAAATCATACAGCCCTTGTACGTGTGTTATCTGGACACGCCTTGCCGGCAGCAAAACACCCAGCAAGGTTTAGTGAGTGAGCTGCACATGGTACATAGTCAGAAAGATCATTTTTGCTGTTAATCCTTGCCTGAAGATCTGAGTATATGCCCGATATGTTTGATGCATTGTCGTAACTTTGTCCACAACAGTTATCGACATCCAGCTCAAGTTTCTCGTGTAAACTGAGGGTTGATTCTTCCAAACTTCCAGATTTGTGGCACACGCTTGGTAAGAGTTGTAGGCCTATCAGGCGTTCGTTGGCGCAATCATTAGGCAATGAAACATACCGAAGTACTATGGCCAATTGGTCTGTGTGCGACACGTCAGGTGTGGAGTCTACGATTATAGAGAGATAGCGAACTCGCTTAATTTCATTTAAGATTTTTTTCAGTACTTCTTTGCTCATAATCTCAATAAATTCACTGCAAATGTCAGACGAATGTATGATATACTACCTTTGCCTTTGTTACCATGTTTTGGGTGAGAAATGGAACAAATTCACTTATCAGCTTAAGACAGCCTAGAAAAATTCCGTTTGATGATGATGCATGCATATACAACCACGACAATTTTTCTCCATTGTTTGCGCCCCCCAAAAAATGACAATCGCCTAGCGCCCTAGGCACGTGCCTACCGTGCCTATTCGGTAAAACGGGCCTGCCTAGAGGTAATCAATGTTAAACATATAGATGTCATGAAAGGTGTACTACAAAATGTCTTTAAAAATTTTACTTACTTATTGATAAACTTAACGGTTTATTAAAATAAGCAAAGTGAGACTCAAAAATTACTTTTCGTAAAAATGCGTAAATACATTATATATTTGAATTGTTTTAGTAACTGGCTACGACATCAGTCTAAAACATAATCTCTAATTTTCCCGTTTCAGACATATACGTATTCAACCTTACACCGCATTATGTACTTTAGATTATTTCTGACTTGCCAGATTGACCTTATCGACTAACTTACAGATTAGCCGTAAGAGTCTGCAGAGGCTGTTGGCCATACTCAATTTACTCGCATAAGAGCATTGTTACAAAGTAATCCTAATTACTCCGTTATTTACTGTCCAAAATTGTGATTGAGTTATAACTTTAACCGTGGCATAAACGCAAAGTCATAAAGTAATACATTTGATATTAATATGTTTGTTATTTATTTTAAAATATAAGATTCAAATTCCTAATTGTTGTAAAGCGTATGCATAACAATAATTTTTGTTTTCCAAGCAACCATACTGCACAATTCAGTAATACACAAGATATAATTTGTTTTAAACATTTTTATTAATACAACTGTTTAACTGGAATCAAGATGAAGGCATGCGCGGCGGAATGTAACACTGCCCGGTGGAGTGACACAACGACTCCAGACTACCCTGCTGGTGGGAGATTTGACAGCTTCAGTGGTCATGTGTATTGGGTTTACCGTCTGCGGATTTATATGCGTCATGTTTTACTTTAAATTACTGAAATTTTATAAAGCCATTCATTCAAATATATGCTCTTTTCATTCACATTCTGGTAAACCACTCCTCATTTTTCTACACCCCAGCAGCTCGACGCCCAACGCATCCAACTATAGGTGCAGTTATACAGGATGTAAATTAAGTCCTGATACCCTTGTATATATTCCATACGGATTTAGATATCGATGTACAACCTTCACCATACTTATAAAAATACTATTTTGGATTTTTGTAATGATAAAAATCCCCCCCTCCTTTCCAAAGGGGGGAGGGTAACTTAAAATTTTCAAACTGCAACCCCTATCTTGTGACATGTAATTTCAAAGGAAAGTTCAATAGAAACATAATGACATGAACAAATCATCACTACGACGATTGTAGCAAAAGTTATGGGCAAAATTTCTTAAATTTTAATGCCACCTTGAAAATGACACCTCCTACCAAAACTATGTACAACAGAAACATTAGCTACTAGGTAAAGGGAAAATCTGGGCCCCTCAAAGTCTTACTATATGATATTACGCATGAATTGTGTTGATATGCGCAAGACATTGTCATTGTCCCTATACATTATTATTATTTTGCGTTATTTGCCCATCACTGTTCCTAAAGACGGCATAGAGGTGTTTTCTTAGTGTCAGTGTGCTTCTATTGAAGTTACCTTTAATATAACATGTCATGAGATAGGGGTTGTAGTTTGAAAATTTAAAGTTACCACTTGTAACCCCCTTTGAAAAGGGGGAAATATTTGGTTATCTTTCATAAAATCCCAAAAATTTTTTTAATAAGCATGGTGAGGGTTGTATATCGATATCTCAATCCGTTTTGAATATATCCAGGTGCATCAGCACTTAATTTTACATCCTGTATAGTTTTGAATATATCCAGGTGCATCAGCACTTAATTTTACATCCTGTATAGTTTTGAATATATCCAGGTGCATCAGCACTTAATTTTACATCCTGTATAGTTTTGAATATATCCAGGTGCATCAGCACTTAATTTTACATCCTGTATAGTTTTGAATATATCCAGGTGCATCAGCACTTAATTTTACATCCTGTATAATTTTCGCTATCAAAGCAGTTTTCCTTGTAATTCCGTCTAAGAGTGTGTCTTTGTTCGCATGTAATTTTACATTGTCGATTTTATGAATGTTTTAGCTGTTTAATGTTTGTATACACTCTTTATTATTTAACTGTGTTTTAGTAATTTTAAACATGGCTGTAGGCAAAAGCGACTACACAAAAAATGCAAAAATCGTGGTGGTGAAAGATTGGCAGAATGGCGTACTATGAAGAGTTACAACTTGAAACCGGGGAACGTGAAAATTAGTGAAAGTGCTGTGTGGTGATCAGATCAACAAATACGGATGCTTCTAGCTCAACTTGTAAAATATTGTCGTAGTTGAAGCAGTAAAACAATGCAGAGTGAGTTTTTTAGGCAGTCGTATATTCGATATAAACTTTTTTATTGGCCAGTTAAAAAAGTATAGTAAGCCATGCCCTCTGTTTGGTTGTACACTTAAAAATATGATAATAAAATCTGAACTAAAACGAAGTTCTACATCGGGTTTTATATTTGAGTGCAATATGTGTGGATATAAATATACAGCGTGGAGTGAGCTTGAAGACAACAAGGTAATTGTCTTGAACACTGCGGCGGTGGCTGGTATAGTGACTACTGGAGGTGGGTTCATGGGTTTGGGAAAACTTATGAGAGCAATCATATTTGATTCCTATTGGACTTTTGTGTTAGATTCCTCCACTTACACAAAATGTGTTCAAATTGGTGTTTAAATCATACATTTGTATTAAAATGTTTTGTATTATACGTGTAACTAATGCGACTACTGTATAATTATTGATTGTGTTGAAAAACTATTAGATGTTGAATAACTAAAACAAACTTATAAAACTGTTTAATGTAAGTTTATAATGTACATACATTTACTATATTATATGAGTTTATTTACTTTTATTTTACGACAGGAAGAACTGACGTCACAAAAATTAAAATTAACTACACCCCACAATATAGGAGCTCACGTTCGGGAAAATAGGGGAATCACATTCCTTTCTGTGTAATCCTAAGTCAATGGAGATAAAGTACTCAGCACCAACAAGTCCTAGCAACACAGTAGAATAGTATTTTTAAAATTATAGTACAATGATCCTAAAAATAGTGGGCTCTGAGTTGTAACATGTTTACCGTCCACCGCACCGGCGCATACATCCTGACCAGATGGAAGTGAGCAATTGTTGGAAATGAGAAGTTGGGGCAGGAGCTTCGTCTGCTACGTAGTTAGCGGTGTGAAAGCGGCGTCGCCGACGTAAACGTTCATCCAGCGGATTTGTTTGCAGCTTGTCTTTTAGTTGAGTTGCGATCTCCATCAAGGAAACATTAAAATAATGGCATTTAGTGTACCTTGATGTTAAGAGTGATATTGTGAGAAGTGTAGCATGGATTGCTGACAGTTCCAGAGAGATATAGACGAGAATGTAGTTATTCAGTTAGTAAAGGAAACGATTGGATACTCCCCATTTATAAACAAGTGTAGTGAATTCCACTAATGACAGCAGATTTAGGGGGAGGGGGTGAGGAGAGATTCGGAAGGAATTTTAGACTAAGAAAAGAACAATTTGAAAAAGTTTGGACGTTTATAGAGAATGATGTGATGAGGAAAGACACGAATTACAGGAAATCAAGCACAAGCAGAGAACGGCTAGCTGTATTACTGAGTTGGGCTTTTGTAAGCCAGTAAGAACCAACAAAATCTCAAAGTTATGTTTTAGTTAACCTTGGCAAACACATAATTTTATATATTTATCAAAACTCAAAACATATTTTGCTTTCTACAGTAAAAGACGAAAATGTGTTATATACAAATACAATTTTTTTAAATTTCGTTTATCTTTTTCACCATGTTCAAAACAAATAATCATTAAAAATATTCAAAAAAAGTTTTAAAATTTTGTTAGGTACCTATATCAAAACGGCTACTATATTCCAATTAAAAAGTCTACAATCCGACAATGAAATTTTAAATAAGGATTAACTTATCAAAAACTTATTTTTGAAGTTCAAATAACACGGATAACACGGTTCAGCGACCAATAAAGACAAAACGCTTCTAGAAACTATAAAAAGTTCCTATAGAGGAGTGGTGTATGTTGAAGTGTATCGTGCGCATGCGCAGCTGAAAACGTTAACCCGGACGTCTCTAAAAATCGCTCGGCGAGCGATACCGAAACATTCATCTACTTGACGAATTTTTGACTAACGGTTGTACGGACACCTGTGTGTGGCTTTCCATGTAATAAGCAGGTGAGTGATCTTTACCGAGCATTCAACCCATCGGTCTAGAGGATGGATGGACGTGTGGAATGCGGCAGCCTATAGGAAGTGGTAGGTTGCCCTGTTTAAAAATCCCGGTTACCGCTCAGTTTAAATATAGAGTCGTACAATGAAACCTTCAAAAATCTACAACTGTTGACGCTGCTCAGTCTCAACATCTTGGAAAAAACTCTGTTCTGTATGTCTAAACGTGCCATCACGAATGGGCGGGACATACGTGTGTATGAGACTAGAGGCAGAGATAACTACCGAACTGGTAGTTACAGAACGGTGGTTTATGATCGCTTGCCTTCTCAGGCAGGTGTTCATTTTAACAAATTACCAGATTCAATACAAAAATCATTTCAACGCTCAAGATATTGATTGGTGATTGGGAGGCATATGATTAGGGTCGCTGGAAGTGGGAATAATTGGTGAATGAATGGATGTAATTAAGTTTGCAAATTGTATGTTTCTATGAGATTTTTGTGGTGTGTATGATAAAAATGTTAGCGAGTAAAAATTTGACTTTTGCAATGCAATGTATTCCGACAGTAATCATCTGATTTCATTTGGTTTAATTTGAAGAGACCGTGTCGACGGACGAGATAGCTCAATCTAATACATGCAAATTACTACTGAATCTGACTATCTTTAACAAAATAATAAGAAGTTGTCAATGGAATAACGGGAGGGGGAGGAGAATCGGGAGCGGTGGCCGAATATGACGGAGTCCGGCCATCATTGTTCCGAGGCCCGCCAAAGCTGAGTACGGCCCTGCTACAAGACTAGGGTGCGCGATAATCTGTCTTAAATTGTGTGTATCACCTCGGCAGACTCTCTGTATACCACCCAATGTTCCCAATAAGTTATAAAATTATTACTATATTACTATTATTACTATAGTAGCTTTACAGGACGGTAAGGCACGGAAAAGGAAGAAGGATGAATGATGCTGAATGAAGATCAAACTAAATAAATCTAGCAAAATCCCTAGAAAGACCTAAACTAATTAACAAACACATGTGTTAAGTATAAAATATATGTATAAATCTGCTTGATTAGAAGAAATAAGCTAGCAAATCATGCCTACTTTGTTTTAAATAAAGAAAATAAAGGAAGGAAAATGAACTGTGTCAATTAGTATTTAAATTATTTAGTTAATTATTTGCAAGACTTACTAGGTATGATAACTTATATACTAAACTAAATTAATAGTTCAGACACAGCTATAAAGGTTTTCCATATAGACAAGACGAAGTTCACAGTTTATCAGTTTAACCTTGATTGATCCGGAATTGGAGTTAGTTAGCTCAGTCACGGAAAACATTTAGGGAAATTTAATTTTTAATTTGTAGCAACTATCACTATTAGAAATTATTATTTTATAGTAAATTTAATAAAATAAAAACATCATATGGCTTCCGAAAATAATCATTTCACATATGTCCATTCAAAATACTACCTTTAAAATGGTGCAAACTAAAACACTGCTAGCATTTAATCATACTGTTGTATTATTTATATTTCCAAAGAAACGATTTTTGTTTCACAGTAATATCGTTAAGGTATTTACAATTAACTACTTTTAGTAATGAAAAATTACTTCATGATGATACCCAATGTAAAATGTAATGTCAAATTGGAAGATGTAATGTAGTTTAGAGTAAGCGGTTGTAGGAAATATTTGTATATTTTTAAACCTAAGGTTACTTAAATTATTCTACAGTTTATTTAATATTTTATATTGTAGCTTTATACATACGATAAGACCACTAAGACTTGTCAACAACAAATTCCTTGTATGTGACGTGTGTCCTTAAACCCACACATACCTGGGCAGTAAAGTATTCTAT
This sequence comes from Homalodisca vitripennis, assembly GCF_021130785.1. Taxonomy (NCBI): domain Eukaryota; kingdom Metazoa; phylum Arthropoda; class Insecta; order Hemiptera; family Cicadellidae; genus Homalodisca; species Homalodisca vitripennis. The sequence continues at coordinate 939,310 of NC_060215.1, read as the reverse complement.
ATACTTTAACTTACCTCGTTGCTTACGCACTATTAATGTTTACAGACTATACTATCAGTTTCAACACAACATTATATCAGCAGTGTTGATATACCCGACATCAGCAACATCCGCTGTGCAGAGTAAACATATAAACATTGCAACGATTGTGGCAAATTTATTACTGTACACTTCGTACTAACGTAAAAATATAAAAATTCATATAAAATTTCATTCCTAAGTAAATTTTCAAAAAACTTGAAGTTTTCCCTAATAAAATTACAACCCTTAACGTGTTTTAAATAATCCATGCATGTTTGTATGAATAACATAATACTCACAAACAGAATTTGTTCAGTTATTTTTATTTACAGTATGGTGATTAGTTTCTTTCATAACTAGGTTATAAAGTACAATATTTTTGCGTACCTTCATAAACAATCCTGTGAATTGGATAATAGTGCTATTAGGTTCAACATTTTAGTTTTTATGTTCTTGTTGATCACCACTGTCAATATCCTTATATATATATATATATATATATATATATATATATATATATATATATATATATATATATAAATGAATATTCATTTGCCAGTGTGTCTTTATTAATTTCGAACTGATCATAGCAATCCATTGTTATTCCAAGTTGTTACATTGTGTATGATCTGTGTTCATAGAAATTTTTAACTTAATTTCTTAAGTACTTTGTACATTAGGGTAGGCCAGCATCTCTACATACGTATAAACTTTGACATTTATAATTTTAGTACGACGATGGCAAAATGATGTTTCTTTATAATGATTCAAATGTTAATATTAAGAACATTTCTTAGTAGCTATTAGTCTAAAGTGTGGCGTTAAAAATACGTATTAAGTTCTATTCCTACACCATAACTTTTCGAAAAATATATGCATACGTAAGCAAAGCAGTGCATGGCAACTTTTCCTAATATGCTTACTGTAAGGATATATTTGAATAAGAGTAGTTTATAATACTTTTGCTTCCAACTAATTTGTTTGCTGAACCTCTACTTTTGTTGAATTTTAGTGTACCTAGTTACAGTTAGAGAACGAGACTTTAAGGGGAGCCAGTCACAAAAATATATAAAAAATGGATATTTTAAAAATCATATTTTTTAATTCTATGTTTCTTCCAGATTAAGAATATATATAACACTTTATACTTCTTATATTTCGTTATTGATTTAAAAAATTGTTAGTAAACCCTTACACTCAATTTTGAAGCTCGCTGTAAGACTGGCCTGCGTTAGGAGTGAAGCTAGGTCTACGCTACACCCAATACTTGGGCGATGGTGACTCTAAGGGTTTTGCAGCGGTTCTGGAGAGTAATCCATATGGTGATAATGTTAGTCTATGTAAGTTAGAATGTGTTGGACTCATACAGAAACGTGTAGGCACCAGATTGCGGAAGTTGAAAGAAAATAATGCGCGTGAAATTGAGCGATGGTAAGTTATTGGCAGGAAAAGGAAGACTAACAGATGAAGAGATAGACCAGTTGCAAAGGTACTATGGCCTTGCCATTAGGAAAAATACAGAAAGCGTTGAGGCTATGCAAAAAGTGATATGGGCCACCTTTTACCATAAATTGTCTTCTGACGAGCACTCAGCACCAGCTGTGTCCTAATGATAGCGAAATATGGTGTCAGTATAATAAGCAGAAACAAACAGTAGAAGCCTACAGCCACAAACACTCTTTGCCATATGCTTTCATGGATTTGATCAAACCTGTTTTTAGAGATTAGTCAAATCCAAATCTTTTGAAACGGTGCTTACACGGGAAAACTCAGAACCCGAACGAGAGTCTGAATGGTGTTATTTGGCACAGATTGCCAAAAAAAATGTTTTTGTGGGACTAAATGTAATTATATTAGGTGCAACTGATGCTGCCATGTGCTTCAATGAGGGATCCATAGCCAAAACTAATGTCCTCAAACTCCTGGGGTTTCAACCCGGAAAGTTTATGGTCGAAGGCCTACGGAACGTTGCTAGCGAAAGGATAAAAAGAGCCAATATAGAAGTAAGAGAATAAAACAAGAAGAAGAGAGTAAGAAGGAGGCATTTTAAGAAGAAACGAGAAAAGAGTGAAAGTGATTACTTTCATGGTGGATTTTAGAAGTAGTGTTTAGATTTTTTGACTTTAAACTCAATTTCCCGAAACCTGTGTTTTTTTTAAACTTAGGTACCATTATTTCAAAAACTTTTCAACGTATCATCTTCAAATTTTGTACATACCTTATCCATTATATGGTGGGTAATGCCATGCATTGTTGTTAGATTTTAACCAATATAGGCTATAATAAAAAAATATATACCTTTTCACCGGTCATTCATTTTTTAAGCAATGTTTAGTTTTGTTTTATAATTTGAACAATTTATGCAATAACACTCAAATTGCATGAAAATTATGCCATAAGTAATAGCAATCACCCACAAAAAATTTCAAGTCTGTATCTTTAATACTTTTCAGTTAAACGGTACCTATGTGTCGTTATGTTTCTCCATATAAATAGCATGGGAGGAGCCTTCGCGACTGGCTCCCCTTAAGTTGATTTGAAGAACTGTTATTTGAAATATTAGTTGGTATAATTTGTGTAAATAACGCCAGGATTTTGAAATTTGAGAACGAACAACATGAAGTATTAGTACGTTGATTTATGTGCGTGCTCTACAGAGCGGATAAAGTACTACATCGTAGATATAAAATTACTTTTCGTTAAAAATAAAATATCTACCATTATCAACATGTTCCGTTAGAGCAAAATGGGAGAAATATAATTATTTTCACACACAATTACAAAAACATTTATATTCAATTGATGAACTCAGCTATTGTTCTTTAAAACAGCTTAGTTTAATTTACAGCCTGCAAATTAAGCATTATCATAGCCGAATTCAATTGAGTTAAATTTAAATTAGGAAATGACGTGATCTATAGAAACAGTCCAGTAACTTTTTGCCCTATTTCTGTAATTTTTGTAATTTTTAAGTGAGAACTTTGTTTTTGGACCTGATAGCGAACAAAATGATGGCCCAAGCTCAAATCTAAATATTTTTAAGAATTAGAAAATGATGTAATCTACAAATTAAGTCATGTGGATTTTTGCCTTATATGTTATGAATAGGCCACAAAATGCTAGCATAGCACACTTGGCATTCCATTTATTTTAGCGTTAAAATAATGATTTAAGCCTGATAGCGGCTGAGTGATTAAGAGTAGCCCAAGTATAGTTTTACTGCCTCTTATAAAATGGAGTGATCTAGAAATAATGTACTATCTATGTTTCCCGTATCTATAACAGATTAACCCAAAAAACGCTTTTAAATTAAAAATTATTCGAAAGGGACAGAGAGGTTTTAGAACTAAACATTACGAAAGTATAAAAGTGATAATTTACTATTACCATTGGTCCAAATTTACTTTGCACAATATTAGAACATAAAGGCAGTGTGACTTAACTCCACTATAGTCGTAGTAGATAGGGACAGAGGATGGGTTTTCTTAGGCTCACCAAAATATTCTTGTTCTTAAAATCATTTCAAGAACTTATCCCCTTTAGCAAAAACTGATATGGCATTAGTACACTTGCATAAAGACGGAGCGTCTTAATTACCTCACACCCAATCTGGTTGAATTTTAAAATATATCCACAGCTGATTTATTAACTACATAATTTTAACCCCCCTTAAACTCAACCCCTGAACAAAAGGTGTTCCACTCCTGTCTCCTTGATCTATTTATACTCATAACAGGCTCAAATCCCTTCAGTAAGAAAACCCCTGTTCCCGGAATTTTAATCCCCCCTGGAATCTTTTCCAGTCACTATTTGTCGTTAATCCAACAGATAAGCTGTACAGTTACTTAGTTTTATTTTATATAAAACATATTTTCGCAACCCTGTTACTGGTTAGTAGTTAATATTAGTTACATCCGATGTCCTTGGAACTAAATTCTTGGCGGATTAATAACCTAATTGGCACGCTTACTACTTTTTTCTCTCGTGAACGTTGTAACTGATCATCTTGCTGCCGAGAAACATCTCGCGCGGCCATGTCCGTAAGTAAAATTTATATTTCAGTATTATAGATTAGACCTTTCATGCGAGACATTTTTAATGTAATATAAAGTAAAGTTGTGAATATTAAAGTAACATACCGTGGTTGATGTTTTATTTGTATGATTCATATTGATAATATTGTGGTGATGTCCTTCTGACGAGACCACGTTGTCATGAATCTTAAGTTGTCTGGATAAATGGCTAATATCGTCGTGATTTTGTTTTAGACGAGTTTAACTTCGAGTCTCTGATTTCAACTTCGAGTCTCTGATTTCAACTTCGAGTCTCTGATTTTAACTTTGAGTTTCTGATTTTACCTTCGAGTCTCTTATTTAAACTTCTATACTTTGATTTTAACTTCAAGTGCTTCCATATTTCATGTTTTAGACTTCTAGTCTACTAATCGTCACATTTTCCGACTACAGCTGCAATGTCGTGCCAAGATGCTGACGCTCGCGCTTGAGAGTCGGCATCAACGTGAAGTGAAGTCAATTTTAAAGTTTTAATAATTATTAAGTTCGTATGCAAAATTCCCATAGAACATTGGACTATTAGGTCCACCCCTATGATATCGTTTAGTTCATTATCACTCTATTTGGCAGCAACGTGGCAATACATAATTTTATTTTTAATGTCTAGAAGTGATGCTTTTATGTTTATTTGTCACAACTAAACATATAAGTAAACTTTGCAAATCGAGTATTCATTACTACGACCTCAGCGCTATCCAACTCCATGTGTTTCGTCCATTCGGTACAAAGCCACAAAAGGCTTTAAAATAAAAACTTTATTTAAATCCATAAAACTAAACCAACTACAATCTACTTTTAATTTCATAATTAAACTAATCCACCGGACTTAATCTGGCACCAAATTCCGATTATTCCCGAATTTGCCAACACTCTACTTAGGGGCCTGAGGTCTAAGCCGAAGTTTGTACTATAAGAACAGTTTTTATTTACAAGTTAGCTACGATTTAAAATAAGGCATATGACATAAACAATAAACGGAATATAATAATACAATCAAGTGTTTTGATAAATGCGCAATGAGAAGATTTGCTGTTTCTAACCTCGGCAACGGTAACAACAAACATTGCAACAACAGATTCCTGCATTCCTGATACTTGTATGATCTGAAAAGGCGGGACTAGCAGAAGCCAAAGAGACAGATAGGTGATTAAGATACATCGCCAAGGCTCTGCTCACTGAATTTCTAATCGTCTTTGTACTCCTGGTATCCTGATACTGGAATATAACTGAAATATAGGAAGTGCAATCCTTCTACTATTGCACGAAGTTTATTGGTTAGTTAAAATGTGCAGACTTGTCGTAAATCATAACATATGTTTACTTTATTTCTATGTTCATGCTAATGCCATTTATGAAAAACATACATGACAAGATGGCTTTGTACTAGAATTTAGTAAAAATACAATATGGTACAATTAAAGCAAGCAAAATATCACATAAATTAACTTTATGTATTCTATGTAATTTATAATAAGTCCATATAATTTATTGTGTTGGTTAGTGTCAGGAAAACTATTTTCTTTTTCCTCTCTTTGAAGTAAATGTAAACAATAAATTTGGTGATCTTTTCGAAAATAAGTAAAACATGTGTATTGCATAGCTTTTAAAAATTAATGGCACGCAACATAAAAGTAAAGCTAAACGTAAATGATGACTTCTTTTACCAGGTGAAATTTTAAATAAATAAAATGCCTTGATTTACTAGCGTTCCTCAGTCAAACTGGTTTATGGACAACTCAAGTCATATTTTAATTTTTAACTGCATCTCTTACATTCTTCTTAAAACAACTAATGGAAAGGGACTTCATTATACAGGAAATCAGGAAGGTCATTATACAATCTCGGCCAAAATTAGGAAAAAGTTGTTCGGCATAACTGAAGCCTCACTCTATGAAGTAAAGTTTCTGGTCACGGCTGACACGCTGCGAGACCTCATCCCGATACCGCAGTCTCTCACTCAGGTACTGGGGCTCCCTGAGTAGGAGGACTTTGTGACTTTGTGCAGTTTGTCAACACCTTGCAGAAGTCACCCATGCGAAACATGTTAACTGTGACATGTTCATGGTCATTGCGTCTCAGAGAGTACACATACCTCAGTGTTGTGATTTGGAGTTTTTGAATTCTCTGAGCGTAGTGCATCGTGATACTGTTCTCATTGGAAGGGTAACAATAATAGAAAACTGCTAGTACTAAAAACTGCATGAGCTGGAGTTTTATAGGCTCAGGTAACAAACCCCAAAGCGATACAAACCCCTCAACCTGCCTATGGCGTGCTGGATATTATAAGACAAGTGGTCTGCAATAGAGAGGTCAATGTATAAAACGACTACGAGCGTTTTGACCTTATCACAAATAGATAGGCTCTTGCCGCCAAGACCGACCTGTAAACCACTCTCACTGAGGGTCTGTATGTGGTATTGTGGGGCTATGTATAACACAGTACACTTAATTATGTTAGTTGAGGCTATTTTTGGAGCACCAAGACAAGACCTTTTCAGTGTCAGTATTAATTTGGAAATCCTGAAAGAACTCAAGAAGGTAGGAAAAGTGCAGTTGACAATAATCAGCGTATAAATGTGGCGTGCAGCTCTGGTCACAAGTTGGAAAATTTAATGTGTACAGGTTGAAAAATATAGGCCCCAAGCAGCCCCTCTGAGTTACACCTCACTCTCTCTTAAGAGCAGTTTATGTGTCACCTTTATACTTCGTGACTTGCGTTATATCTGTTAAGTACAATTTCCCACTCAATTGAACCCGCTCCAAAGCCATAATGATAATTTTTCCTAGAACTAACTTGTGGTTTATTGAATCAAAAGCATGCGAGTAGTCTAGAAGTTCGAGCATGCTCCAATCTCCTTTGACTTTAGCATCGATTAATTCACTGAACGGGTTTACCAGGGCAGTACAAGTACTGTTATTTGCTCTGAATCCAGACTTTTTTTAGTAACATATACTCTAATTTCATATATTCATTGATTTGGCAAGCTACAACTTTTTCCACGATTTATGACTATGAATATGCCCTCTCAGACATAACCTGGGGCCAACGGATTGTAAGTGACTCACAAACCACCAATGGCCGAGCAAGTGGGCCGCTTGCAAGGACAGGATAGCTCAGCGGTCAGGCTCGATGTTGCTTGAATCGGTTATCTTGCGATAACGGCCGTATCCACAACACTGCGTCATTGGCAACTTACATACCTTAAACAAGTACAACCACTTTGAATGTTACAAATTTTTTACTCATATATTGAATGAAAGCAGTTTCAACCTAACAATATTTCCTTCAATATATGAAATCACGTCGTATATTTGTCTATTTGCAATTCCCTTTGATTTTTTACCCCTGTACGTGTATAAGTTATAATGTTTATTTTTTCTCTCAAAGGAGGTAAAACCAAAATGTAGCAATAAACAAACAATATCAAATATATTCCCAATTTACAATATTTTCTCCTGCCATTTTATTTTATGTTATCATATATATCTACATATATACAGATACAGGGTGTTCACAAAAGGGTGTGACACACTTCTGTGGGTGATAGTATAAGACTTTGTCTTTAGTAAGCTCCAAACTTACCAGGTTACAAAAGCTGGCTTACTTAAAACAAGAGCTATTATGTACACGCATTTATCTGCTCGTGATGCTCTTGTGTGACTCCCGCCATTAACTACATGTAACGGCTGAAACATACAAATCCTCTGCTCCAATAGGAACTGCGGACCGCTGGAGGGTAGGCTCGGTAAGTGCGTGTCAATGAAACTTTGATAGTCCTTGAAACTACCCTGGACGTGTTTATATATATATATATATATATATATATATATATATATATATATATATATATATATATATATATATATATATATATATATATATATATAAAACTTTGTCATCAGTAAGCCCTTTATTATAACTATCCATGCACCAGAGAATTGGAGAATTAAGTAAGGAATAGACAAAGTTAATTTAGGCTGATATACAGATGGCTCTATGTTAGAAGACGAGCCTAGTTCTGGGTTGTATAGTTAATCTGTTACAACAGCATTTAGTGGAGGGCTGGGAAATCGCTGCACAGGTTTCCAGACTGAGATGTACGAGTATGTTACTGTTAGCCTACGACTTTGTGGGATTGAGTGAGTGTTACGTCAATCAGAGCTCGAGGGTATGATAAAAAGGGTGTCATTGTGGCCTTTAATTAAACTAAATGAACTTCACAGCTTTTATGACAATATTTTTAATAAAACCGCTGATGAATTTGAAAATAAAGGGCTGAAACTAACACTTTCTTACACTTGAATACAATTGTGGAATAAGTAAGTCAACTGCGAATCAATCCATTGAATATTTTGGTTCAACAAACTGTATTTGTATTTTAGGCAAGCACTGTTACCTTGAGTAGAGTTACTTTGGAATGATACTTTGTTTGAAACTCTTTATTAAATAATCCATCACTCGGTACATTAAGTGGATGGTGAATCTCAGCGAAGGCATTAAGACACAAGTAACTTCTCTCAATACTACAAATGGTAATTTCGGAGTTTATGAATTGCAGACTGGTTTCGTTTACTCCATGCTTCGACTCTAGGTTATCATTTGCGTGTGAATTAAAGCCGTGAGTAATTATGGGAGGTGTATATATATATATATATATATATATATATATATATATATATATATATATATAAAAACAATTACGAATCTCTGAGATTTCAGTGTACCGAGCAGAAAGTTAACCAGTGGACCAGTATGTAAAGTCTACTGTTAACTTTTAAAAGTTAATTGTGACCAGAAGTGAGTTTAAGGTTGTATAGAGAATAAATATATTGGGAACATTCAGTTCATCAAGCGTATGAAAATAACCAGACCTACAATTAACGGGAGGGTGTATTTTCTACGCAGTTAAGTTGATCAGGGATAATGTTAACTAGCGAGTTGATCATATAAGGGACGAATTCCATTAGAAGGTTAGGTTAATAACGAATAAAGTTTTTTTTTAAGCTGTATCAAATCCCAGGCCTTTACAAAACCATGAGATCTTCTGAACAATGCTTTCCTGTTCCAACCCCTCTTCCGTATGCATAAGAACTCCTAGGGATCTTGAGCGTTTCCTCTGTAATGCCGGACATTCAAATATGACGTGCTTGGCTGTTTCGTCAGCCTCGCCACATTTCCTGCACAGTGTTTCCTGAACTGGAATACCTATTCTGTTCAGGTGACTTCGGAATATCCAATGACCTGTAATCTTTTTGTTCAATATCTACATTAACGACATAACTCGAAGACTGAGCTGTGACCACCTACTCTTCGCCGATGATTTGAAACTGTATGCGAAAGTTACTACACATCAAGATGCTATTAATCTCCAGGAAGATCTGAATCGGGTAGAGGAGTGGTGCCTGGAAAATAGCATGGCTCTCAACCTCGATAAGTGTGTCTGTATCACTTTCCACCGAACCGTCTCTCCAATAAAATTTGACTATTCTCTGAGCGGCATAACACTATCAAGAGTTACTACAGTAAAAGATCTTGGAGTGACCATTACATCTACACTCAACTGGGATGCACATGTTCGGTCGGCTTGCAGCCAGGCAGTGCGCAAACTCGGCCTGATACACAGATTTTCACAGCATTTCACTGATATACTCTCTTTCAAGACTCTCTACTGTACCTTGGTGCGCCCACATCTGGAGTACTGCTGTGTGATTTGGTCGCCACATCAGAAATATTTGATTGAGGATCTGGAGAGGGTCCAGAGGCGATTTCTCAGGCTGGTGGGGCTAAGGTTGGGCTATGGATACCTAGAGGTCTCTACACGCGAAGTGGCATCCCTTCTCCAACTACCCGCTCTTGAAACAAGGCGCTTCTACCATGATGCAATATTCTTGTTCCGCCTCGTTAACTCTACTGTGGACTGTCCTGAGCTGCTGGAGAGGATTTGCTTCCGGGTTCCTGCTGGTACTAGATCCCAATATCTATTTGCTAGATCCTCTGTTTCCTCATCATACTTGGCCAACTCTACGATGCGGAGAATTCAGCTTAATGGAAACCTTCTTCCTAACCACATGGATTTCTTCGCTTCCTCATTCCTAACCTTCAAACGGAATCTCAAGACATTTATCAACCTGCAACACACTGAAACCTCTTAATCACAACAAACACACACACACACACACACACACACACACACACACACACGCACGAACGCATGCACGCACGCACGCACACGCACACATATACACACATTTGAAAATCTATAGCCTAAATTATTTATCAATTGTTATCGTTAATATTCTATTATTTGTATTGTAATCTGCATTATTTATCTGTTATTGTATGTACTGTCACTGTTATCATATATTTATTACTGTTATCGCCAAGTTATCTTTAAGTATTATTGTTATTTTTGTTATTACACTCTTTCATTGTTAACTTGTTGTTAGAATTAATACTGTTATGTTACTGTTATATTTCACTCTTCTCTATGTAATGTGGTTCTGCCGTTGGAAATAAATGAAATGAAATGAAAATCAAACCAGTCACCTTTCTGTTCTCCGTTCTACTCATTCTAAGGGCATCTGCTGCAATGTTCCTTGATGGTCCCTTGAGCATCCGCTTTGCTTGTACATTCCCCTCAGTATTTCTCCAATGTTGTAGGTGTTTGTTAGCCATCCACTTGGTAACTGATCTACGTGCTAAGTTATATGAGACCCCACACGTTGGTTCAGGACCGGTAAGAGGACAGTTGGCTCCCAAGTTAGCGCAACTGTCTGCCCCTTCATTTCCTGTGATTCCTCTATGTCCAGGCACCCAAGTTAGAATAACTATTGGTTTTCGCCAGCAATTTCAAGACCTTATGGCATTCCCAGACTGTCTTCGAATTACAGTCATGGTTGGCCAAGGCCTGCAGAGCAGCCCTGCTGTCCGAGTTAATGTAGATGTTTTTGCCTTTGTAGCCCCTTTCCACATTAACTCTTGCACATTCTGCAAGGGCTGTAACTTCAGCCTGAAAGACAGTTGCCAGTTTACCTAGGCTAAAGCTTAAGTTAACCCTAGGTCTGGCTCCCCAGACCCCTGCCCCAGTACCCTTCAGAGTCTTTGACCCGTCCGTGTACCAGGTTAGAGCCTTCTTCATGTAGTCAGGCTCACCTTTTGACCATTCCTTCCTTTCAACAATGTTGACTTGAAATGGTTTTTCCCAGTCCGTAACCTTTGCCGTTCTGTCAGACATCATTTCTAGAATATATAGTTTGAGAATGTCAACGATCTTGGAGTGCTTACTAGCATGGTGATAATGCCAGTTCCCATTGCACTTCAGTCTGTAGGCAGCCATCCTAGCCTCTCCTATGACGAATATGTCTAGGGGTGGGAGGTTTAGCACTACTTCCATAGCAGCGGTTGGTGTTCCTCTCATGGCGCCCATTGTCCCCAAGCATGCCAACCGCTGTACCTTTGACAGGTTTTTTGCGGCAGTCACCTGTTGGACTTTTAACCACCATACCACTGAGCCATACACCATCATTGGCCTGATGACTCTGGTGTACAGCCAATGTGACATGTCGGGTCTAAGCCCCCATGTGCATCCTACCGCACGTCTCACCATCATCAATGTAGTCTGAGATCGTCTGATTATGTATTCCAGATGACAATTCCAGGTGAGTTTATCATCCAGTTTGACACCTAGATATTTGAACTCCCTGCTTATCTGTATCTGGCCCCCACATAGGACTGGCTGTGTGATTTCCAGTTTCCTTCTACTTGTAAATGGTATCATGACGGTCTTCGAAGGATTCACTGCAAGTCCTTCTTCGTCACACCATCGCTCCACAATGGCCAGTGCTCTCTGCATCATTTCCAGACACGTAGCCATATGCTTGCCTCTTATGAGTATGACAACATCATCTGCACGAATTAAGTTGGTCGGAGTGTTTTTGAACAAAATATTATTTGATCAGATGGTCGAATTAATGCAAAATTTGATGATTTGTGCATTAGACAAATTACTTACTTAACTAGTTGGGATTTTCCATTTTTAGAAGCATCAGAACTCTATTTTAGCCTAATATGACGTCTATATATGTATATATAAATGCTAATCTGGGCATACTCGTAGGCACAGCTATCAAAGAAAGGAAAGGATAACATTTTAATCAATAAAATCGGATAATATATTCGCCATATTTGGTCATAAATAACATCATTGGTAAAAGTGGTATGAGAAAAAACAGTTATATTTCCCCTCATAAATCTGTAGTCTTTTTTTTTAATTAGGTGTCAGAATTTTATTTTGGAGCAAAAGGTCGTAAGTAAATGTTCTGCGATGGCAAAAACTGCATTGCCACCGTGAGAGGGTTGGAGAAAAGAATGTAACTTTGTAGTTTATGTAGCATTGGATTTTAATCTGATGCTGGTTTGTATTTCTTTCCAACTACATCTTTAACGTTTTATAAATCATTTCTTTAACTTCCAGCCCTTCCTAAAGTTAAACCGTTACAGATTGATCAACAAGTTAGGAATATTCACACTGTTCGTAGAAGATGAAAATCGTCACGAACTACAAGCGCGTGGTTCGTCCATTTACTCCAAGACCAACCGTTAAGCCAAATATGGAAAGTGACAGATAATCTGTATGGGGTGCTAAATACATTTACGTTTTCATTTCTTAGTCTAGAAAACAATGTTATCTGCTCGGGATGTTTGTATTGATCAGGCAGCTAAAACTAAATTAACCAAGTCTCAAGTCCTTGAACGTATTAGCATTTACATTATTATAATTTTCAATTCGTGAACGAGTAAGTGAGTCAGTTGTCATATCAGTTAAACGTGCCTCTATACGAGTATATAGTATTATTGTTTAGAGCAGTGTAAGCGTTTAGCTTGGGAGTGATTTAAATTAATTTACTGCATATGGAAAATAATAAAGTAGAACGTTAGAAGATATATAAAATGTGCTACTCTTCATAAGGCAAGGAGAGCTACTCCTTTAAACACAAAGAATAATCTAAGAAGATTTGAATAGGTTAAAATAAGTTATATAATTAATTTCTTAACTAAGAGGTATATTAACAGTTTTAATAGCTGCGATAAAACTGACAAAGGGATTGAATCCGTTATAATATGCAGTTAATGGAGAACTATTTTATATCTACGTAATAAGTTTGTTTCACTAAAAATCAATGAGAACATTACTGCTGATTTATTATTTACTACATTTATGTTCATGATCTCTTTTAATTCGTAACTAACTAAGATATTATGTTTCTTAAAAAGCACGAAGAGGAAAATCGTCAATCTAAAGTATATAGAATTTTAAAACTTTATAATTACTCGTACAATGGTTAATGCATTAATACTAATAAGAAGCTTGCTTTAAAATGTACACCATAAAATCACAATGTAGCTATGCAAAATTAAACTTAAACTTCCTTAAAGAAGCAAAAGCTTTGAATATTTAATTAGACTAAATTATAAAAAAGTGGTGATTAGAAATAGTATACAAAATTATACTACACCAACGGAAATCATTAATTAGCTACCATCTTGCATCTTAATATTCTATGAATATTTAGGTGATAAAATATTAAATCCTACGAGGTTCAGTTTAACTTCGAGAATCGTTATTTGAATGTGTGAAATGAAATGCCAATCAAACAGTTTCAAAGAAGAGGGAGTACAACTATTTAAAATAACTAATAACTTTAATGTTAAATTATTACTAGTTGAGCTTACATAATTTTGAAGATAAATAAGGTAAGTTACACCTTTCAGACCCACATCACAATTAAGTACCGTTTACCCTACAACTACGTCGTGAAGCCCATTGGCACGTGACCCGCTCTCTTCAAAGAATTTCAGTAGAATAAGATTATCTCCCATTATCCAGTATCCTCTTAAACCCTTTAGCTACGCCTTAGGCACAAGAAGCCACGTACTCTCAACGGTGGATGACACAACTCGCAGATATAATGTAGAGTATTATCTGTAGAAGGTGGAGAAATTCTAATAGTATTATTATTCTACGTAAGGATTATACATGTAAGGTTTAATTTATGTTACAATAAAGATTAAGAAAGGTTCACAGTCCAGGGTCGGAAATATTAATTTCATATGTACTAAATTTATACGCTGTTATATTGATATTTCATAGTATTTCAAGTTCTAAGAGTGTAGTGTTCAAAACTTGAAAGGAATTCCACAGTGCAAATATAAAATCGTTCTAAATATGCTAGAAAGTAATTCGTGTGTTTAAAATAGTTTATGTTACCTGCAGTGGCGTAGCAAAGGGGGGGGGCTGGGGCGGGCCGCACAGGGTGTCACGTCTTTCGGGGTGACACCCACCCGGTCTCACAACTTTAAGAACAAACAAAAAATAAATCGTTAGCACAAAAATGTCTTTTTCGGGGATTTCTCCACTAGCACTAGCTCAGCTCTATGTATGATTCGGGGATTCCCGCAAAAGAGCCTGACGCTGTCGTTGGGGATTCCTCGTCCCATACTCGCGATCTTTGACGTTTCAGTTGCAACACTTCTCATTTGTTTCGTGAAGTGTGTTGTGTTTGGTTGGGGTGAATAGTTAAATTGAATTATTAATTGTGTGTATTATTCTATAGTGATAGATAATACAAAAGAAAAAATATATTATATCCATGACCTTTATCATATAAAATTTATTGCTTTTTACTTACGATGGGGTGACACCACCAACTACCGCAACGGGTGCCACCTAAGGTAGCTACGCCACTGGTTACCTGTGAACGTCTAGAGATTAACTGTTACTTGCAAATATTATATATGCAAATTAAAGCTTTATAACGTTCTTATGAGAATTAAAGGCCCTTATCTCAATAAAAATAATAAACTAAATTTTTAATTTTAGTAAAATTTTACATGGAGATTTAGTATTAAATAAACCATAAATTGGGTTGGTTATAAAATAAGATTTGAGATGCTTGATTATTTAAACCATTAATAAAATAAACTAACATGCTTTAAATATCAAGTTGATATAAACCTATAGATATAATCACAGTTATAAAGAGTGATTATTTCTACATAAATAATGTGTTGTTTCATTAATTTATTCAGATTTTCATCATAATTTACCCAGTTCTCATCTTATCCTACCTGGGTATAACTCTTGGGACGTACATACGGTAGCCATTCTGCAGTCTCAAATACTGATAGCATATTTTATTAACGACATACGGTGTTGTTTCTTGTGGTGGATAAGTTATTCGAGGGTACAATTGCTTGTCTTCTGGCTACTCAGTAGATGACGGAATGAGGTGGCGGAATCCACTGACCGCTCGGAATGAAAAGTCTGTAAGAAGAGACAAGGAGTGGTGTGAATAAAATCGAGTAGCTACTTGCAAGTAGGCACTCGCAACGAGGGGAGTGTCCACTCGCAGTCTCGAGTCACATTTATATTTCGTGTGAATAAACTTGGTTTGTTGAAAAGCGAGTGCCTACTCCCAGAGTCACATACTGGCGAGTGGGCACTCGCCTGTAAACGGGAGGGGGTGTGACCTTGGACAAGTCGTAACGTCATTAACCATGGGGCGATCCCGTATCCTTGTTTAGAACTGCAGTCCTAACTGAAGAAATTGTCTTGGATACAGTTGATCTGTGGACTCCGATGTCCTCTCCTACTCCAAATTGAAAGCCTGGGTCACCCAAATACCGTAGAAACACTTTCATTCATTCGGTTAACGTTTGTTAAGGCTCCACCGCGACGTTCTTCATCTTCTCCCAAAAAATGTTCGGTTAACCACAAAACACTCTCCCTACTTAATCTGTAAAGCGAACGATAGTCGTCCTCACGCGATTCTCTTCTGACTTTGTAAATTTTTCGAGCTCTAACTGGCATACATTCAGCCATAACTGAAGCGTGTGCACTCAGGGGTGGCGAGTCTGCTACTGAGGAGACTCACTTGTTTGAGAGTAGGCACTCGATGTAGCGAGTAGGCTTTGGTTTTTATTCACCTCAAAACAAGAGTGTCTACTCGGAGTCACATACCGCCTCATCGTTGGAGAGTAGGCACTCGTGGGTGGCGAGTCTGCTACTGAGGAGACTCACTTGTTTGAGAGTAGGCACTCGATGTAGCGAGTAGGCTTTGGTTTTTATTCACCTCAAAACAAGAGTGTCTACTCGGAGTCACATACCGCCTCATCGTTGGAGAGTAGGCACTCGTGGGTGGCGAGTCTGCTACTGAGGAGACTCACTTGTTTGAGAGTAGGCACTCGATGTAGCGAGTAGGCTTTGGTTTTTATTCACCTCAAAACAAGAGTGTCTACTCGGAGTCACATACCGCCTCATCGTTGGAGAGTAGGCACTCGTGGGTGGCGAGTCTGCTACTGAGGAGACTCACTTGTTTGAGAGTAGGCACTCGATGTAGCGAGTAGGCTTTGGTTTTTATTCACCTCAAAACAAGAGTGTCTACTCGGAGTCACATACCGCCTCATCGTTGGAGAGTAGGCACTCGTGGGTGAGTCGAGTCGGCTGGTTTTATTCACCTGACGGTCGAGTGGGCGCTCGCAAAAAAACGATATTGGAGTAGACACTCGCCGAGTCAAGCTTTTATTCACATGACTAAAGATGCTCTTTCACTAGTACTCCGTGTTTCGATGTTACTGGATCTATCCATGTAGGTATCGATCACAGATTTCAGTGATCAAACAGATTTCAGATTGCAAAAAGCTTGGGGATGACAAGAAGGCACAAGTAATTGTAATCTTTAATATTATTCATGTTGTTTCATGTTAATATATTTATTATATTGGAATTCCTCCTAACAAGATCTCACACGATTGTCTAGTTGTATTCTTCAAATTTTAATACTCAATATTAGTATGTATTATTTAGCTTTTAATGTCGTGTAAGCTGCAGTTCTTCAACGTTTTCAACATCAACAAGTCATCTATTTTGGGTTTTTTTATAATTTATGGGTGGTTTCGTTTTGCAAACTAATAATTCTGTTACTATACGCTGAAACGTAACCGTTTTTTTAAGTTTGAAAAGCGAAATTAGGCTTAGATTATTATGTAGTGCCCCTACACTAAAATATTTAAATAAACTACGTTTGTAAAAATTAAAATTCTTAATATTAACACTTGTTAAGGTGACAACTTTTTTAAGCTTCTTCAGTTACCATAATTATCGCTGTTTATACATAAATAAAATGTCTAAAAAGTGAATAACGGTTTCCTCCCTGAACGGTTATTACAGCTCATCACAATATTGACACAGAAAAGCTTCAACAAACTCCTGCCTCTTATTTTTGCAGCTGTAAGGAAGTGCTTGGTTACAGCAAAACTAAAACAAAGACATAAGCTGTAAAAATATCATTCTTCTTCTTATTTCTATCTTTCTTACAAGCTTCCAATTCATTCTATTTTCATATTATTGTATATAATTGAAATATGTATGTATATAAAGTAAATATTTTGCACATTTTCAAGTGTAATTCAAAGTAAATATAAAATATTGTGCCTTCTTTTATGAATAATTATATAAATTATATTCTACAACTAAATAGTATTAGTTAATTTTTATAATCTAAATCATTATATTACTAGTACTTTCGGGAATAACCATTATATTAGAAATATATTTACTATCAAGTGTTATTGGGTATATAACAATCAAAACAGGCACTAACACATATGTTTGCAACTGGTTCCATTTATTTAAACATTTCATAAATACACAACATACGAGTATATTAGAAAATACTTTGGATTCGGATATAAAGAATCTTTTGAAAAGGGCTAAATGAAAACAGTGTAAGATGTAACGTTATGCATGTGTGAAATCCAAATTTTATAAACAAATCAAAAGAAACATAAACTATTTTATTAGATTCAGTTAAATTCCGATAGCTAAGTTTGTTTTAGATTGTTAACTTTCAATGGGTCAACACCATTTCTACAGAATGAAAAATTGTCAATATTAAGTGAAGGACGGAATCATTGTCCCATCAATGAGATCACCTCTACATCTATGTTATGATGCTAGATAAACCAAATGAAGCTCTTTTGTGATCTAGGTGTCTCTTATGTCAAAACGATGCCACACGAATACAACTAAGAACTCCTTGTATTACGTTTCACATACTGAGATCATGGCAAGTACTAAGTAGTATTGCCAAGGCACTATACTATTTCGGTCTTCTAATTTATTTTAAAACTTCAATCTATTATTACATTGTCTGTGTACATCAAAATATTATTTGTATATAAAATCAAATATTATTACCATCGCCATAAAAAGCGTAGTTGACAAAATACAGCCTTTTAGTCTATTGCCATTAGATCATTAGGTTGTATTTCTGAAATGATATGAAATTTGTGAAACTAACTCCGGCCTAAGCTCCTATAACATGTTGTGACCTTTAAAGTATGAATAAAAATTTTTTTTTTATAAAGTAAATAAAAACCAACGTTTATATTCCTGTATCTCGCTAAATGCACAGTTTGAGCGCCAAAAGTCTAGTCACTCAATTTTGATTTCAGATAACTTTACATTGTAAAAGACTAGATCAGTAACAGTCTAAACATGTTTAATCCGTCATGAATTAGTTTATTTCGTAGTAAATAGGCGCGTTGAAACAGAACTAGACCATAATCTCTTCAGTGATTCCAACGTACTTTTATTCAGCAAGTGAAATCACATTTGTCGTACAATACAAATCGACGTTGGCTTTAGCGTCTGTAGGCCTACGGTACTTCCGAGGTTAGACACCTTAGCAACCCAATCGACACAGGACCAACCACTCTCAATACCACATCGTCGTCGACCTTTTTGAGTGTCGTTTTATGGCTTACTAAGTATGGCAAATCCGCTCTTGTGGATCATCGTATAGTGTTACACTCCAGAAAGTATCGTAGTATCGTATAATGTCATACTTAAGGCAGCATCGCACCTTTGCATCACGTCACACTCTAGGGAGCATCATATATTATAACACTCCAGAAAGCATTCTAGCATCTATGATGTCATACTTTAGATAGCACCTTTGTATCACGTCACACTCTAGGGAGCATCATATATTATAACACTCCAGAAAGCATTATAGCATCTATGATGTCATACTTTAGATAGCACCATCGTATCGTGTCACACACTAGGGTTCATGGTTTAGTTTTACACTCTAGGCAACATTGTATATTCTCTCACTCTAGCATCGTATAATATCATACTCAAGGGAGCATCGTATAGTTTCACACTCCAGAATACATTGTAGCATCGTATAATGTCATAGTTTATGCAGCACCGCACCATCGTATCATGTCACACTCTAAACAACATTGTATAAGGTTATTCTTTTGGCATCATCGCAACACCGTATCGTGTCACACACTAGGGATTATCGTATATTGTCACACGCCAGGCAAAATTGTATAAGGTTATTCTTTAGGCATCATCAAATCAAATCAAATTAAATCAGATTTTTATTGCCGGAACATTACACAACGCATGGCAAAAGTCAAATATTTACTTTTTACTTGCTAAAATTTTTTTCATACACACCAAAAGAAATCTCATTCAAACATACAATTTTGTAAACTTGCCTACATCCATTCATTCACCAATTAATGCCACTTCCAGCGACGAATTTAGTCAGTCTTTTTAATTGGTGGTCTCCCAATCATAAGCAAAAAAACTCGTCAACATTATAAAATGTTTGTGATAATAAAAAGCGTTTTAAACGAGTTTTTAACACCTTGAGCGTTGGAGTGTTTTTAATTGAATCTGGTAACTTATTGACGAAATGAACACCCGCCTTTGAAGGCAAGCGTTCATAAACTAACGTTCTGTGTCTACCAGTTCGGTAGTTATCTCTGCCTCTAGTCTCATACACATGTATGTCTCGGCCATTCGTCATGGCACATTTAGACATACAAAACAGAGTTGTTTCCAAGATGTAGAGACTGGGCAGCGTCAACAGTTGCAAATTTTTGAAGGCTTCCTTGCACGACTCTCTAAATTTCAACTTAGCAATAATGCGGATCGCTTGTTTTTGCAGCTTGAACACTATCAGGAATTGATTGTTTGCACCAGCTCCCCACAACACCAGCCCGTAAGTGATATGGGGGTAAATCAAGCCATAATACGACACCATCAGCACCTGACTCGGGCAGTATTTGGCTAGAGACCTCAAAACATAAATGCCTGAGGCCAATTTGGAGCAAACGTGGTCGATGTGATCGTTCCAAGTCAACCCTCGATCTAGTTATATTCCCAGGAATTTCGAACAATACACTTCTTCGAGCATGGAGTCAGCCAACATAACAGCTGACTTGTCATGACTATCTCCTGATCGTAAAGAAAAATTTACAAAATTGGATTTTTCAGAATTTGTTTTGAGATTGAGGCTGTTAAATTTTGGATACAGTTGTTGATTTCAACAAAACTCTGCTGTTCTAGAATCAATTTTGATTTGCTAGTGAAACAGAGAGTCGTGTCATCGGCATACTGCACTAGTCTTCCGTGCAGAAGTGATGAACCTACATCATTGACATAGATCAGGAAGAGAATTGGACTGAGAATTGAGCCCTGTGGGACACCATAACTCAGGTAAATTGGTTCAGATAATTTGTTTGAGATCTGGACAATTTGAGTTCTGTGGATTAGAAATGATCTGAGCCACTGGAGAGGCACGCCTCGGATGCCATGAGATTCAAGTTTGTCAAACATTGTAACATGGTCAACACAGTCGAATGCTTTCGATAAGTCTAGGAACACACTCAATGTGTGATCCCGACGTTCTAACCCCTCTACAACCATGTCGACAAGATTTACAACTGCGTCTATTGTCGACTTACCCTTCCTGAGCCTAACTGGTCTCCAGATAGCTGGTTGTGCTTATTCAAATACCGGTACTGAAGCATTCGAGTCAAGAAAAGCTTTTCGAATATTTTGCTTATAACTGGCAAAGTTGAGACAGGCCGATAATTTTGTGGAGATTGGGGATCGTCTTTCTTGAAAATAGGCGTTAAATAGCGGTTTTGAGGAGTGAGGGAAAGACTCCTTGTTCAAAAGATAAATTTACTGATTGGGTTAATGGTCTCACAATATGCTTTGAACATTTTTTTTATGAGCCACGTGGACATTATATTTAAATCGAATTATTTTTTCAAGCTCTTCCTCAATGACAGGTGCCAGTGCCAGGGATGCTACTGAACAGTGCCTTCGTCTTGGGATTCCTTGTGGGGGTGATGGGCAAGGGCCTTGCTCACAAGCAACAGATCCGAAGAATTTGTTAAGCCTATTTGCAACCTCCACCGCTTCTTCCACAAGTCTATCACCACTTTTTATTTTGATTTGTTTGTTATATGATTTGTTTTTATTGTTTATGATGTCCCATGCAGTTTTAGAAATATTTTTGGAAGATATAATTGATTTGGAAACATCATATGCCTTTGCAGCTTGGATAACTTTTCTGTAAATTAGTTTGTAATATCGAAAAAACCGCTTGAATTCTTCATTGTGGGACGTCTTCTGAATTTCTGAGAAAATCTTTAGTTTTTCTCTAGAAACTAAAATTCCTTTATTTATATTTGTTGTTTACCCTTTTGGGACAAACTTGTATGGTTTTGAGAGGACAGTACATGTTCAGATGAAAGTTGAGTGTATCACTAAACCTTTTAAAATGCTCTTCTACTGAATGAATTGATTCTTGGGATTTCCAATTTTCTTTAAAAAGGTAAGTGTTGAGGAGAGCGATGTTTCCTGGCCTTAAGTCTCTTATTTTTTTCGTGATTTTGAGCTCCCTCTCGATTTTTACTCCACTAATTATAGCCTCTTGGCGGTAGTGGTCCGAGATAGCTGTATCAACCACGGACACTGTGACACTTGGTAGATTGTAGATACTGTATGATGTTGTCAATTGTCGACTGTGTTGGCGTTTTGACTAACAATTCTAGGTTAAATGACCTTAACAAGTCGACAAATCGTGTGGTGGAAGGATGATTAGTGTCCATTGCATTGATGTTGAAATCACCCATTAGGACATAATCCTGTTGGTGGCTAGTCAAATCCATCAGTAGGGCTTCAAAATTTGTAAAAAGATTTTCCTCATTGCCATTGGGAGACCTATAGATTCCGATGACGGTCAATTTTGATCTGTTTGTATTGAATTTTATCCTAACTGCTTCAAAATCTTTTTCGGTAGTTTTTACGGGTGAAAATGGAGAAAAAGTATAGTTTTTTCTGAGAAACATGGCGACTCCTCCTCCTTTGGAAAGTTGTCGGCAATATGAATTAGCCAATGTAAAATTTTGAATTTGACATAGGTCGATGTTCTTGTCATTAAAACCGTTTTCAGTTAAAACAAGTACATCTGTTTTCATTTCTGCACACATCAGTTGAATTTCGTCAAGCTTGTTAGTGGCAGATTGGGCATTTCGGTCGGATTCGAATCTGATTGAGAAGTTTTGAATTCGTTTGTATTTGTTGGGTAAAGTGAGTCAATTTTGTTCGTCGGCCGGACGTGTGGCCCCTTAAAAACAGAATGGATTATAATAGAAGGCACAGGTGATGAGGTGGCAGGGGAACAGCTGGTGACGGCCTCGGCAAATGTCTTGTTGCCAGGACGTGTCATCGCGCCTGCTGGAGGTGGCACCAGCGCGAGTCTCGAGGAAGCAGATCCTGGCGTCTTAGCAGAGGAACTGGTCTCGATGTAGTGGACCCAACGATGACCGGCTTCACAGACTGCACTGCCGTTGGAGATAGTGCCTCCGAGCTCAGTTGTTGGCGATCTTGAACAGGCAGTGAAGACAACGGAGTGGAAGAGGCCGCAGAAGAAGAGTCAGCATGAGCAGGCGAGGTTGGGGGCCGGAATGGTTAGTGACTTATCGAAACGATCAAGACACCCCAACAGAAGCTCAGCCAGCAGCCGCTTGCCAGGCAGTCACAAGTGCATACCGTGTTGGGTCTTCTGATCTCGTCGAAATTTAGCATCTGTATTCCTTTATATCGAACAGACAGCTCCTCGATGTAGAAGTTAACGAGGGCAATACGCTGGTTCACGGCGTGATCCATAGAGGGATCATGTCGATGCGGAACAGTGGACATGATGACGGCCGACGAGCTGAGGCGAGCAGTTAACTGTCGCTCTAGGTGCTCAAAGATGGTATAGGACTCATCGGCGGCGACATCGTTTGTTCCAGCGAACAGGACATAGCAGCTCCCAGGCGGAGGTAGACTACTATCAGTCACCGTCAGAAGCTTGGCCCCCGGCCTGCTGGTGCCGCCCACCCTGGTTGATAATAATAATATAAATTTATTGCGGTAACAATAATAAAATTGCATACAAACGTCACAGAATATTTAAATAATAGAAAGGTAGGCCTACACTTCATTCACTCACGCACACAGTCACATGTTTCTCTCATTCACTCTCATCTTCATTCTCACCAGACAATCCTGCCACTGCCACACCAGAACCAGAGGATTGATCGTGTTAGTTTTGAATTTCGTCCCAGCGGCTCTCCATAAACTCGTCAACTGAGTAAAACACCCTCGACACCAAAAGGTGTCTTAGTCGAGTTTTATATATATTTTTTTTTTGTCATTCAATTGTTTGATCTCTTCAGGGAGCTTATTGATTAGCTTGACACCAACCTCAGACGGTAAACGTTCGAATGCTGCAGTTCTGTGTTGTTGAACGCGGAAGTTGTCCCTGCCTCTAGTCCCATACTGGTGAACGTCCCTGCCTTGAACCAAGTTACACTTAGAACGGCAGTACATGACAACCTCCAGGATATAGAGACAGGGCAAAGTCAGCAATCCAAGCTCCCTGAAGGTGTTTTTGCATGAATATCTGAAGTTCAATTTTGAAATGATTCGGACAGCTTTCTTTTGACTTCTAAATACACGTTCGAATTTGTATTTAGAACAGCTGCCCCACAGTCTCAAACCGTATGTCAGATGTGGATATACCAAGCCAAAGTAGGCTGTTCTTAGTATATCCAAAGAGCAGAATTTTGCAAGGTTCCTTAAGACATAAATGCCTGAGGAACCTTTGAACAAATGCTGTCAATGTGATCGTCTCAAGTCAGCCCTCGATCTAGGTGCATTCCGAGGAACTTGGTGGAATCAGTTTCTTCTATTAGAACATCATCCGCCATCACGGCAGCGAAGTTGTCAGGTTCTTGCTGCCGAATAAAGAAATTTACAACGCTTGATTTGGAACTGTTGGTCCTCAGATTTAGTGTTGAAAAAATACTGAATACATGAATTCAGTTCTAAAAATGAGTTGATTTCTAATTCATGTTTTGTTTTTGCTCTGATGCAGAGAGTTGTATCGTCAGCATACTGAACCATCTTCCCTGTAAGGATCGATGAGTTCAATCTGTTGACGTACACAAGGAATAGGACAGGTCCAAGGATAGATCCCTGTGGGACACCGTAAGTCATTTGAACCTTTCCTGACAGGGTATTCGCAATCTGCACACACTGGCTTCTATCCCTGAGGTAAGACGAGATCCATTCGTGCGGCAGACCTCGAACACCACATGTCGTCAACTGGTACAACAGTGATGGACTCACGCGCTGTCGAACAAGGCCGATCAGATGACGGACATGGCTGTCACCCTCGACATACACCGCTGGAAATAGCAACTTTTTTTATCTCAGAACCCTGGGGTGGTTATTACATATATGATGGTTGTACGATATATTTGAGAGATTGTTCCTATAGGCATTTTTTGTTAATTTTGGATTTTTAACAGGTTTTTTTATAGCGCTTATGCTCAGATAACATATT